>NC_044038.1:15094979-15416059 GCF_901765095.1 Microcaecilia unicolor | reverse complement strand
CAAGTTCCAACCATGGAGCTAATTTACAGCTCTCGGGGGCAGATGGTCAAAACTCCAGTGCTGTTCCAAACAGTGCTGGAAAAATATCGCCAGATCAGCGTGGTGAAGGAACTCCCTAATGCTCAACACTAATGAGATGCTAATTTAGGCGTGCTCATAGCATTAAGCATTCGTATGGTGGGAGGACGGTGTCTGGCGCGTGCCCTGAAGAGTTCTGCGTTAAGCGCAGCTCTTCAGCGCACGCCCAGAACGTCAGAGGGGGTGGAGGAAGAGGAGCCCAGCAAGCCTGCAAAGAAATGGAGAAGGCTTTTCCCTGCTTCCCTAGTCCCGGGGGGGGGGGGGGGGGGCGGTCTGGCTGTTGCTGATTTTGAATCCTGAGCCCTGACCCGGCAGAGGATGACACTCCTGCAACTACTTGCAAACAGCTTTTAAATTTTCTACCCCGGAGCAACACCGCTTTGCATATCCTTTTTCTAAGCTGACTCGTTTTTCCAAGGTATACGTGGGTGCTTTTTTTTTTTTTTTTTTTAACTACTGATCTAAAATGGATTGCTTTATTAATCACGCCAGTTTAGGTGAGTGAAACGGGATTTTTTTTACGCATTTCCTTCTGCCTGTTTTGTTTTTTGCTTTGGCAGATGTGCAGGTTGACAGGAGAAGCCTGAAGCGTATGTAGACATTTTTTTTTCCGATACACAAACTCAAATTTTTTTTTTTTAGGAGATAACAAACTTTACCGTTTACAATTGCACCCCTGAAGGACGCTGCTTTGTAACCTGTACTGGGGGAGGGGGCTCCTGTGCCTTTTGCTGCCTGCCTTCCCTATTGTTTATGCTGGGCACAGACAGGGCCACCGAGAGGGGGGGACAAAATTCCCGGGGCCCGGGCCTCCAAGGGGGGCCCGGCGCCGCAGTCCCACCCGCACGTGCAGGACGTCAGACGCATAGAAGCCCTGCAGAGTACAGCAAAGATCAGCTGAAAGGAGCGTGTCTGTGGGCTGCGCACGCCGGAGTCAGAAGACAGCACTTCTGTGCGGGGGTTCGGGTGGAAGGGGTCCGGCTTGGTGGCGGAGGCAGGTGGGACTGTGGCTCCGGGCGCCCCTCGGGGGGGGGGGGGGGGCGGTGACAACCTGGGTGGGTGGCGGTGGGGGCGGGGCCCGGTGGCGGCCTTGTCCCGGGCCCGGCCCAGTCTCTCGGCGGCCCTGGGCACAGAGCTGGCGTAGGGTTTCCAGCGGCAACAGCGTCCTTGTTTGGCGCGCTGTCCTCTGAGCATTGGGGGAGGAATAGCTCATTAGCATGCATTTACATGTTCTTTGCACTGGGAGCCGGTGAGCTCATTGGTTCACTCGCTCTTCGGCTCTCAACATTGTGCATTAGCAAATGTGGGTGCTAATCTGGCACCAATGGTCTATAGCGCCCACATTTGCTACTGAGCATCGGGGCCTCAGTCGGTCCCAAACGTTGGTTCTTAACTCAGTCTTTGGGACCCTCAGCCAGTCTGGTTTTCAGAATATCCACCATGTGCATGCTACTAGATTTCACACATATTCATATGTGGAATCGAGGCCAAGCTGAAACCCATTAATTTATTTTGATTTTGCTCACACCTTTTTCAGTAGTAGCTCAAGGTGAGTTACATTCAGGTACTCTGGATATTTCTCTGTCCTAGGAGGGCTCACAATCTAAGTTTGTACCCGAGGCAATGGAGGGTCCAAGATCACAAGGAGCAGCAGTGGGATTTGAACCGGCCACCTCTGGATTTCAAGACCGGTGCTCTAACCACTAGGCCACTCCTCCACTCCATTGCTGGAGAAAACAGTGCAGACTGGCTGTGGAGGAATGTACAGTTATTTCGATCTCTCAAACAAAAGCCCTAGGAAGTCATTATAGAATAAGGGCAGTTGCGCATGCAACTTAATAAATTGGCCGTTAATTGGCGTTATCAGTCAATTATTGGCCTGAATTTTTTTTAACTGGTGCTAATTAACACCAATTAGCATTTGCGCACACAACTGCTCTTAGTCACTATTCTAGAAATTGCGCACAACTTCTAGGGGGAGCATGGACATGGGAAAGGCATGGGTAGGTTGGCGAGGGCCAAGGAGATAGGCATGCAGGTTATAGAATACTAGGGGTTAAGCGCCTACCTCACAAGCTTTTGACATGTGTAAGTGCTCGCACCTAAAGTTAGCCGTGAAACTGCGGACTTATGCTAATATTCTATAACGGCAATTCTATGTGGAGTTGCTGCTATAGAATTTATGCTTACCACCCATCATCCTGGCCCAATGGCGGCCCTACCATTAGGCCACCTGAGGTGGGGGCCTCAGGTGGCAATCTTGTGAGGCAGCATCACCCCCTGCCCTTCCCTCCCCAACCCGCTACCCTGAAATTACCTTTTCCTTTTCTTGTTTTTTAAAAGAAGGCGGCGGCAGTGATTCCCATAGGTTGCCCTGTCGCCAGTCCCAGCCTATTCTCGCTACTGCGGGCAGCCTACCTCCAAGGAAACAGGAAATTGCATCAGAGAAGTGGGCTGCCCGCAGTAGAGAGAAGGAGCCAGGACCGGCAGCAGGGCAGCCTATGGGAGTTGCCGCCGCCTTCTTTTGAAAAAAAGAAAAGAATAGAAAAGGTAATTTCAGGAAAGGGGGTTGGGGAAGGAAGGGACAGTGATGGCAGCGGCAGAGGAGCTGGGGCAGCAGCTCATTTCTTGCCTCAGGTGGCAGATTGTCTTGGGCCACCCCTGGCCCCTAAACTGTGGCGCTTTTTCTTGAATCTACCCCATGTGTATGTGCTGGTGGGGAACGAGGCTCATGTTTATGACAGTCCCAAGTAGAATTAATTAGAAATAACTACATAAGAAGAGAACCAGAAGGAGTGCACAGTAAATTTTGAGGAAGCCTTACCAGTAAGAGCTGATGTCCTTCCCGAAGGCCAGCCTTCTCTGCTAGGGAACCTGACTTCACAGAACTGATAAAAGTTCCTTTCTCATTGCCTCCCACCAAGGTGAATTCTGTGGTGAGTTTGTCTCCATTCAGTACGATATGTTGTACAGGGTGGGTGGTGCTGCGAATGCGACCAATGGATGTGACCGAGGGACGGAAAGGCCTAGGTCAACGAGAGAAACATCTTCTAAGGTAATGTTTCCTCAAAGTGAAAGCAAACTTTCTACTCATCGCAAATACATTTTCCCTTAGCACACAGATCATCAAACAGATGAGGCTACAGTTTCAATAGGGCGCCAAACCTCACACATGTACTTAAGTCTCCACAGAATAAATGTTTTTGAAACTTCTTATTTTCTATGCATAGATCCTCTAGCTATGCTTTGACAACTGACCCATGATTTTCTGATATTGCCTTCCTGTACCTCTGAGATGTTACAGTATAGCATCAAACAACACAAAGCACTGATAAAGGAGTTCACTGACTTTATTATAACCAGGGGGTACTCAGGGGTACTAAGTACAGGCACCTTTTCCATTGCTTGCTAAAATTGCCCCATGGCCTCCATGTATTAATAAAAATGTCCAGGTTCTGCATACCAATTCTGCCTTTTCATAGGTTCTGTGGTTGGTTGCAGGAGGCCTTGCTGTTGGTGGTGGGGGGGGGGGGGGGTCCCCTCAGTCATCACCCCCACCCCTGAAGGATAGACCGGCATTTGAGTACCGGAACCTTTTTTGCTAGAAAAAATACACTGACTACAACCGACTCTAGATACACTAGAACTGCAGCCTCTGTTATTTCAGATAATGCAGCAATCAGTAGTAAAACACAACCACGCTCTTCCCCCCCCCACCCCCCCTTCAGACTGAGCTACGATATCCTTGATTTAGATCTGAGCTGAAGATACATCTTTTCTTGTTGACCTTCCTGGGATTGCTTGGTCGGTGGGCCATGTGGAGGAAGTAGTCAAGGCTTATTCCCTTCTTGATGGATCCCTTTCCTCTTGGTCCTGTCTAAAATTGTATGTCCTTTCCCCTTTCCATATTTTTAGTCTGTACACAACTTTGCTGGCCTTACTGAAAGGTGGTATAGAAAGCATGCAATTTAAAGGAAAAAACCCCGATTTAATCTACTGTATGACAAGACCATTGGGCTACCTACAGCTCTGAAATATAAATCCCTCCTGGTTGCTAGAGAAATAACAAAGATTCCTAGAGTTGGAGTATTTCCGTAACCTGCAAAGCTAAGAATCATGACAGTTTCACCAGATAAATCCCTTTTCTAGGCTGAAGCTCTAAAACCAGCCTATCCCAGGCCACAGGATGCAGCAAAACAGTGTAAGACTGAACAGCTGTAGCCACTTTTCCTGACTGCAGGAATGACAACAGTGCACAGCTGAACTCGCTTAGCTTGGTATCCAAAAATTATTAATTTTGAACTCCTTAAATACCTTTCCAGAGAAAATTTCCTGAAAATAGAGTTGACCTGCTCAAAGTCGTAGCTGTCAAGGCTCTCAGAGTGATGAGAGGAAGAGGAGGAGTGAACTGATGAAGGCCCATAAGAGCACCTGTCATGAAACTCATCTGAAAAACAACGGAAGAATGGTAAGCGGTACAGAACACTGAAAATCAAATGCAATGATAATTATTATCATAATAAATGATGGTGTCTGCAGAGGGGAGACAGGTCTTCATGCTTTTTACAGACACAGCTGTTATTAGGCAGGAAGCAGGTTGCCTCCGTTCTACTTCCACTGTTTCATATTCCCAACATCTCCGAGATTCAAACAAGACAGATTTGAAGATTGTTCCTTCTAACCTTTCACCCTCCACTGCCCCATGTGCAAAGCAGGGCTAGATTTAATAACCCGTATTAATCTATTACCATATGCTATTGCAATTTAACATGGATTATGATCTATTTAACACTCATTAACAGGACCCACTAATAGTAAAGGGACTTAAATGCAATAACATGTATTAATGCAGATTACTTCATCTAGCCCTTAGATCAGGGGTATCAAACTCATTTTAATTTGGGTCTCATTGCCAAATTCTTTGCTGTAAGTGGTCCAACTGACTGGCGGGAACCTCTTAAATATTGTGCATGACTGGGGAGGGAGTTATTGCTGCAATTGATGGGCTCATGGATTTGGAAGGGGATAAAAAAAACCTGAGAGCTCGAATGCACCTCCCTTATACATGAATCAGTGGCCTCATCCTAACATAATCTGCACATACAGACTCCAACACATATAGAAACTTTCCACTCCCTTCAAACACACCACACTTAGTTACTCATTCAGGGCCAGTCTAAGGGTATCTAATGCCTTAGACGAAGCTTCAGTCATGTGTCCCTACCACATCACCTTTATGAGCGAGTCAAGGCCATACACTTCCATGTCTAGTATATCCTGCCCCCCACCTTTCCTCTTCCTAAACATCCCAGGTGATCAGCTTCTCCCCTTCCCTTCCCTAACCTCCCCCCCAAGTCCAGCATCTCCTCTTCTCTTCCCTACCCACCCTTGGTCTAGTATCTCCCCTTTTCTTCCCTAGGTCCAGCATCTCTCCTTCTCTTTCCTATTCACCCTGGGTCCAGCATCTTCCCTTCTCATTCCTATCCACCCTGGGTCTAGCATTTCCCCTTTGCTACTCTATCTCCCTCCCAGATCTAGAGTCTCATCTCCCATTCCTTCTCCCAGTCCCTGGGCCAGTATATTCTCCCCCTTCCCTTCCCCATGCAACCGCTGGGTAATGCTCCATAAATACTCTATGCTGGCATCGGGGCTTCCAGTAGCTAGCTATGCTCAAGTGCTGCTGCAACCCACCCTCCCCTCAACAGGAAATGTGTAAAGGAAGAATTGGCCACAACATCACTAGAGTGCAGGCCCGTACTGGAAAATATGATATAGTAGAATTAGAAAATGTATAGAGATGATAAAACGGATAGAATGATTTCCCTATAGAGAAAGGCTAAAGAGGTTAGGGCTCTTCAGTTTGGACAATAGACAGCTGAGGGAGATATGACAGAGATTTACACATTCATGAGTAGAGTGGAACAGGTAAATGTGAACAAGTTGTGTAGTCTTTCAAGAAGTACAGACTAGGGTACACTGCAGGAAGCTACTGAGAAGTACATTTAAAATGAATTGAAGAATAAAAATCATATCATACCAATACAAGTATAAAGTAAGGAAAAGTTTTCTTCACTCAATGTGTAATTAAAGTCTGGTATTTGTTGTCAGAGAATGTGGTAAAGGCGGTTGACTTAGCGGGGTTTAAAAAAAGGTTTGGACGGCTTCCTAAAGGAAAAGTCCATAGACCATTATTAAAATGACTTGGGGAAAACCCACTGCTTATTTCTGGGATAAGTAGCATAAAATGTATTGAACTTTTTCGGGATCTTGCCAGGTATTTGTGACCTGGATTGGCCACTGTTGGAAATAGGATGCTGGGCTTGATGGACCTTCGGTCTGTCCCAGTGTGGCAATACTTATGTACTTGGGATTCTGAATGGAATCTTGCTACTCCTTGGGGTTCTACATGGAATGTTGCTTTGAAATTCTGCATGGAATCATGTTATTCTTTAGAATTCTAGAATCTTGCTCCTCATTGGGGTTCTACATGGAATGTTGCTACTATTTGGGTTTCTGCCAGGTACTTGTGACCTGGATTGGTCACTGTTGGAAACAGGATGCTGGGCTTGATGGACCCTTGGTCTGTCCCAGTGTGGCAATACTTATGTACTTAAGGTACAATGGCGTCTCCATGGAATACAAAGAACACAGGGGAGTGATAGAACTACAAAATCAGTGTATATTACAACAAATCCCAACCAAGCCAACCCCCCCCCCCCCAACTCCACCCCTCCATATGTCCAAGATAGCATAATCTGGCAAAGACAAAAAGCATGGTTCTTCCCAGCTACTGAAAATTCAAGAATCTACTATGAGCAACTGGCGTGAGAGTTTTCCAAACCGGCTCCCAAGTCTTCTTAAAGGAGAGTCCTTTAACTATGTTTAGGTCTTGTATTCTAAAGCGCTCCATCAGCATGGTTGTGTTGCTTTTCTTTTTTCAATAAAATTTTAATTTTGACATAAAATGAATTGGGAATAAAAATGTTGTTGTTTTTCTCTCGATGCATAATTAAGCTCTGGATTTTGTTGCTGGAGAAGGTGGTAAAAGCAGTCAGTGTAGGTGGGTTGAAGAAAGTTTGGACAAGCTCCTGGAGGAAAGTCCATAAACTGTTAAGGCAAGCTGGAGAAATCAACTGCTTATGGCAGCCTGGAATCTATCTACTTTTTAGGATCTTGACAGGTACTAGTTATCTTAGCCATTGTTGCAAACAGGGTACTGGGATTGATGGACCTTTAGTCTGGCTCAATGTGGCAATTTTTATGTTCTTACATTCTTAAAACAATACACCTTTCATAAAATGAAGACCCTGGCAACTGATCCCCAAATTATGGGCTATGTAGGAAAACGTTCTATTGGTAGTACTTCTTAGCTTCATCGCACATAAAGCTGGAAGTTTCAAAAGACAGTTTGTTGGTTGATCGTAGAGAATGAGCAGGTGTAGAATCTAGAGAAAGGGGCTGGAGGATAGAAGAAAATGAGTTCAGGATGGCATTGTAGAATGATGTGCTGAATTATTGATTATGCTGGATTCAGAAACAAAGATAAAAATTGGCTGCTGAAACATGCCGGTTGAACTAAAAGCTCTGAGCAGCAGATATAGCCCCCTTCTTCCTCTTAGTGATCATGGCCTACCTGAACAAAAGAAATGTTTAGTAGTCAACCGCCTCACAGCTAATACAGCAAGGTCATTGGGAAAGTGTAATTAAACTCTGGAATTTGTTGCCAGAGAATATAGTAAAAGCAGTTAGCTTAGCGGGGTTTAAAAAAAGGTTTGGATAGCTTCCTAAAAGTCCATAAGCCATTATTAAAATGGACTTGGGGAAAATCCGCTGCTTATTTCTAGAATAAGCAGCATAAAATGTATTGTACTGTTTTAGGATATTGCCAGGTACTTGTGACCTGGATTGGCCACTGTTGGAAACAGGATGTTGGGCTTGATGGACCTTCGGTCTGTCCCAGTAAGGCAACGCTTATATTCTTAACTGATAAGGGCTGAAACTGCGAGTCAAAAGAATGCAAACAGGAAAAAGAACTTGGATTGCATAAAATAATTACAACCGCTCTCCAAGTACAGGATATGTAAGTCTCTAGAGAACAGGCCTCAATAAGCAGACTTGGATGTTCAGCAATGTGCAATGCTTACTGTAGACAAAACAGCCTGGGTGTTCAGATAATACATTCCACGGTTCTCAGACAACAGCCTTCAAAGTACAGGGCAGAATCTTATCTGTAATGATAATTAAAAGTCAGATCGGAACATTCCAGGATGGGTTATCTGAGCATCTGGCCTTCAAAGAAACACTACCAGGCCTATACTCAAAAGGATTGAAGAGGGCAGGAGCCTTTGCTGTCCGTTAAATTGCTCACCACCGCCAAAGTGGTGATATTTAGTGGTACTTAACTGGATAGTGGCACTGAATATCACTACAAACAAAAAGTGCACAGGTCAGGGGCACCACTGGGGGTGCTGTTGGGGAGGAACCGGGGGTTATGCAGGTTCTGGCACATGCATAACTAAGTGGGTGAAATAAAGACAGCTCAAAAGCTGTCCTAAATTCATCCATTTAGCTACGCAGGCCCCGGAATTTCCCTCAATTTCCCTTCCCATCTCCCCAACAAGGTTCATATGCTCCCAACCCCGCACCCCCCGCCAATAATACTGTCTGTGTGCCATATATGGCAATCCAGTTTAGGATGGGCTGGAGAAGATTTCAACGGAGACTCCAGAAACTGGAACGTGAGGACAATGACAGGCAGACTTTTATGGTCTGTGTCCCGCAAATGGCAAGATGGATTCGGATAGGCTGGAGTTGGGCTTTGACGGCAATACCAGTAATTGGAACATAAGGACAGGGCCGCCCAGAAATGCCAAAGACAGACAATGATCAAGTATTTTATATCACATTCATTGTTGGTTTAATCATGATTTGATAAGGAGTGTGACTGTTTGGCAGACTGGATAGATCGTTCAGGTCTTTATCTGCCGTCATTTATTCTATTACTATAGAGAAAATTATCTCCTTAACAGGAGACACATTCAAGAAAAAAGTGGATATCCAGGAGCTAGAAAATAACACCCAGAATGAAAGAGCTGGTAGGTTTAAACCTTTAATTCGAAGGATACCAATCTTACGTAAAGGATGCTAATATGAGACAACTCTAGCTTTGGTTTAGCAGAGGATTTCAGATCCAGGAACCCAACACACTAAGAATGTCCTGGCCAAGCTCTTCATTTAGAAGTGTCAAATGGAGAGTGTTCCCTACGGGGCTGGTCTCTGGGGAAGTGATTCGGCACCAAACAAGAGATCACCTTTTAAATAAAGAGCCTATGTACGGGAAGGATTTCAAAATGTGAATCTGCACAAGCAGCAGTTTAGAGAAATCAAAGGAAGCTTCTGGAAATGAGTGCGTCAAAATGGAATGTGTTCACATCCAGAAAATTGTAAAAAATGTTTTGATGTAATCTGCTGAGGTAAGATTTCTAGATCAGGTAGAGCGTGAGATGTGCAAATGAAAATAATTAAGTAAGCAAATAAATAAATAAAACTCTTCACCTCAGGCTGCACTCAACGTGGAAATGAAAAAGAATAAGACCATACTTCCCAAGGACCGTCTTCCGTAATCTGGTACAATCATTGGTACTCAGTCACTCTATGCCGGCTGTAAAGAGCAAATACTCAAAAAACTCCAGACAGCCCAGAAAACTGCAGCTAGACTCATATTCGGAAAATCAAAATATGAAAGTGCTAAACCCCTACAAGAAAAGTTACATTGGCTCCCACTCAAAGAACGCATCACGTTCAAAATATGTACTCTAGTTCATAAAATCATTCATGGCGATGCCCCAGCCTACATGTCAGACCTGATAGACTTACCACCCAGGAATGCTAGAAAATCATCTCGCACATTCCTCAATCTTCATTTCCCCAACTGTAAAGGTCTAAAATACGAACTAACTCACGCATCAACTTTTTTCCTATCTGAGCACACAATTCTGGAACGCACTGCCGCGCAACCTAAAAACGATCTATGAACTGACCGACTTCCGCAAGCTACTGAAGACCCACCTCTTTGACAGGACATACCACAAAGATCAACACGTGAACTCTCCCACATGTAACAAAAACTGTTTTATTAGGTTCTCTTGCTGTATTACTATCATGTTTATAATGTTTTCTTGTTATATTACTTTCTTGTTTTTCATTGTCATGTAACCCAAAATCCTTCTGTAATACCAAATGTCTAATCTATTCTTATTTCCACTATTCATGATGAATTGTAAGCCACATTGAGCCTGCAAAGAGGTGGGAAAATGTGGGATACAAATGCAACAAATAAATAAATAAATACATTTTATGGCGTTTTAATTTGGCATTCTTTGCTTTCTCTATTTTTGGTCTTGGAATCAACTTTATGCGTCTCTTCGCCTTTCCTAATGGATAGACTTTCTTCTATGCAGTACCTGACCTAAGAAATCTTGCTGAGGACCTCCACATGAGCTTTAGCAAGCACAGCTGATGTCAAAATCAGTCTGGTACCTCCCCTCACTTACCATCCAGGTCCAGAGCATCATAACACAGACACTCATTGTCCTCATCAGTGAAGCTGGGAAAGAAAGGAAAGTGGTTATATATTTTCACTTTGACAGTATCATCAGCAGACCTCTGGGGGTGGGGGCGGAGGGGAGATGAGGAACATTCCTTGATTTAAGCACAACTCCTAATCTATCCAGAGCATCAGAGTGAGCAAAGCCAGAGGCCAGGGAACGCTAGATCAGGCCAGGTGCCAAGAAGAGAATGTAGCCAGCCATTTGGGAGTGTTAAGACTAGACTGAGGACAAGCTTGGTGACCATGACTGCTTTGTGCTGAGAAGGGTTTGCAAGGGTTAGTTTGGAAGACTGGCTATAAAACATAAAGACAGACGATAGCCATGATCTAATGCTTGGACTCAGTGTGATTCCCTGCTAGAAAAACAGCACAGGTCGCATTCATTAAAACACAGTTATTTCTGGGAAACTCAATTACATTTAGATTCAGAGAGTGTCAAAAGAGCAGCTGTGTGGAGGATATCGCAGGCAACTTGCTATGTGCTTTTAGGCATTCATCAGCCGAATCAAACCTCTTGACAGTATTTGCTTTATCTGAGCACTAACTGGATGATTTTTAAAAGCACTTAATTGGCCAGGAGTGGCTCCCGACCGGTTAACTGGCACTTAACTGGCTATCTAGCAGTATTCAGTGGGAGATAGCTGGCCATCTCTCGCTGAATATTGCTAGTTAGCGCTGAGTGGATACCCGATTATATCGTGAGATAAAACTGGATATCAGCCAACATTTGGTACATTGGCGGCTAAATTAGGCCGCTGAAAGAGCTGGAATATCTTTGGTCAGTTTAAATTTAACCAGCCAGCACTGAATATCGGCTTGGCTGGTTAGAAATGGGCCAAAAAACGCCCAGATATCCGACCACGGGAAGCAGCAGGTCTACCTCCCGTGGTCTGAATATCGGCCCATCAGTACTTACCACGCTACAGGAAGAGAACCGAACCATCTACCATGGAAGCTACCCATGGCTGATGACCCCGTCTCATTGTGCAGCAAGCACTGCTTCTACACTGGATTACCTGCGAGGAGGAGCATCTTCTTTGCAGCGTCGGACGATGGATTCATTTCCTGGAGGTTCAGGTGCTGTGGAATTGATACTATCTTTGCGACCCCTGAGCTGCTGCTTGAAAAAAATAAATAATTATGAAAAATCTACAGAACGAGCAATGTTTTCTTCAACTTTTCACTCTGTATCTTGCCCTTTCTTTCCCTTCTGGTTCTTATCGATGTGCCATCAGTGTTTTATTCTCTTCCCTGTACGTGTGTCCTATACCCCCATTCCCCGATTCAGGCTTCGGCATTGAGGGGGGGAGGGGGGAGGGTTGAGCCGACTAACTGTATTGGAATCAATGCACAGCTGTCATCTCAACTAGGAGCAATGTCTTAAAAACAGAAAATATAGGCAGGTAAAGACCATCCCCAGATACTGAAAAGCATTTAACCGGCCAGGATCGGCACCTGGCCAGTTAAAAGCTGCATAACTGGCTATCTGCAAATTTTCAGTGGGACATGAGCAGCTATGAACTACTGAATATTGAGTGATATAACCGGCTAAGTTTGGCACCCATATTTGGCTGCGTGAATACCGGGCCTATCTTCGGCTGGTTTAAACTTAACCGACCAGCACTGAAAAATATAAGCTTGGCCAGTTAAGTTTAAACCGGCCCAAAATAAACTGGATATTCAGTGCCAGACACCAGAAATGGCTCGGCATTGAATAGCTGGGATCAGCACCGACCACAGGAGTTAGCTGGGCTAACCATTCACAATTCTAATACAATAAATATCTAAATATCACTTGTTCAACAGTATAAACTTTATTCCACAATGTAATCCCTAATAAAGTAACCTCTTAAAAACTGCAGCCACCCCCCAAAGCAGTTATACCCATACAGAATGTCCATATGACGAGGAGGTTTTTCTTCAAAATATTCTCTTCCACAACAAAACATTTTTTTTTGTAAAATCGTTCCAAGTTTCAAGCTCTCAAAGTTCAAAAAACATTTGTTGTGTAAAATATGGTGTGGATGAAGATTATCTGTGGCACTAAATTTATTTATTTTATTTATTTATTGCACTTGTATCCCACATTTTCCCACCTATTTGCAGGCTCAATGTGGCTTACAAAGACCTGTTAAGGCATCACCATTTCAGGGTACAAAAGATACAATTGGTGTTACAAAGATATCAAGGCTAACAAGACGATCTAATCAAGCAGATATGGAAAGACAGTCAAAATAAGGGGGGATGTGGTGATGTATTGTAGTTAATTATGGATTCTCGTGGTAGGCTTAAAGCTGTGGGAAGC
This sequence comes from Microcaecilia unicolor, assembly GCF_901765095.1. Classification (NCBI taxonomy): domain Eukaryota; kingdom Metazoa; phylum Chordata; class Amphibia; order Gymnophiona; family Siphonopidae; genus Microcaecilia; species Microcaecilia unicolor. Next base: position 15,403,067 of record NC_044038.1, on the reverse strand, counting down.
TCTTCTAAGTTGCATATCGAACTGAGATTTAGTGCGAATGATGTTTTGCACATGCAGCTTGTTGAACGTTGAGAACTTGAAACTTGGAACGATTTTACAAAAAACTTTTTTGTTGCGGAAGAGAATATTTTGAAGAAAAACCTCCTTGTCATATGAACATTTTGTATGGGTATAACTGCTTTGGGGAGTGGGTGCAGTTTTTAAGAGGTTACTTTATTAGGGATTACATTGAGGGGCATAATCAAATGGGGCGCCCAAGTTTTCCTGAGGGCGTCCTCGCAGGACGTCCCCGCGAAGGGGCGGGGAAACCCGTATTATCGAAACAAGATGGGCGGCCATCTTTCGTTTCGATAATACGGTTGGGTACGCCCAAATCTCCACATTTAGGTCGACCTTAAAGATGGTCGTCCTTAGAGATGGTCGTTCTTGGAGATGGTCATCCCCGATTTTCGGCGATAATGGAAACCGAGGACGCCCATCTCAGAAACAACCAAATGCAAGCCCTTTGGTCATGGGAGGAGCCAGCATTCATAGTGCACTGGTCCCCCTCACATGCCAGGTCACCAACCAGGCACCCTAGGGGACACTGCAGTGGACTTCAGAAAAAGCTCCCAGGTGCATAGCTCACTTACCTTGTGTGCTGAGCCCCCCAACCCCCCCAAAACCCACTACCCACAACAGTACACCACTACCATAGCCCTTATGGATGAAGGGGGGCACCTACATGTGGGTACAGTGGGTTTCTGGTGGGTTTTGGAGGGCTCACATTTACCACCACAAGTTAAACAGGTGGGGGGTGGGGATGGGCCTGGGTCTGCCTGCCTGAAGTGCACTGCAGTACCCACTAAAACTGCTCCAGGGACCTGCATACTGCTGTCATGGAGCTGGGTATGATATTTGAGGCTGGAAAAATATTTTTAAAGTTTTTTTTAGGGTGGGAGGGGGTTAGTGACCACTGGGGGAGTAGGGGGAGGTCATCCCCAATCCCCTCTGGTGGTCATCTGGTCATTTAGGGCACATTTTTGTGGCTTGGTCATTAAAAAAAAAGGACCAAGTAAAGTCAGCCAAGTGCAGTGGTGTGCTGGAGCAGACTCTCACGGGCTCACGAGAGCCGTTTGTTAAATTTTTAAGAATTTTGGGAGCCAGTTGTTAAAGTAGGCCTCCCCATGGCTACTTTAACAACTGACTCCCAAAATGTGGGCTTGGACCCCCTCCTGAATTCTCTTTTACTTTGCTGGCAGTGATGCTGGCCCCACTAGCCAAGTAAATAGACTGCTGCTGCTCCCTGCTCCTTGTTTCTGACTCTAAGCATCAGGCTGGGACTTTTCATGCAAGTGCAAGAAGGTTCCATCTTGCTGCTCAGAGCCAGAAACAAGCAGCAGAGAATGGTGGCAGTCCATTTATTGGCTGGTGGGGCTCGACAAAGGTATGCCTAGCGTGCCCGCACAAGGGAGGGGAGAGAGAGGCATGTATTCCCCCCCCCCCCCAAAAAAAAAAAGAATTTCAGGGCCGGCTATGCCTGGAGAGAGAGCCCGTTGTTAAAAATTTACCAGCACACCCCTGGCCAAGTGTTCGTCAGGGACGCCCTTCTTTTTTCCATTATCGGCTAAGGACGCCCATGTGTTAAGCACGCCCCAGTCCCGCCTTCGCTATGCTTCCGACACGCCCCCGGGAACTTTGGTCGTCCCCGCAACGGAAAGCAGTTGAGGGTGCCCAAAATCGGCTTTCGATTATGCCAATTTGGGCAATCCTGGGAGAAGGACGCCCATCTCCCGATTTGTGTTGAAAGATGGGCGCCCTTCTCTTTTGAAAATGAGCCCAATTGTGGAATAAAGTTTATGCTTTTAAACAAGTGGTATTTAGATGTTTATTGTATTGTGAATGAGAGTTTTTATGGATTGTAAGGTAAATGAATTAGTCCTGTGTATGGTTATACTATGGAGTTGAGCCTGCAAATAGGTGGGAAAATGTGGGATACAAATGTAACAAATAAATAAAATATATGAATATATAACCCTGCTTATATATATCAACTCCCTTAGAGATCCTATGTACTTGTCCCAAGCTCTCTTGAATTCAGATACTGGTTTTGTCTCCACCATTTCCACCAGGAGGCCATTCCACGAATTCACCACCCTTTCCGTGAAGAAGTATTTCCTCATGTTATTTCTATCCCCTTTCACCCTTCATCCTACGCTCCCGCTTTCTTTCAATTGAAAGAGACTCATCTGCTATGCATTTATGCCGCATAGGTATTTAAATGTCTTGTTTAGTTCTAATTTGTCCAAGGAAGAGAATTATGATTTAAGCAATGAAGACGGGTCGTGAAGAACAGGCTCAAAGCAGCCTAATCACTTGTAACTTGACCGGACTGCTCAGGCCTCCTGTGTTAAAATCCTCACTGCCAGTTCTGGGCTGAGACTGCATCGTTCTTACACTACAGCTGGAACAGCAGCAGGAGGACCCTGAGATAATAAGGTGGGATGGCCTAGTTTTGTTTTTTTTATAGCAGTAATATCTTCCTTTCAAGATTAAAGAGTTTTGGAGTAATATATGATCACTTGTTCAACAGAATAGGCTAAAAGACCTCCCACCAATTCCCAGAAAAAGAATTTAAGTCCTCAGAATTGAAAGAAGGCCTGGCAGGCGGGCTGAAAATAGGCCAGGAACAGAAAGAGATGCTGTGCTGTTTTTTTTAACTAGTTAGAGCGACAGAAAACCTCCAGGCACAATTCTAGGGAAGTAGATCGTCCAAATCATCCCTTGCGTCAGTGGCGTAGCCACAGGTGGGCTTGGCCCACCCATTTATGGCTCAGGCCCACCCAACAGTAGCACATGTTTAGTGGTAACTGGTGGGAATCCCAAACTCCGCCAGCTGAAGATTTTCCCCTGATGGTAACAAAAACGCTACTCTCCACGACATCGGCACCTGCGCATGCTCAGCTTTCAGTGCATGACTGCTGCCAAGGTGGAATGAAGCATTTTCCCACCAGCCGAGATAATTTTTTTTGGGGGGGGGGGGGGGGGGGGGAGAAAACTTGGTGCCCACCCAATTCTTGCCCAGGCCCACCCAAAATCTGTTGTCTGGCTACGCCCCTGCCTTGCGTTGGCAAAGGGGACATCCTAATCTGACCCCGCACTGCAGCGTGAGGCAATGGAGGTTGGGCTTGCCTATCCCTCACTGATCAGGAGGGGGGGGGTCTCCTCTATTACATTCACAGAGAAGAATTAAAGGTTATAAAGGCAATTTCTATAGCAAGTGAGACAAGGAGGGGCATTTTTGATATGACATCTAAGTCCAACTGTGGATGTTTTGCTAAAAACATCCTAAATTCAAGTGGGGAATATAGCCATTTTCAAAACAGAAAAATGTCTATCTTTTTTTTTTTTTTTTTTCGAAAATGGCTATTTGCTAGATGTTTTTGTGCTCTGTGCCAGTGGCGTTCCTAGGGGTGCTGACACCTGGGGCGGATCACCGATGCGCCCCGCCCCCCCCCCCTGGGTGCAGCGCCCCCCCCATGCAGTATGCCCCCCCCCACCCCGGTGAAAGGACACCCTCCTACCCCGGCAAAAGAACCCCCTGCCCCCGGTGCACACCGCTGGGGGGAGTGCCGCGCGCCGGTCAGCGTTGTTCGTTTCCATGCTCCCTCTGCCCTGGAACAGGTTACTTCCTGTTCCGGGGCAGAGGGAGCATGGAAACGAACGAGCTGACCGGCGCGCGGCACCCCCCCAGCGGCGTGCACCCGGGGCGGACCGCCCCCACCGCCCCCCCCTTGGTACGCCACTGCTCTGTGCATCTACCTTTTTCGTTCATTAAAAATAAAATCCACATAAAAAATGGCAAAATCAAGCCATTGAGATGTAGGAGGAGCCAGCATTCTTAGTAGACTGGTCACATAGAGATCCCAGGAGCACAATGGGGCACCCCAGGAGGCAATGCAGTGGACTTCAAATAAATGCACCTAGGCACACATCTCACGGTTGCTCCCTTATCTTGTCTGCTGAGCCCCCCCAACCCCCTCCCAAAACCCACTACCCCTAACTGTACACCACTACAATAGCCCTTATGGGTGAAGGGGGAACTTAGATGTGGGTACAGTGGGTTTTTGGTGAGTTTTGGAGGGCTCACAGTTTCCACCACAAGTGTAACAGGTAGAGGGAGGTATGGGCCTGGGTCCACCTGTATGCAGTGCACTGCACCCACCACTAGACTACTCCAAGGACTGGAGACTGATTGCACATGTGAATAGGGTGAGAATGGCCTGAATGTGCAGTGACCATTTTATGGACCCGGGACCACAGCTAGAACTGGAGGGGGGGAGGTGGGGGGAAGAGACCCGGCCCGGGAGACATTTGTGTTGCGGGACTATTGGTAAAGATATTTTTATTTAAACATATACCAACCACTGGACCACATTTTTAACTGTTAACCCACAGAGCTCAGGCCTTGCCAATTTCCTCTCCGATCCACCTGGATCGTTTTAGATCAATACTAATCCCACAACAGTCAACGATTACAGGCCTAGTCCAAGCACCAGCAGTGAATACCTGAGGCGGCCATTTTCCTGTCCTAACTTTATCTGGGCATTTGCCTGGACGGTTAGCGGACTGAATATCCCCACTAATTGGGTAAAACCTAACGTTGCCCCAACTCTGCCCCAGGCTCCTCTGGCACTAATCAAATAGTGTTGCGGTGGTCACACAGGATTTTCAGTGGCACTGTGCAGGGATGGCCCACTCACTGCAATCTAACTGGGCAGGAGCCTCTCCTGCCAGGTCAGGGGCAGACTGACAGTGATCTGGGTCCCCGGACAATGAGGATCATTGAGTTCCCCCCCAGTCCTGCTGTCTCCCCCCTCCCCAGGTCCTGTTGCCTCCTTGTCCTCCTGCCACTGACCTTGTCCTTTAGTCCGGCTACTGATGCTGGAACTTCCCTCTGCCACGGCCCACCCTTGTGGAAGAAGGAAGTTATGTCAGAAGGGGGTGGGCCGAGGTAGAGAGAAGTTTCAGCATCAGCGACAGACATCCAGGGTAGGTGCCAGTGCCCCTGCCTGCGAAAGTGTGTGTGTGTGTGTGGGGGGGGGGGGGGGTTGGAGACGGGAGCACAGGAGGGGGAGAGAGAAGGGGCATCCTGGTCCCAGACCTGGGGAGAGAAGGATGTCAGGCACATGGGAGAGAAGCACTGCCCTGGACCCTCGGGCACTGTCCGGTTGCCTGTATGGTTAGTGTGTCCCTGTGCCAGGTGAAATCATTCTGAATATTTACCCCTTTATTTCTTGTGCACTAGTGATTTCTGCTGTCTGCCCCCCCCCCCCCTATTTTTTTCTCAATGTCAGTGTTCTTTTCTTTTCTGCAGTGCCTCCACCCCTTTAGCAAGAGGTACAGCTAGATTACGCAAAGCAATCTGAAAGGTGACAAAGTAAGTGTCATGACTGGATTTAAAGACGAACATGCACATTTCAGTGGGCCTACTAGACTACAACAGCCCTGGGTGAAATTCTTTGGCCATTGTGAAGAATGAGGTAACCCAAACCAGGGGCGTAGCTATGTGGGGCCACGGGGGCCTGGGCCCCCGTAGATTTGGCCCTGGAACCCCCTGCCGTTGACCCTCTCGACCCTCCCCTCCCGCTGCCAACCCGCCGTCGCCTACCTTTGCTGGCTGGGGGACCCCAACCCCCGCCAGCCGAGGTCCTCTTCTTCCTTCGTTCTGTTTCTGAGTCTGACGTCCTTGAGTAGTGCTTAGATGGCCATTCTGGCTGTGAAGAACTAAGGCCGATGCCCAGGGGCGTAGCTACGTGGGGCCACGGGGGCCTGGGCCCCCGTAGATTTGGCCCTGGACCCCCCTGCCAACGAGTCTCTCGACCCCCCCTCCTGCTGCCAATCCGCCATCGCCTACCTTTGCTGGCAGGGGACGTAAGGTGCAGGACGTCAGAATCAGAAACAGAACGAAGGAAGAAGAGGACCTCGGCTGGCGGGGGTTGGGGTCCCCCGCCAGCAAAGGTAGGTGACGGCGACGGCGGGGGAGGGTTGGCGGCGGGAGGGGGGGTCGAGAGGGTCGTCGACGGAGGGGTCAAAGTTGGTGGTGTTGGTGGTGTTGGGGTATCGGCAATGGCGGGGGGGTCGGCGGCGCCGGGGCGGGGCTAAAATGTGCCTCCTCACCTCGGGCTCTGGACCCCTCTCCCGCCGAAGTCTGGCTACGCCCCTGACCCAAACACTACTTACAATCTTGGTGATTTCGGAGCTACTGATGGAATTCAAAGAGTTATTGATAGACATAGTGTTGGAAGAGTTGGTATCAGTGCGGCTGCTGTTGGCATCACCATCGTCTTCATCATGTCCCCTGGCGGCTGTCCTCATACACAACAGAAAAACACAAACAGAAGAAGACAGGGAATCAAATGAAGGGCGAGAACCCAAGATGGAAAGAGGAGCAAACACAGGGGAAAAGTGGCAAAGACAAATATACGAGTACATCAGCATAAAGATGTAGACGCAGACCAGGGCGGTGGAGTTAGACACAGAGGGGACAATCTAACCCCACAGGTAAGTTTTACCCATTGCCTTTGCACCAAATCAGATGGGGCAGTTTAGCTTCGACCATTACCTCCTGCAATATTACCCACATATCCCCGGATTCTACAAACGGCGCTTTAAATTTGTGCGCAAACTTGGACATGTGCCCAATTTTGCGTGTGCAATTTAATTGAATAATGAGCTGACGATAATTGGGCACTAATAATCAGATATGGATGCTAATTGGCAACAATTAGAATTTACATGTGCATCTTGCTAGGCGTATTCTATAACGCTGCGCATGTAAATTCTAGTGCGTGGATCTGGAAAGGGGGCATGGCCACGGGAGGGGCATGGGTGTTCCAAGAATTTGTGCACACTGTTACAGTTTCAGTTCGTATAAATCCTCAGGCCTAAAAGTTAGGCGCAGCTCTTGGCGCTACTCTATAAATGGCTTCCAACTCAGAGCGCCGTTTATAGAAGAGTGCTTAGCGCTTACGTTTTTCAGCAACCATTTTTCAGCACCATATATAGAATCTAATCCATAGTTCTGCATCTGCTTTCTCAGCAGGTAATGTTTCAGCTAGAAACAATGTACTTAGTTTGCATTATGCAAAATTATATACCCTGCTTTCTCCTTGGCCCTGGAACGCTTCTTCATGCAAGTAAACCTTTTTGTGGTGTAGCGCACGAGTACTTTTGCCTGCATTGATGGTGAGCAATAATCAAAGCACACATTTCTATCCATGTACATGTTGCTTTACCTGTGCAAATATCTTTGATTATAGCCCTTGATGCTTGCAAAAAAATACAGAGATACACGCACTTACATACGAGAGGGAAAGAGAGAGAATATGAAAATATAACATTCTCTGCATGTCTAATCATCATCTTTATATGGTTTATTAGCAGGACTCTGTGGAAGCCCTTCGAAGGGGGAAAAAAAAGGAGGAGAGAGATGAATTCCTCACGAAACAGTGAGCATCAAACAAAAAAGTGGGGCCAATGTCAGGAGGATATAAAATGTGTGAGGAGAAAGGGACCCTTTCTACAGTAAAGGTCCTTGCATATATATATATATTTTTTTTTTTTTGTACCCCGCGCTTTCCCACTCATGGCAGGCTCAATGCGGCTTAGGTACTTATTTGTACCTGGGGCAATGAAGGGTCAAGTGACTTGCCCAGAGTCCCACTAGCAACATTCCATGTAGAAGTCGGCCCTTGCAGATCACCAATGTGGCCGCGCAGACTTCTGCTTCTGTGTAGAATCTCCAATAGCAGCAACATTCCATGTAGAATCTCCAATAGTATCTATTTTATTTTTGTTACATTTGTACCCTGCGCTTTCCCACTCATGGCAGGCTCAATGCGGCTTACATGGGGCAATGGAGGGTTAAGTGACTTGCCCAGAGTCACAAGGAGCTGCCTGTGCCTGAAGTGAGAATCAAACCCAGTTCCCCAGGACCAAATTCCACCACCCTAACCACTAGGCCACTCCTCCACTGTTGCTACTATTTGAGATTCTACATGGAATGTTGCTATTCCAACATTCCATGTAGAAGTGGGCCCTTGCAGATCACCAATGTGGCCGCACAGGCTTCTGCTTCTGTGAGTCTGACGTCAGACTCACAGAAACAGAAGCCTGCACAGCCTTCTACATGGAATGTTGCTAGTGGAATAGCAACATTCCATGTAGAATCTCCAATAGTAGCAACATTCCATGTAGAATCTCCAATAGTATCTATTTTATTTTTGTTTCATTTGTACCCTACGCTTTCCCACTCATGGCAGGCTCAATGCGGCTTACATATTGTATACAGGTACTTATTTGTACCTGGGGCAATGGAGGGTTAAGTGACTTGCCCTGAATCATAAGATGCTGCCTGTGCCTGAAGTGGGAATCAAACCCAGTTCCCCAGGACCAAAGTCCACCACCCTAACCACTAGGCCACTCCTCCACTGTTGCTACTATTTGAGATTCTACATGGAATGTTGCTATTCCAACATTCCATGTAGAAGTCGGCCCCTGCAGATCACCAATGTGGCCGCGCAGGCTTCTACATGGAATGTTGCTAGTGGAATAGAATCTCCAATAGTAGCAACATTCCATGTAGAATCTCCAATAGTATCTATTTTATTTTTGTTACATTTGTACCCCGCGCTTTCCCACTCTTGGCAGGCTCAATGTGGCTTACATGGGCAATGGAGGGTTAAGTGACTTGCCCAGAGTCACAAGGAGCTGCCTGTGCCTGCAGTGGGAATCGAACCCAGTTCCCCAGGACCAAAGTCCACCACTCTAACCTCCTGACATTTTGCCTCATTTTTTTTCTTTGAGGCCCTTTGAAGGCCCATCAAATAGCATGGAATGCCACGGCCCGTGGGTTCTTTGGGTTCCCAAGATATTGTCATCTTACCCCAGCCTTGTAGAAGCTTCACAGGCTTCCAATTAAACAGAGAATAATTTTCAAAATTTTACGTTTGGTTTTTAAAGTCTTGAATAGCTTGGTATCACCCATGTTCGGTTCAACTCTGCGTAGTTATCAACCAGCCAGAACCTTGAGATCATCTGATGGGTTTATTGGAAGTTCCTTCCTTTACAGTTATTAGATTACATGAATATCGTTCCACAGTTTTTAAAGTGATCGGTCCTAAACAGTGGAACGATCTACCATTGAGTTTGCGAACAGTGAACAATGTTAAAGAGATACAAACCTTACTGTTTCGGCAGGCATTTGGCACCTAGTACAGTCTTATGCTTTTCTTCTATGGCTTTACAGATGTTCACTGAGTTGTGATTTATGATGATATAATGCATTTTAGTCTTTGTTTTCTTTTGTATGCTTTATTGTTTTTTTAAAATTTTATCAAACATATAAACGGCGAGTGACCGACTCACTCGCAAATGCGCAGTAGAGACTTCCCTCTCTGTCCCGCCCCCGCGTCAATACGTGATGACGAGGGTGGGACAGAGAGGGAAATTGCGCCGCCGAGGTTGATACAGCTCCCCCCGCCCGAGGTCGCCGCTACCGTTACCCCCCCCCCCCCGGCCCAGGCCCTCTCTCCGCTACTAAACTTACACATCCATTCGCCGGAACGCAGCAAGCACATCAGCTGAGCTGCCGTCGGCCTTCTTTCCCTGCCTGTGTCCCGCCCTCGCTGACGTTACGTCACAGGAGGGCGGGACACAGGCAGAGAAGGAAGGGCCGACGGCAGCTCAGCTGATGTGCTTGCTGCGTTCCGGCGAATGGATGTGTAAGTTTAGTAGCGGAGAGAGGGCCCGGGCCGGGTGGAGGGATGGTGGCGACTCCGGGGGTGGGGGGGGGGAAGGTAGAGGTGGCGAACTCACGGGGAGGGGGAAGGAAAACCCCAATACCAGCCCGTTTTTACAGGCTCAACGGCTAGTTTTATTATAAATGTACTGTTGTGAACCGCCGAGTACTTTTGGATCGAGTGATCTATAAATATTTTAAATAAATAATGTCATTTTCTAAGTTCCAAGTACAGTGTAGTATGTTCTCTGAGGCTTCCACAACTGGCATCATGATTGTTGCAGTTGTCTGGGTCTTCTCGTATCTGAGTAAGTGGAACCCACGTTTCAGCCATCGGGCTGTGGCTTTCTTCAGGGTATGCTGTGAGGTCTGCAGTTTGTCTCCATATAAAATGTGACCAACAAACTTTCTCACCAGATACCATCCCTTCCCTCATGGGTTCTGTCACCATTTGTCTCTTTTGAGTAAGAGGAGAAAAGCGTAAGCAAAAGAGGGAGGTACGGCAATTGTAAGAGAGGCGATGAGAAAACGACAAGAGAGGTAAACCTCAAGCTCCACTAAATGACCACATCAGGGGACCATAAGGCTTATCTACCAGTGGAGTGGCACTTGAACTGCACTGTGGACAACATCTGGAAGGATGAAAAGAGCAGGTGACGCAAAACTCGCTCCCGTCAAGAGGCATAGGACAGAATCAGTGCTTTGGTGGGTGAGTGTATAGGCAGGGGCGGCCCGACCATTAGGCCACCTGAGGCGGGGACTTCAGGTGGCACTCTTCCAGGAGTGGCATCTCCCTCTTCCTTTCCTCCACCCTGTTCCCCAAGTTTACCTTCTTTTTTCATGTTCCAAAAGCCGGCGGCAGCAGGCGATTCCAATACGCTGCCCTGCCGCCAGCATCCACCTCTTCTCTTTACTGCAGCCTGCCTCTCTGATGTAGCTTCCTGTTTCCTCAGAGGCAGCCGCAGTAGAGGCCCGTGCTGGCAGCAGGGCAATGTATAGGAATCACTGTGCTGCCAGCTTTTGGAACATGGAGAAAGAAGGTAAACTCGAGGAATGGGGTGGACGAAGAAGGGGGGAGGGGGGGAAACGGCATCTCAGCCCTGCCTCTGGGGGAAGGGTGCAGCATCTTAGCCAAGCCTCAGGTGACATCTTGCCTTGGACCGCCTCTGTGTATAGGCAAAGTGCAAAAATGGTTAGGCCCGATAATTAAAATGTTTTAAATGCCCACCATTTAAATCGTCTGTCTGGGGCTAACCAGGCATATTCAGCAACACTTAATAACCAGATAATGCTGCTGAAAATGTCCCGTTAGCGCCGAAGTCAGGATCAGCTATTCTACTACTACTACTACTTATCATTTCTATAGCGCTACTAAACGTACGCAGCACTGTACACTTGAACATGAAGAGACAGTCCCTGCTCGACAGAGCTTACAATCTAATTAGGCCAGACAAACAGGACAAATAAGAGATAAGGGAATTACTAAAGTGGGGATGATAAAATAAGGGTACTGAACAAGTGAGTAAGGGTTAGGAGTTAAAAGCAGTGTCAAAAAGGTGGGCTTTTAACCTAGATTTGAAGACGGCCAGAGATGGAGCTTGACGTACCAGCTCAGGAAGTTTATTCCAGGCATATGGTGCAGCAAGATAAAAGGAACAGAGTCTGGAGTTAGCAGTGGAGGAGAAGGGTGCAGATAAGAGAGATTTACCCAGTGAACAGAGTTCCTGGGGAGGAATGTAGGGAGAGAAGAGAGTGGAGAGGTACTGAGGAACTGCACAGTGAATGCACTTATAGGTCAATAAGAGGAGTTTGAACTGTATGCGGAAACGGATAGGAAGCCAGTGAAGTGGCTTGAGGAGAGGGCTAATATGAGCATAACGACACTGGCAGAATATAAGTCATGCGGCAGAATTTTGAACGAATTGAAGAGGAGAGAGATGGCTAAGTGGGAGACCTGTGAGAAGCAAGTTGAAATAGTCTTAAGCGAGAGGTGATAAGAGTGTGGATAAGTGTTTCGGTAGTATGCTCAGAAAGGAAAGGGCGAAATTTTGGTGATATTATAAAGAAAGAAACGACAGTCTGCTGAATATTCTGGTGTTTTTTCCAGGGGCGGAGTCAGCACTTGGTTGGTTAAGTAGCGATATTCAGCTCTTATATGGCAAAGGTCACTGAATAAATAGGACCTCGTACAAGTCAGTCCTATCTTTAGCTGGGTCACCATAGGCGGTTAAGTGCTGAATATCGTACTTAACTGGCAATGTTTTCGCCGCAACTCTATACCCAGAAGTTCAACGCTGGAGCCCAATCATAGCCTAGACATTGAATTTCTGGGAATAAGGCTGAATATCGGGTCTAAACCTCACTTTCCCATTTCACTTTGTTTCCTCGTTTATGTTTTCTGGTTGGATGTGATACAAGAACACATTAGGTGATCAACTGAGAGAATACAAGTTTCTTAAACGGAGAAGCCATAGGAAGGTAGGGACATGTATATTCTTTTTAACCTTGAAACTCTGCCGCTCTGGTACCTCCGATGGGAGACTTTGGTCTTGGAAGCTGAAAGAAAGAAGGTAGAACTGAAATCAGTTAAATTATGCAACAGTAACAGACTTTATAGCCTTACTCTAAACCGTAACCTATGGCTTCTGGAGAATATGTTGGAGAAGGCCTATGCCTAGGTTATGCTTTATCTCTATACTGAACCCAAGAATTCCCTTCTGATAAAGCGAGGATAGGATTTGATATCCCACCGTTCTGTACGTATTTACTGGTAAAAAAGGCCCATTTCGGTAGGCAATGAAACGGGCGCTAGCAAGGTAATCCCCCACCCTCCCTCACTGTCTCGCTGTGTCCCCTCAGAGACCCACGCCTCCCTCCCTCCCTTCCTTCCTTCCCTCAGAGTTCCAGACCCCCTCCCTCCCTTCCAGTTCAAGGCCCCCTCACGCCCCTCCCACCGAGTTACAGACTCCCCCCTCCCTCCGATTTCAACCCCCCCCCCCGCGTTACTGTCCCCTGGACCCCCCTGCCGTGACACTCTTGACCCCCCTTTTCGCCGAAGACCCTCCCCCGCCGCGTACCTGTGTGCTGATGGGGGACCCCAACCCCCAACACAGCTGAAGTCCTCTTCTCGTCTGCGCCGGCGTTGCTTGCTGAATGGTCTGATCAAGTTTCTGTGCATGCGTCTAATGTCAAACGCACGCACAGAAACTTGATCAGATCATTCAGCAAACAACGACGCGGCAGCCGAGAAGAGGACTTCGGCTGTCAGGGGTTGGGGGTCCCCCGTCAGCACAGGTACGCGACGGAGTTGGCTCGCGCTGCTATGTTGTGATTGGGCACAGTCGCTGCTGACGCACCCGGAAGTGGGAGACGTCATCATTTCAGGAGATGGATACAGAAGCACAAATACCTCAAGGCTTATGTCCTCGCAGTCAGCTTCAGAAAGTTGGAGGTGCGTTTTATTATATAGGTTAGTTTTAAAATGGGAAGACGTATTATCAGCACTGACACTGCTCTGAGGAACACTAAGCGCTCATCAGGGCCGCCGAGAGACTAAGCAGGGGTAGGGTTACCATTTTGTGTCCTCTGAAAAAGAGGACACATGTCACGCCCCCTACCCCGCCCCCGCCACGCCTCATGCCACGCCCCCTTCAGGTCGGGTTCCGCCACGCCCCCCCCCCCGTCACATAGTCCCCTCCCCCCCTCACTTACTATCTAGCCCTGGTGGTCTAGTAGCGTCTTCTCTTCGGGGCAGGAAAGAGCCCCCTCTTTCCTGCCCGGAGCGCTGCCTGCTCTTGCCTGCTGCATCCTCCTCGGTATGGCTGTGGATTCAAAATGGCCACCGAGAGTTGAAGCGGCCTCGCGAGAGTTCAAATCTTGGCGGCCATTTTGAATCCCCAGCCAGACCGAGAACGAAGGATGATAGACAGGGGAGGCAGCGCTCCGGGCAGGAAAGAGGGGGCTCTTTCCTGCCCCGAAGACGTCACTAGACCACCAGGGAACATGGTAAGGAAGGGGAGGGGATGGGAGACCAGGTCACGACCCACGGCGCCGATCGCGCGCCCACCGCACGCACGCGCCTGCCCGCACCCGCGCCCACGTTTGTCCAGAAATCCGGACAAACGTGGGCGCGGGCAAAATCCGCCGGACGCCCCGGACATGCCCTCAAAAAGAGGACATGTCCGGGGAAATCCGGACGTATGGTAACCCTAAGCAGGGGTAGGGCTGCCCCCCCCCCCCAGGATTGCCGCTGTCGCCTCTCCCCAGCCCGCCACGTAGCCAGACCAAAAAAATGGGGGGGAGGCATTTTGCCCCACCTCTCTGCTCCCCCACCTCAACTGCACATATTTTGGCTGGTGGGGGTCCCCAAGCCCCTCCTCCAGCAGAAGCCTTCCTCCATTGCTGTTCTCCGCCGCATTGCCTGCCCATACTCGAGCTTGCGCGGCATAAGGAGGAAAGGCAGCCGCATGGCAGGCAATGCAGCGAACAGCCCTGGAGGTTCTCCTAGCAGGGCTTGGGGACCCCTGCTAGCCAAACCAGAGGCCCCAAAGCTCTGTGCCTGCTCCTCTCCAGCCTCTAAAGGGGGGCCCAGCGCCGGAGTTTTCTCTCTCCTGCTCCTGTCGGCACATGATCACCTGGATCCCGTCAGGAGCAGGAGAGAGACAGACACTGGCGCCTGCTCCCCCTTGGAGGCCAGGCCCAGGGGAATCTTGCCCCTCCTGCCCCCATTCTCGATGGCCCTGGCACTCATTTGAACTTGTAGTCATTGAAGAACCAGCTGGTGTGTAAAACTAGGCCAGTTTAAAAAAAAATTACAGATATTTAGCTCAGCTCCCTAATTGGTTCATTCTGTACATCCAGTTTTCTAAAATCCACCAAGTATTTATTTATTTGTTACATTTGTATCCCACGTTTTCCCACCTATTTGCAGGCTCAATGTCGCTTACATAGTACCGTAAAGGTGTTTGCCAAGTCCAGTATGAACAAACACAGTAATGTTGTGGTGGAATAAGGTTCGTGTGTACAGACACATTATGGAATCATAGAGAGGAAGAGTTATTATATGTCCATTATATTTATTACATTTGTACCCTGCGCTTTCCCACTCATGGCAGGCTCAATGCGGCTTACATGGGGCAATGGAGGGTTAAGTGACTTGCCCAGAGTCACAAGGAGCTGCCTGTGCCTGAAGTGGGAATCGAACTCAGTTCCTCAGGACCAAAGTCCACCACCCTAATCACTAGGCCACTCCTCCACTGTTGCTACTATTTGAGATTCTACATGGAATGTTGCTATTCCACTAGCAACATTCCATGTAGAAGTCGGCCCTTGCAGATCACCAATGTGGCCGCGCAGGCTTCTGCTTCTGTGAGCCTGTCGTGCAGGACGTCAGACTCAGAAACAGAAGCCTGCGCAGCCTTCTACATGGAATGTAGCAACATTCCATGTAGAATCTCCAATAGTATCTATTTTATTTTTGTTACATTTGTACCCCACGCTGCCTGTGCCTGAAGTGGGAATCGAACTCAGTTCCTCAGGACCAAGGTCCACCACCCTAACCACTAGGCCACTCCTCCTCCCTATATGACCTTCATAAGAAGAGTATTGCGGCTCTCTACAGATGAAATACTTCAAAACCTGTACATATCCATTTGGTCAACTCCTAATTCAGTTAGACCAACTAAATGAAATTGAGATAATAAATATGCATATAAATGCCAAGTTTTACCCATAAAGGTTGCAAAATCAGCAATTACACATTCAAAACCGAGAGTGATTTCACTCTTTTTTGGTTTTGGCTGTTCCTACTAGCTGTGCTGCAAAATAACTTATACTCATGCGTCCTTATACTGCTTTAGAAAAGACTGCCTTCAGCAAGCTTTTTCGTAAGATATCTGAGAGACTGTGAACATTGTGACTTGAACACCCCTTTTCTCACACAGACACCCTCTCCAGATCTGCCTTTACATCTTCATTCGATGCGTCCAGTGGTGACCCTACCATTAGGCCAACTGAGGCGGGACCTCAAGCATCACTCCTTTCCACCTCCCACACCGAAGGCAGTCTGGCTTCTCCCCCCTTTCCTTTCTCAACTCCCTTCCCCAGAGGCGGGCCACAGAGAAGAAGCTGGTGCCAGCAGCAGAGTAGCGTATGGGAATCACTGTCGCCGACAACTTTTGGAAAGCAAAAGAGGAAGGTAGACTCGGAGAAGGAGATAGAGGAAAGGAGGGAAGAGATGCCAGACCTTGGCCGGGGGGGGAAGGGAGTTGGGAGAGAGAGAGAGAGAGTGTGAAGGGAGAGATGCTGGATTCGGGGGGGGGGGGGGCCCATCTTATCCTTCACCTCAGGTGGCAGATTGCCTTGGGCCAACCATGAATCAGGGGCATAGCCAGACCTCAATGGGAGGGGGGCCAGAACCCAAGGTGGGAGGTCACATTTTATCCCGCCTCACCTGCTTCCCCCCACCACCGTCGCCACTTCTGCCCCTCCCTGCCGCCGCTGCAAAACTACCTTGGCTGGTGGGGGTCCCCAACCCCCACCAGCTGAAGTGTTGGTCTGTCCCATGCTGGTCTCATATTGGCATAAGTACATAAGTACATAAGTAGTGCCATACTGGGAAAGACCAAAGGTCCATCTAGCCCAGCATCCTGTCACCGACAGTGGCCAATCCAGGTCAAGGGCACCTGGCACGCTCCCCAAACGTAAAAACATTCCAGACAAGTTATACCTAAAAATGCGGAATTTTTCCAAGTCCATTTAATAGCGGTCTATGGACTTGTCCTTTAGGAATCTATCTAACCCCTTTTTAAACTCCGTCAAGCTAACCGCCCGTACCACGTTCTCCGGCAACGAATTCCAGAGTCTAATTACACGTTGGGTGAAGAAAAATTTTCTCCGATTCGTTTTAAATTTACCACACTGTAGCTTCAACTCATGCCCTCTAGTCCTAGTATTTTTGGATAGCGTGAACAGTCGCTTCACATCCATCCGATCCATTCCACTCATTATTTTATACACTTCTATCATATCTCCCCTCAGCCGTCTCTTCTCCAAGCTGAAAAGCCCTAGCCTTCTCAGCCTCTCTTCGTAGGAAAGTCGTCCCATCCCCACTATCATCTTCGTCGCCCTTCGCTGTACCTTTTCCAATTCTACCATATCTCCTCTGAGATACGGAGACCAGTACTGAACACAATACTCCAGGTGCGGTCGCACCATGGAGCGATACAACGGCATTATAACATCCGCACACCTGGACTCCATACCCTTCCTAATAACACCCAACATTCTATTCGCTTTCCTAGCCGCAGCAGCACACTGAGCAGAAGGTTTCAGCGTATCATCGACGACGACACCCAGATCCTTTTCTTGATCCGTAACTCCTAATGCGGAACCGTGCAAGACGTAGCTATAATTCGGGTTCCTCTTACCCACATGCATCACTTTGCACTTGTCAACATTGAACTTCATCTGCCACTTGCACGCCCATTCTCCCAGTCTCGCAAGGTCCTCCTGTAATCGTTCACATTCCTCCTGCGACTTGACGACCCTGAATAATTTTGTGTCATCGGCGAATTTAATTACCTCACTAGTTATTCCCATCTCTAGGTCATTTATAAATACATTAAAAAGCAACGGACCCAGCACAGACCCCTGCGGGACCCCACTAACTACCCTCCTCCACTGAGAATACTGGCCACGCAATCCTACTCTCTGCTTCCTATCTTTCAACCAGTTCTTAATCCATAATAATACCCTACCTCCGATTCCATGACTCTGCAATTTCTTCAGGAGTCTTTCGTGCGGCACTTTGTCAAACGCCTTCTGAAAATCCAGATATACAATATCAACCGGCTCCCCATTGTCCACATGTTTGCTTACCCCCTCAAAAAAATGCATTAGATTGGTGAGGCAAGACTTCCCTTCACTAAATCCGTGCTGACTTTGTCTCATCAGTCCATGTTTTTGTATATGCTCTGCAATTTTATTCTTAATAATAGCCTCCACCATCTTGCCCGGCACCGACGTCAGACTCACCGGTCTATAATTTCCCGGATCTCCTCTGGAACCCTTCTTAAAAATCGGAGTAACATTGGCTACCCTCCAGTCTTCCGGTACTATGGGCGATGCGAGCATGCTCGGTTTCATTGAAACGAGAGCATGCACGGCGCCACTGAAAACAGGAGAGGCAAAAGAGACAGCATGGGACAGACAAATCCTTCAGCTAGCGGAGGTTGGGGACCCCCGCCAGCCAAACCGGGGGCCCCAGAGTCAATTTGGGGGGCCCAAGCCCCCGTTGTCCCCCATAGCTATGCCACTGACCTGAATGCTTCCATTCAAGATCCTCACCAAACATGGAATTTGCCATTAGCAGTCGACCAGACCCTTATCAGTTTTGTCTTGTTGTCGCTCTATTCATATACGTAGCTTTAATCAGAAGCCTACCTGTAGCCCTTTCAGGTTGACTCGCCTCCTATGGCAGGGTTGCCCTGAAATGAAGAAGTCATTGTTTTCTGGTGACTCCTCAGATGTGGATGAGTCCTCAGCCTCTTGCCCGTTGGCTTTAGGACCAGGTCCTCCAAAAGTCTGAGAGATAATGGTTATGGGCAGATTCCTGGGTAAACTCTGTACAAGAGAAAGAAATGTAGATCAGATGTCTTGTCTTGGACAGATCAATTGCATATGATGTACCTCTTGACATAACTGACTGAACTCAAATACAAGACTGTGCTAATATATTTTCTGGGTTTTTTTTAAAATATACAGATATCACAGTTTTAGAGATCAGTGGCTTCCTTTCTTCTTCATGAAGGCTACTTCCCCCACACGTTGAACCCATCTGGGGCCTAATTAACAGAATTATTTCTTCTATCACAATTATCTTCTGTGCAATGAGTGTTACCTATTTCTCCCCAATTATCTCCATGCAAGTTTGTCATGTTCCTCACAGTGCCTTCAGGCCAAAACCTGTATGCTTTTCTAGCTCATTAGTATAAATGAATGAAAGTTTGATCACATTGTTCCTGTTCTGTCTCTGTAGCAGACCAAAGATACAGGGCAAAAACAGCATTAGAAAGAAACACACATAAATAAATAAATTAACGGTGAACTTTGTTGGTTTCTCTGAATAATTAACTATATGGCTTCAAAAATGGGCCTGGCTCTGATACATTTGTGTACAATGCTGCGGACATCGAAAGAAACATGACAGCAGATAAAGGCCAAATGTCATATCCACTCTGCCCGTCCACACCGTAGCGTGACAATAAGCATAACCCATCCACTATCTCCTCCTCTCCTTAAGAGATCCCACATGCTTGTCCCATGCTTTTTTGAATTCAGATACAGTCTTTGTGTCCAACACCTCCACCTGCGAAAAAGTATTTCCTTAGATTACTCCTTTAACCTTTTAAACTTTATCCTATGCCCTCTCATTTTGGAGTTTTCCTTCAATTGAAATAAACTTGCTTTCTGTACATCAACGCCGCGGAGATATTTAAATGTCTCTATCATATCCTCTCTCTCTCTCCCCCACCTTTCTTCCAGAGTATACATACTGAGGTCTATAAGTCTGTCCCCATACGCTTTATGACACAAACCACCCACCAATTTTGGAGCTGCCCTCTGGACTGACTCCATCCTGTTTATATCTTTCGGAAGGTGTGGGATCAGTGGTGTGCTGCCTGGAGCAGGCTCTCATGGGCTCACGAGAGCCGTTTGTTAAGTTTTTAAGAATTTTGGGAGCCGGTTGTTAAAGTAGGCCTCCCCATGGCTACTTTAACAAATGACTCCCAAAATGTGGGCTTGGGCCCCCTCCTGAATTCTCTTTTACTTTGCTGGCAGTGTTGCTGGCCCCACCAGCCAAGTAAATAGACTGCTGCTGCTCCCTGCTCCTTGTTTCTGAATCTTTTCCGGAGATGGGAAGGCGGTAGAACGAGAGGACATGAAATGAGATTGAAGGGGGGCAGACTCAGGAAAGATATCAGGAACTATTTTTTCACGGAGAGGGTGGTGGACGCTTGGAATGCCCTCCCGCGGGAGGTGGTGGAGATGAAAACGGTAACGGAGTTCAAACATGCGTGGGATATGCATAGAGGAATCCTGTGCAGAAGGAATGGATCCTCAGAAGCTTAGCTGAAATTGGGTGGCGGAGCAGTTGGGGGGAAGAGGGGGTGGTGGTTGGGAGGCGAGGATAGGGGAGGGCAGACTTATACGGTCTGTACCAGAGCCGGTGATGGGAGGCGGGACTGGTGGCTGGGAGGTGGGAAATACTGCTGGGCAGACTTATATGGTCTGTGCCCTGAAAAGGACAGGTACAAATTCAAGGTAAGGTATACACATATGAGTTTGTCTTGGGCAGACTGGATGGACCATGCAGGTCTTTTTCTGCCGTCATCTACTATGACTCTAAGCATCAGGCTGGGACTTTTCATGCTGCTCAGAGCCAGAAACAAGCAGCAGAGAATGGTGGCAGCCCATTTATTGGCTGGTGGGGCTCAGCAAAGGTATGCCTAGCGTGCCTGCACAAGGGAGGGGAAAGAGAGGCATGTATCCCCCCCCCCCCCCCCCAAATTTCAGGGCCGGTTATGCCCGGAGAGAGAGCCCGTTGTTAAAATTTTACCAGCACACCCCTGTGTGGGATCCACAATTGCACACATGGGCCTCACCAGAGACTAATACAGGGGCATTATCACCACTTTATTCCTGTTGGCCATTCCTCTCCCTATGCACCCAAACATCCTTCTGGCTTTGGGTGTTGCCTGTTCAACCTGTTAGGCAGTAGCTCTACAGAAGTGATAAGGACAAGTAGAAGTAATAGTACTAGTAGTAAAAGAAGATGGAGAAAGAAGACAGACCCCAATGTAAACAAGTAACTAAACCTGAATTGTACCTCCCTTTTCCTACCAGCATCTACACACTGCCATGTACTACCTGGTCAAGACAGTTGCTGTCCTTGGAAAGACGTCTGACTTTGCACTCCAGGTTGACGATACGGGCCTCTTTCCTAAGCATCTCAATCCTCAGCTCATCATTCCTTTCTTCCAGCTCCCGGATCTGCTTCCTGTATTTATCCTTGTCAATCAGGCACTGTGAGTACTGGGTCTGGGCCTCGTCTCGAGATCGGAAGGCCTGAGGAGAAGGGTCAACAATGAAGCTGCCAGTACAGTTACACTTCTGAAACCCCTGAAGGAGTCGCAGAGAGCAAATGACCTCCTAATGGAGTTTTTTGTAATGACTCTTGTTAACAAGATGTAATTAATTTCTTCATAATAAACCGTAACCTCAATTTGTGACATTTTCATTCTATAACACTATCACTATCACATGACAGTTCCTGAAGTCCTGTTAATTTAAACATGGACCACTGAATTTTACATGCATTCCTGTGGCCCAGGGGCGTAGTTATGGGGCCTGGGCCCACGCAAAGTTCATCTGGGCCCCTGATCTGGCTAGTGGGGGTCCCCAACCCCCACCAGCTGAAGCCTTCTTTAGCGCCGGTCTCCAGCGCAGCCATGTTCGCTGCCTACCCCCTGCTTAGCATCAACATGCACAGGAGCAGCAAGATGAAAGAAGAGCAGGGGGCAGGCAGCGAACGTGGCTCTGCCGGAGACCGGCGCTGAAGAAGGCTTCGGCTGGCGGGGGTTGGGGACAAAGATATTTGTTTGTGAGGGGAAGCAGCAAAGAGGCGAGGAGACGAGGCGGTGGGGGGCGGCGGGGCGGCACTCAAAATGTGCCACCAACCTTGGGCTCTGGCCCCCTCCCACCATGAGGTCTGGCTACGCCCCTGCTATGGCCTGATATTAGTATGTTTTAAAACTGTTATTCCATATCCTTTTCTTTTAGAACTGGGCTCTAATACGTGTAAAACAATGTCTTGGCTCAGATTTAATCCTTTAGGTTTCTTCTGTTTCTTTCACTTCATTCACTAGACCAAGGGCGGTAACCCAGGGGCAGTAACTGACCATTCAGGTAACCGGGTGGTGCCCAAGAGTCCAGAGGCTCTAAGAACCCAGAGGCTCTGCATGGTTGCCCACCATTACAGCCCTCTCCAGTCCTACTTTGAAAGGCCATGGTGGTCTAGTGGCCTCTGCAGGGGCAGGAAAGAACCCCACTCTTTCCTACCCGCTGCCACTACTCTGCCTGGCAATGCCAGCACCGCCTTTCATTAAAAATGGCTGCTGAGACTGCCGAGACCCGTGAGCAGTGGCGTACCAAGGGGGGGGGGGCGGTCCGCCCCGGGTGCACGCCGCTGGGGGGGGGGGTGCCGCCGCGCGCCTGTCGGCTCCGCTCGTTCCGTGCTCCCTCTGCCCCGGAACAGGTTACTTCCTGGGGGGGGGGGGATGTCCTTTCATCGGGGGTGGAGGGGTCGCATCGGCGATCCGCCCCGGGTGTCAGCCACCCTAGGAACGTCACTGCCCATGAGACTACTGTGGTAAACCTCATCAGCCATTTTGAAAACACAACAGCGCCACCACCGGGCATATTAGTAGATTGGGGTTCTTTCCTGCCCCTGAAGAAGCCACTAGATCAACAGGGCCTTTCAAGGTATGGGGTGGGGCTGAGGGCAGTGGCCGGGGGGGGGGGGGGGGGAGGTTCTATGACCTGTATTGCCCAGGGGCCCTGAACACTGTCAGTCCACCCCTGCACTAGACTACAGAGCAGTTATACCAAAGCCCATGCTGGCTAAGTCCACGAATAGCAGCTCAACGTGAACAGCTGCATGAGATATATAGCTTTTCTCTCTGGTACGTTACTATCTGTATAATTATGAACCATGTGGAAGCTACCTGGTCTCGTTCCTTCTCAACCTCCTCGAGCTGAATCATGATGGTAGTCATACGGTGCTTATACATTTCACAGTCTTTCACCAGTGTTGAGCACTTCAGCTCCAGGTCTTCCTTCTCCTCCAGGTACTGAAACAGAGAGTTTCCAGTCACTGAATGCACTGATAACTTATCTTGGTCGCAACTGCTGCAAAAAAGCTCGAGTTGTTGGAGTCACTTTTACACAACCACTGCACTGACAGAAAGAAAGATTTCATCTGAGGAATCCCAGAGACAGTGGCGTAGCCACAGGTGGGCCTGGGTGGGCCAGGGCCCACCCACTTTGAACTCAGGCCCACCCAAAATTGTGACACTCTTGCTGTGGTTGATGGGGATCCTCAAACCTTGCCAGCTGAAAATTTTCCCTCCTTGGGCAGCCAGCGCTCTTCCAAAAGTCAGCCAGCAGCACTTGCATTGAGCTGGCGCTGAGACCGGCCCTTCTGCACATGCTCAGCTTTCACACATGCAAAAGCACTGAGCATGCACAGCCTGGACAGCAGCATCAGTGTGAGGCGAGTGCTGCTGGCTGCCATTTGGAAGTGTGCTGGAGGAAATCTTCAGCTGGCAGGGTTTGGGGATCCCCACCAGCTCAAGTATTTAATATTTGGGGTTTGTGGGCAGGGAGGGGTGGAGAAAGGAGCAAGAGCAAACCGGAGGGGGGGGGGGGGGCAGAGCAGGGCAAATTCCATATCCACCCACCTTGGGCTCAGGCCCACCCTAAATTAACCATCTGGCTACGCCCCTGCCCAGAGAGCAGTGACAAGGCACTGGTGTAAGGAAACTCTCATTGCTATAAATCCTGCTACATCTGCACTGACAAAAGGGTAGTTTGGAAGTCCGCATTTCCAAACCAACATTCGACATGAAAAGAGTTTGCTCCAAATAGCAGAGCCACAGCTAGTTCTTCCTGGCAGTGGCGTAGCCAGAATGTAATTTTTGGGTGGGTCAGTGGGTAGGTTGGGTGGGCATGCATTTCCTCTTCCCTTCTCCACCCTCCTCCCGACATCCCATCTGAGCCCCCCTGCAAGACCCAGTCCCCACCTGCCTACCAGCTCCATGATCGACAAGCAGACGACCCTCGTCTTCCACCCGGCACCGAGCCTTAAAAAATAAACCGGAGAAACGCCTCGCGACAGCTGTGCGCTGCTGTAAAGCAAGCAGCAAATTGCTTTGTTGCGTCGGCCCTTCCTTCACTGTGTCCCGCCCTTGTGGAAATAGGAAGTTACATCAGAGGGTGGGACACAGTGAAGGAAGGGCCGACGTGATGAAGCGATTTGCTGCTTGCTTTACAGCAGCGCACAGCAGACGCGAGGCGTTTCTCCGTTTTTTTTTAAGGCTCAGTGCTGGATGGAAGACGAGGGTCGTCTGCTCATTGATCATGGAGCTGGTAGGCAGGTGGGGATTGCAGCGCTAGCAGAGAACCCCCCCCCCCCCCCCCACCTGCTTGACACCCGGGGTGGACGTTGGCTGGGCAGGCCTGGAGGGAAACTGGCTGGCCCACCTGTGGCTACACCCCTGCTTCCTGGCAGTGATCTAAGGATGTTCCTTATCCGTGCCATGTGGATAGTTTCCCTTACTAGGACACTGCTTTCAAGACACTCATTATGGTGAGATCCCACATTCGTTCAGAAGGGCATTTCTCTAAACAAGGCCAAATTGGTGCTATCTGTTACCATTCAAGAGATGAAAATTTAGTAATTTACATTCTCTAAGCAACATCAGCTTTACTTCTCCATCCCTGGACCAGCAAAGCTCACTCCGGACAGTGGAAAAGTTGCCACGTCACTCACCTTGTCTCTCAGTTCTTCCACCTGCCGAATCTCCTCTTGTAAATTAAAGATCCTGTTCACCAGCTCATGGCGGTCCTCCAGTGCCTCCTGACGATCGTGTTCCAAGATATCCAAGATCGCTTTGTCAGAGTCTGGCAAACTACGCTTCCCCGCCTGGGTCGGAACGGAGTAGATGGGAGTTGAGGATTCAAAGTCAGGTTCAATTTTGACATATAGGAAATCAAATGAAACAAAGTCAACACTGAATAAAATAAATCTCCCTACTGATTCATGTCTAACCTGATAGTAGTATACTAAACTCCAACACTGGAAACGTCTCAGCGAAGAACTGTGGGCCCAATATTCAGCTGGCGGTGATCTGCATTTTTCTGACCGCCACCTGCATTAAGTCTGGAAATTCTCCAATAAATAAGATCTACTATCTACCTAATAGCCCCAAGGGGGAAGAAGGAGATAGAAGAAACGCAGAAAATGTGAATTTCGATGTTAATAATATATTTGCTATATTGGAACAATCTGCTATAATAAAATGCACCTCCAACGTTCTGAAGCTGACTCCGTGGCTTCAGTGAAGAGTTCGCAACATCGTTACAGGGTTCGTAACATCGTAGCATTTGTAAGTCTGTCACATCTCTCTCTGCCCCGCCGTCGCGTCAAAACGTGATGACGTCGAGGGCGGAACAGTGAGAGTGAAGGCAACGGTGCACACTTACGATGTCGACAGACATATCACATGGAACTGTATGGAAAGAAGGGAGGAGCGTCAGGAGCAGGAGTCATTTTCAGTTAGCAAACGCAACGGTACACGATGTCGACGGACCTATCAGTGGGAAATGTATGAGAAGAAGGGAGAAGCCTCAGGCAATGGTACGTGACGTCCAGGGACCAATCACAGGGACGTGTATGGGACGAAGGGAGGAGCGTCAGGAGAAGGGCTCATTTTCTCTGAGTCAAGTCAACGGTGCACAGTTGCCACGCAACGGTACGCGACGTCGAGGGACCTATCAGAGGGAAGTGTATGGGAATAAGGGAGGAGTGTCAGGACGGAGAAGGGGTCATTTTAACTAGCGCCCGTTTCATTGGTCTCAGAAACGGGCCTTTTTTACTAGTCTTTAGATAATGCAACAGAGCGGGCAACACTTCTAGTTTCCTTTATTTTTGAACATGACCTTAACTCTGTTTTGAGACTCTACTTTAAAAATGCTAATTCTCACTTTGGAGGTGAGAAAATATGGATATACCCTGATGTAACAAAGATGACTCAGCAGAAAAGAAAAGCCTTTTTGGCTATGAAAGCAAGGACATTGGAAGCAGGAGCAGCGGCGTAGCAAGGCCGGCTGACACCCGGGGCGGGTCGCCGCTGTGCACCCCCCCCCCGAGTGCAGCACGGTGCACCCCCCCCTCGGTGCGCGCGTGCCCCTTCTCAGCGCGCACAACCCCCCCCCCCCGGAGTGCATCTTTACTGCTGGCGCTCCGCCCTGCTGAGTGCACGTCGTCTCTGGGAGCTGCGTCAGCTCCGTTGGTTCCCAGCGGCGCCGACACCCCCCCAGCGTGTGCACCCGGGGCGGACCGCCCCCCTGCCCCCCCTTCCTACGCCAGTGAGCGGGAGGACCTTTCTTTCTTGCTTATCCCTGTAAATGTACTGTAAGGTTGGGTCAGACGAAATATGTTTTTTATTCTCGTGATCAGCTGAAATCTTTGCTGGATTTGAAACAACTGAAATAACAACTGCTAAACTAGACTGGGGAACACACAGCCTTGTTTAATTATTTATTATTCCTTGCAATCTTCTTTAATTCTTTAACGCCCCCAAGAGCTTGTGGTCTAAGAAAGCAGAATAATATGTTATAATGAGAAAAGTAACCTTTTTCTTTCAATTATTCCTCAAAATTGTTTTTGTAATTTTCTTTTTGTTATTTATTTGGCTGTATTGCATATGACACGTGTGCTCTTCTTAAACGTTTAAAATTAGTAAATAAATGAATCATAAAAGTCTGGAAATTCAATGTCGGACCATTTCCGGGTATAGGGAGCCAGGTAAAACATAGCCGGTTAAGTGCGATAGCTGACGCTCAACTGGCTCTGAAGAACCACATAAATATGGGACTGTGTTTTACGCAGTCCTATCTATGCAGTTACGCCCCCAAAACAGCCAGTTTCAGCCTGAGCGCTAACCGGGCATTTTTCAGTGATGCCAGTGTTTAATCTTGAAGGAGCATAACCTGTACAGAGTGGCTGGTGTAGCTCTGACTTCCTCAATGGTCAGACTGTACAGCAGTGGCGTAGCCAAGGGTGGGCCTGGTTGGGCCCAGGCCCACCCACTTTGGGCTCAGGCCCACCCAGTAGCAGGGATCCCGAAGCCCCACCATCCGAAAACTTCCAACAACTGTCCCTCCTGCATACCTTGCAAATAGCAGATCTCACTTTAATATGCCCTTATCCCTTATGTGTGCTGTTTGTCTGTCCTAATTAGATTGTAAGCTCTGTGGAGCAGGGACTGTCTCTTCATGTTCAAGTGTACAGCGCTGCGTACGTCTAGTAGTGCTACAGAAATGATAAGTAGTAGTAGTCTTTGGGGTTCCGGAATCTTGCTACTCTTGGATTCTACACGGAATATTGACACTCTTGGGATTCCGGAATCTTGCTACTCTGTGTCCTTATCCCTTATGTGTGCTGTTTGTCTGTCCTAATTAGATTGTAAGCTCTGTGGAGCAGGGACTGTCTCTTCATGTTCAAGTGTACAGCGCTGCGTACGTCCAGTAGCGCTATAGAAATGATAAGTAGTAGTAGTCTTTGGGATTCCGGAATCTTGCTGCTCTTTGTCCTTATCCCTTAATTGTCCTGTTTGTCTGTCCTGATTAGATTGTAAGCTCTGTCGAGCAGGGACTGTCTCTTCATGTTCAAGTGTACAGCGCTGCGTACGTCTATTAGCGCTTTAGAAATGATAAGTAGTAGTAGTAGTAGTCTTTGGAATTCCGGAATCTTTCTACTGTTGGGATTCTGCATGGAATCTTGCTACTCTTTGGGATTCCGGAATCTTGCTACTCTTTGTCCTTATCTCTTATTTGTCCTGTTTGTCTGTCCTAATTGGATTGTAAGCTCTGTCGAGCAGGGACTGTCTCTTCATGTTCAAGTGTACAGCGCTGCATACATCTAGTAGCACTATAGAAATGATAAGTAGTAGTAGTAGTAGTCTTTGGAATTCCGGAATCTTTGCTACTCTTTGGGATTCCGGAATGTTGCTACTCTTTGTCCTTATGCCTTATTTGTCCTGTTTGTCTGTCCTAATTAGATTGTAAGCTCTGTCGAGCAGGGACTGTCTCTTCATGTTCAAGTGTACAGCGCTGCGTACGTCTATTAGCGCTTTAGAAATGATAAGTAGTAGTAGTAGCAGTAGTAGTATCTTCACCTGCAGTGAGCAGCAACTGATGCATACTGTTTGCACCGGCCCCACAGCCTTCCCTCTGATGTATTTCCGCCTATGCGGAAAAAGGAAGTTGCATCAGAGGGAAGGCTGTGGGGCCAACGTGAGCAGTGTGTATTAGTTGCTGCTCGCTACCAGTGAAAATCTGCTATTTAAAAGGTATGGGGGAGGGGGGTGTTTGAGAGACCATAAGGCATGCAGGCGAGAGAGGGAGAGACCAAATCATTTGTTGGACAAGGCCCACCCATCTTCTGCCCACCCATCTTGGGCCCAGGCCCACCCAAAATTGGGTGTCTGGCTACATCCCTGCAGTACAGGTTGACATTCAGCCAACAGCGCTCAGCGTTTTGCTGACTGCTGGTAGCATTATTCCCAGATATTCAATGCTGGGCCCTATCTGCACTTCAGAATTGAATATCCGGCTTTGTGGAACCGGCTAACACATAGCCGGTTAAGCAGGGGCGTAGCTACGTGGGGCCACGGGGGAATTGGCCCCCACAGATTACGGCCTGGCCCCCTCTACATTTGACACCCCCCCCCCCCGCCGCCCGCCAGCCCCCCACCCTGCCACTGCAGCATCAGGTATCTTGTTTGCTGGCGGGGGTCCCCAAACCCCGCCAGGCAAAGAGTTTTCCTCAGCGTCAGTCGACTCCGGCGCCTTCGTTGTGGGATCATCTGTTTCTGACGCCTTACATCCTGCACCGTGCATGTAGCCCCGTGCAGGACATAAGGCGTCAGAAACAGATGATCCCACAACGAAGGCGCCAGAGTCGACCGGCGCTGAACAAGACTCTTCGGCTGGCGGGGATTGGGGACCCCCGCCAGCAAACAAGGTACCTGATGCGGTGGCAGGGGCCGGGCGGGTGGCGGCGGTGGGGGGTTTGCAGTTGCGGTCCAAAGGGGAGGGGGGGTTGCAGTGGCAGCGGTCCAAAAGGGGGGAGTTGCGGCGGTGGGGGGGAGGGTCAGCGGTGGCTAAACAGTGCCCCCCACCTCGGGCTCTGGCCCCCCTCCCGCTGAGATCTGGCTACGCCCCTGCGGTTAAGTCTAATATTCAGCATTTAGCTGGTTATGGGTTACCGCATAAAGCTAGGACAGCCTTTTATGCGGTCGCTTTTATGCACTTAACCTGGCCAGTTAAGTGCTGAACATCGGCACACCTAATCAGCCAAATGCCAACCCCACTCCTGGAACGCCCCCCCCCCCCCAAAAAAAATAGCTGGTTTGTAGTTCGGCGCTAACCGGTTATTTTCAGTGGAACTATCCAGTTAACTATCACTGAAAATTAACGGTCACCCTAAACAGGCGATTTAACCGGCTAGGATCCCTTTCTGGCCCGTTTAAATCGCTTTAAACATCAACCCACCGGTTACTTTGAGATGTGCTAATACGGCCAAAAGACAAAGCCATTTACTTTACAGCCAATAAACAAACAGGGTGGTGACATTTTAGGTTTCTTAATAGTTCCAGAAATGGTCCAGGTCTCAGCTGCATTTTATTTAGAAACATCGACATCCACTCAGTCTGCCAATTTGTACCTGACTACTGTGCTATATAACAGACCTGATCTGTGGTTTTCTCCTTTCCTTTGCCACTATGATTTCTTTGTGTCTATTTGATCTGTACTTGAATTCTGCCGTAGATCTCATACAACACATTTATCATCTTTTGTACCTGAATTTCAAAAGGACAGCGTACAGACTTCAAGGAAAGGCATTTTTCAATCTATTTTCTTGGCACAAAAAAGACCTTTGTATTGATGTTTTGTTTAGGGCCAGTACTTCATCGAAGTAAGTTTTAAAACAAGGAGACAAAATGTGTTTTCAGTATTGACAATTCTACAAACTTATTTATTAGGATTTATTTACTGCCTTTTTGAAGAAATTCACCCAGGGCAGTGTACAACAAGATCAAGCTGAACATGGGCAACAGACAATTTAAGAAGAAAAAAAACATTCAAATAACAGTGCGTTTTACTACTTAGCAAGAAAACAGGAGCGGGAAACAGATCAAGGCTCGTCCAACAAAGACCAATATGAAAATAAAGCTTTTATTGGTGATTCTTAATCATGACTCCACACAGCACCGTGTTTCGGCACCCACGTGCCCGCCTAAGCGCAAATAGTTTCGTTCATTACTTATCAAACGGTCTTTTTTAAGACTTCTTTTAGCGTTTCACTTTTTAAAGACAGACTCATTAGTTCTACAACACAACACGATCAAGAGACTCCTGAGGCAGACAGGTGGGTGCCGAAACATGGTGCTGGGTCGAGTCATCATTAAGCATCACCAATAGAAGCTTTACGTACAAATTGAGATCTCCTTGGTCTTTGTTGGAAGAGCCTTGATCAGTTTTCCACTCCTGTTCTCCTGCTTTGTGCTTCCCGTGGGATTCTTTCCACATCCGTGGTTTGTCTACAAATAGTATAATTCTTACAATGTTGACGAAATGCACAATATCTTTATAGACATAGGCGCCAACATTTCAAATGGTTGTAGATGCCAAACAACCCACATTACCCCTCCCTGGACATCTTGAAGGAGTTTGCTCAATACTAGCAGAGAGTGTAAGCGGAGTTACACGTGAACAGTGGCATAGCCACGGGAGGGTCTTGGGGGCCTCGGTCCCTCCAACTTGGGTTCGGGCCCCCAAAGTCTGCTGGTTTGGCTGGCGGGGGTCCCGCCTCACCAGCAGAAGCTTTCCTGCAACAATATACATCACTGCGCTGCCTGCCCTGCTTCCCCCTCCCCTGTGCAGGGCCACTGAGGGAGAGGGCAGGGGGGACAAAATTCCCTGGGCCTGGGCCTCCAAGGGGGGCCCGGCACCAGGGTCATGCCACCAGCGCTGCAGTCCCTGGTCTCACCTGCCTGCCCTCAGCTCTGTCCGCCACCGGGCCCCCTGCATTAAAATCAGCAGCGCCTCAGCTCCGTTTGGAAAGGCAGATTGCCTCCCTTCGGGCCCTCCCTGTGTCCTGCCCTTGCAGAAACCGGAAGTTACATCAGACGAGGGCGGGACACAGTGAGGGAAGGCCTGAAGGGAGACAATCTGCCGCTTTCATACGGAGCTGAGGAGCTGCCGATTTTAATGCAGGGGGCCCGGTGGTGGACAGAGCCAAGGGCTGGCAGGTGAGACTGGGGACTGCAGCAGCTGCAGGGGGGGGGGGGGCAGCGAAGGCAGTGGCAGGGGGCGAGGACGGTGGCCCGGCCTTGCTCCGGGCTCGGCTTAGTCTCTCGGCAGCCCTGCCCCTGTGCACATGCTGGTTTTTAATGAAACTGAGCATGTGCAAGCTTTGTGCATGCTCACTTTCACTAAAACCCAGCATGCGCACCAGAGCAGGAAATCAGTGCAGGCAGCACAGCACAGAATATCACCACAGGAAGGCTTCTGATGGTGGAGCTTGGGGACCTCTGCCAGTCCAGGTATGTGAGGTTGCGGCGGGGGTGGAAAACAGCGGAAAGGAGGGGCAAAATGGGCCCCTCCCTCTCCTTGGGCTCAGCCCCCCCCCCCCCCAAATTGAGGTCTGACTATGCCTCTGCACATGAAGTCAGAAAGGTGCACGAGTGGATATGAAAATCTGAGGTACAGACTTTTTCATTTCTACCCTGCTTGGTTCAGGGAAACAATCCACTGAATTTTAGGAATAAGGATATTTATTTCTCTCACCTAAATGAGTCCTTGCTGTACAATATATCACTGCAGTTATCTTTTGTATATATGGACAATGCCTAAGTCCTGTGCCTATCTGACACTTTACACTGCTTAGATATTGGATGAATTTTACTATTTCAGGCTGACATTCAGTGGCGTAGCCACAGGTGGGCCTGGGTGGGCCAGGGCCCACCCAACAGTAGCACACGTTTGGTGGTAGCTGGCGGGGATCCCAAGCTCAGCCAGCTGAAGACTTCCCCTTGATGGTATTGAAAACAGTACTCTCCACGATACTGGCACCTGCTCATGTTCAGTTTTCTGCACATGCCTGCTGCAGACTGAAAAGGTAGAAAGAAGTGTTTTCTCACCTGATGAGATATTTGTTTTGGTGGGGGGGGGGGGGGGGGGGGGGAGAGCATTTGGTGTCCCACCCACTTCTTGCCTAGGCCCACTCAAAATCTGTAGTCTGGCTACGCCCCTGCTGACATTGCACTCTTTTGCACTCACCTGGATGATGGACTGCAGCTCCTGGATTTTGGTCTTCATCATTTCATTCTCCCGCTCCAGTTCTAGCATTTGTTCTTTTTTAGGCCGGTTCTCGATATCGTTCTTCAGTTTGAGGGACTGGTTCCGCTCCAGCTTGCATTCTTCCTCCACCTTATTCAGCCAGTGCTTGAGCTGGTCAATCTAGGGAAACCCAAGAACAAGGGGAATGAGAGACACAAATACACAGTCTGCCGGAATTCTGCATGACTGCGCAGTACAGAATTTGCCCAGAATTTCCCAGCTTTCTTCATGCAGAATCTTTACTGCGGTAAAGGCCGGCTGGCCGTCCCATTCCCCCCCACCCCCCCAAGCTTCGGTGGGCTTTCCCCAGGTCTACCTTAACACACCCTTGTGGTCTAGTGGACTCTTCAGGGGCAGGAAAGAATACATTAAAAAAAACAAAACTCTCCACGCTGGCCTTTACACCTGCTCTGAGGCATATGTAAATGCCAGCTTGAAGGGGCAGGTGCACAGGCCTTCCCTGCACCCTCTCTGAACCCCTCTGACATGAGGAGGACTGCGTCTGAATTTAAGAACGTGTGGGACGGGCACGTGGGATCTCTTAGGGAAAGGGGGAGATAGTAGTTGCTGTGGATGGGCAGACTTGACGGGCCATTTGGCTCTTATCTGCCGTCATGTTTCTATGTTTTTGTGATTATCACTTTCCCCACACCCATATGACATTAATAACAACCCCTCTCCGTACCCTCCCAATATTAGTATTACCCCCCCCCCCCCCGTATCCCCTGACAAAAACATCACCTCCCCACATCTTTTCGACAAAGCTGATTTCTGAAGAAATATTTTTTAAAAGAATAAAATAAATAAAAAAAGCATCAATCATGAACCTAACCCCCTCCCCCCAACAAAAGTATCACTCCCTAAACCCCTCAGCAACCCCACAACAAATGCAGAATTCCCCCTCCCCCAGACAATTTAGAAGTGCCAAGTCTGATTTACACTGGTATTTGTATAACGGCATTAATAGCACAGAAATGGCGTTTGAGAATTAGCATTCATTACCCAGCGGTGATGTGACTTTACTGGAGGTGCCAAGTTACAGCATCGCCCCCTCCTTTCTTCATAAGCATGTGTAATTTAACCTGTTTCTTACCTCTAACTGCAGGTCCCGGCTTCGCATTACAGCCATGTTCTTTTCCTCACTCAGCTGGGCATATCTCATGGCCAGGTTATAGTTATCATCCTTCACTTTGATCAGTTCATCGTTGTAGTTGTTTCTTTCCTCTTTCATCTTGTCGTACCTCTCTTGGAAAGTCGCTAGTTCCACGCTGATGAGCTTCGATTGCTTTTTCTCATCCTCCAGCTGGCGTAACTTGGCCAAGAGTTCACATCTCTGCGTGTCCTTGATCTTCATCTGCTGCTGTAGCTTAATCACCTCGTTCATAAGGAACTGTGTAAGACCCTCGTGCCCCTCCTCTACTGAAACCAAGAGAGCACCTCATTATCAGCCAAAGGGTTAAAGGCACTTGAGCATTGCTTGCCAATTTTCTGTGGTCGTCATTCCATTTGTGTGGTCACAAGAGGACATGACCCCCCCCCCCCCCCCGAAGGCTCAGGGCAATGATATCTTTACGCACACCTGCCCAGGTCATGACCCCAAACAGGGGTTTTGTGACACTTTTTTTTGGTTCTGACCCACAGCTTGGGAAGCCCTGCTCGAAGGTAAATTAGCATTACTGTTCGCACTCATTATACACACAGCTACACTAAAAAGGGGGAAGTTATTAACATGAGCTACCGTTAAGGATGGGTTATTTTACCATATAATCTCAATATCAAAAAGAGGGGGATTCAAGCAACTTATAATCAACTAGTAAAAAAGGCCCGTTTCTTAACGCAATGAAACGGGCGCTAGCAATGTAATGAGTTCCTGCCATTAATGTTTCCACGGTTGTATTCTGAATATAATTGTTGTTTACATGTGTAAGATTTCTTTATATACAATATTTTTTGTGTAAACTGTGTTACAATGTGGTAAAGAACAACATATTCACCTATGTACCTCGTTAGCCTATGTGTCCTGTTTAGAACACGAGTGAGGGGAGATATGAATGAGGTCTACAAAATCCTGAGTGGTATAGAACGAGTAGAAGTAAATCGATTTTTTACTCGTTCCAAAAGTACAAAGACTAGGGGACACTCAAGGAAGTTACACAGAAATACTTTAAAAACAAATAGGAGGAAATATTTTTTCACTCAATGAATAGTTAAGCTCTGGAACGCTTTGCCGGAGGATGCGATAACGGAGGTTAGCGTATCTGGATTTTAAAAAGGTTTGGACAAATTCTTGGAGGAAAAGTCCATAGTCTGCTATTGAGACAGACATAGGGGAAGCCACTGCTTGCCCCGGGATTGGTAGAATGGAATGTTGCTGTTAATTGGGCTTCTGCCAGGTAGTTGTGACCTGGCTTGATCACTGTTTGGAAAACAGGATACTGGGCTAGATGGACCACTGGTCTGACCCAGTATGGCTACTCTTATGTTCTTAGAACAATTACCCTGCACTGACTATGGCCCAAAATGTCTGAAATGAACATGACGGCTACTCTTAATTGTTCTCAGGACTGTGTCGGATCGTTGGCTAATATTAAGCGCTGATCATTTTGTGATGAAGTTTATCAAATATCTATAGAGATTATTGAGGGGTGGGTGGGAGTATTTCCATTGAGTCTTCCATAGAAGATTTCTATTGGATGGGTAATTTACAATTTACTATTATTAAGTTTTCTTCCCCCAGATTTTCTCCGCTGTATAAAGTTTTTAAATGGCTTTCTCTGGCTAATTCAGGCCTCTTTGTTAATTAAAGATTGAGGGGGACTTCTCTTTCAGCACGCTTCAAGGACAGCACACACCTGCAGGTTACCCCTCGCTACTACACGCGAGCGGAGCAGTAGCCTTGTGCTTAGAGCAGCAGACTGGGAACCAGTAAAGCCAAGCATCACGTTCCCACTTCTCCCACTCAAATAAGCCCCTTCATGCTCCACTGCCTGAAGTACAGTCTTCAGCCTCATTTACTAAGCTCTGCTCATGTGATTTAATGCAAGCCCCATTATTCTTAACGAGGCCCGTTTATTAACTGAGCTTGCTCTAATGTTTGCTGTACTGGTCATGCAGGTTAGAAAATAAGTCCCTTAAAATGTAAGCCAACCAATACTAAGGGAGCTACCCATGGAAAGGGGTGAGCTAATAAAAATAAATAAATAGATTGTCCTCCTTTAACCCCTCTTCCTGCCAACAGCTCTTCATTTCATCTCAGCAGCACAGCCAAACAATAAGTAACTACTCTCCCCCCAGTCTGCATCTCCTGCCCTTAACATATGCTGATGATACTGAATCTCAGGCGCAGAGCTGTCCATTTTTACAGCAATCTGCTCTAAAGTAATGAGATATTTCTTCCTCCTTTTCCCATCAGGATTATTTTATTCCTTTCTTTTCTTCACTTAGATATTTGACTTGAAGAAGAAGGTTCTGTTATCGAAAGCTTGTCAAAAACATGAAATATGATTAGTATTTAGCGTCTGTTTTTCTCAGTAGTAGCTCAAGGTGAGTTACATTCATAGAAACACAGAAACAGAGAAAATGATAGCATATAAAGACCATATGC
Organism: Microcaecilia unicolor; assembly: GCF_901765095.1. NCBI lineage: Eukaryota > Metazoa > Chordata > Amphibia > Gymnophiona > Siphonopidae > Microcaecilia > Microcaecilia unicolor. The sequence continues at coordinate 15,367,434 of NC_044038.1, read as the reverse complement.
CATCCATATCATCCACTATCTCTTCCTTCCTAGGGTTACCATTTTTTGTCCCCCCAAAAGGAGGACACATGCCCCGCCCCTACCACACACCCCGCCCCCCTGCCACACCTTCACTCCGCCCCCTGTCACATTTTCCCCTCCGCCCTGTCACATACCCCGTCGCCCCCTTCCCCATCACCCCCCTCCCCTTGCCTTACTACTGTCCTGGTGGTCTAGTGACCTCTTCCGCCTTCAGAGCCCCCTCTTTCCTACCCGGAGTGCTGCCTTGCATGCATCCTTCCTGTTGGTGATCCTTGGCGCTGATTCAAAATGGCCGCCGAGAGTTGAAGTCTCGCGAGGTCACTTCAACTCTTGGCGGCCATTTTGAATCAGCGCCGAGGATCACCAACAGGAAGGATGCATGCAGGGCAGCGCTTCGGGCAGGAAAGAGGGGGCTCTTTCCTGCCCCAAAGGCGGAAGAGGTCAGTAGACCACCAGGGCACTAGTAAGTAAGGGGAGGGAAGGCTAGCAATCTGCTCGTTTGTCCAGATTTCTGGACAAACGGGCAGGCTGGCGAGCCGCCTACAGGATTGCCCGCCCACCAGCCTGGCTGTTTGTCCAGAAATCCAGACAAAACGGGCAGATCGGCAAAACCCGCCCTGTTGCCCGATGAACTCTCAGCCCCCTTGGGCCCTCCCAACAATCGTGATCACCCTAGCACCCCCTCCCTTCTGATAAAATTAAAATTACTCCTGTTGTCCAAACACGATACAGATCATCCTCCTTGGACTCAAATGAAGGAACTTTAAAAAGGGAAAGGGAAATGGGACTTGATACACTGCCTTTCTGTAGTTTTTTGCAACTATATTCAAAGCAGTTTACACAGTATATACAGGTACTTATTTGTACCTGGGGCAATGGAAGGTTAAGGAGCTGCAGTGGGAATCAAACCCAGTTCCTCAGGATCAAAGTCTGCTGCACTAATCACTTGGCTACTCCTCCACTAGCAACACTCCATGTAGAAGCCTGCCCTTGCAGATCAGCAACGCGACCGCGCAGGCTTCTGTTTCTGTGAGTCTGACGTCCTGCACATGCAGGACGTCAGACTTACAGAAGCAGAAGCCTGCGCGGCTGATCTGCAAGGGCAGGCTTCTATATGGAATGTTGCTAGTGGAATAGCAACATTCCATGTAGAATCTCAAATAGGGAAAGGGAAATGGAACTTGACATACTGCCTTTCCGAGGTTTTTGCAACTACATTCAAAGCGGTTTACATATATTCAGGTACTTATTTTGTACCAGGGGCAATGGAGGGTTAAGTGACTTGCCCAGCGTCACAAGGAGCTGCAGTGGGACTCAAACCCAGTTCCCCAGAATCAGAGTCCGCTGCGCTAACCACTAGGCTATTCCTCCACTAGCAACATTCCATGTAGAAGCCTGCTCTTGCAGATCACCAATGCGGCTGCGCAGGCTTCTGTTTCTGTGAGTATGACGTCAGACTCACAGAAACAGAAGCCTGCGCGGCCGCATTGCTGATCTGCAAGGGCAGGCTTCTACATGGAATGTTGCTAGTGGAATAGCAACATTCCATCTAGAATCTCAAATAGTAGCAACATTCCATGTAGAATCTCAAATAGGGAAAGGGAAATGGGACTTGACATACTGCCTTTCCGAGGTTTTTGCAACTACATTCAAAGCGGTTTACATATATTCAGGTACTTATTTTGTACCAGGGGCAATGGAGGGTTAAGTGACTTGCCCTGAGTCATAAGGAACTGCAGTGGGAATCAAACCCAGTTCCCCAGGATCAAAGTCTGCTGCACTAACCACAAAACTGGGGTGCTCAACACCCACTGCACCCATGGAACTGGCTCCTATGCCCATTGTTTGCTTTACCTTGTGTGGTCCTCAGCACCTATTATTTTGCTGTGACTTCAGCTGCTCTTTGACCCCTGTCCACCTCACACACATACACACAAGCTGCTGTCCTAGGCGACTGTCTCCTCCTGCCTGGTGGTTGAGTCAGTCCTCAGTCACCCTGCAGTTTTATCGTCTTTTTGCTTAGGTATGTAAAGCAGTGACTTAGATTGGAATCTTTCAGTAGGATGGAAATTACAATAAAACATTAAAGTCTGTCAAAGAATTTGAAAAAGCAATTTAAGAGAGATAGAGCTTCTCAGAGAAATATGGATGAGGAATGTAACGTTCAGATACTGAATAAGAAGATGAATGTGGGAATAGAAAGATATCTCCTTCCACGACCATCTTATTTCATATAATGGTTGAAAAAAAATTGCCTTTCGAAAAGTACTGCAGTTGCTACATGTTTTATGCAGCAAGAACTGGACAGCTAAACATGGCTTTTTCCTAGCTTTAGACAGGGGCGTATCTGGACTTCGCCGGTAGAGGGGTCCAGAGCCGAGGTGAGGGGGCACATTTTAGCTCACCCCTCCGGCGACCCCCCCCCCCCCCCGGTGCCGCCGCCGCCACCCCCCGCCACTGCCAGAACCACCTCCATGGCCCGTCCGCCGACCGTCTCGACTGCCGCTGACCCTCCGCCCGCTGTCGCCTACCTTTGCTGGTGGAGGACCCCAACCCCCGCCAGCCGAAGCCGTCTTCCTTCATTGTTTCTTCTTTCTGAGTCTGACTCTGACGTCCTGCACGTTGTGTACGTGCAGGATGTCAGAGTCAGAAAGAAGAATCAAACAACAAAGGAAGACGGCTTCGGCTGGCGGGGGTTGGGGTCCCCTGCCAGCAAAGGTAGGCAACGGCAGGTTGGCGGCGGGAGGGGGGGGGTTGCGAGGGCCGTCGGTAAGGGGGTCCAGGGCCAAATCTACGGGGGCCCTGGCCCCCGTGGCCCCATTACAGATACGCCCCTGCTTTAAAATAGCAATAGTATAGGCTGGCCCACCACATTTCCTTCCTCAGAGGTGGCATTTACTTACCCACAATGGTAGAAAACCTTCGTGTGGGCTCTTTCCCCGTCACTAGCTTGTACAATTCTGGGTAGTAGAATTCAAGGCTCTCCAAGAAAACCACATAGCCCCTTTGGCCCTTGGTATGGAGAATGTCCAGCAGCCGACCTAAGAGTGAAGGAATCAACATTGAAAAGAGCAAAAATGTGAAAGAATATTCCACCCACCAGCCATGACTTGGGCTTGGATTTTCAAATACACAAAAACAAAAGTTGGTGCTGTACAACTAGGGTTACCATATTTTGTCCCCCAAAAAGGAGGACACATGCCCCGCCCCCACCACACATCCCACCCTGCCCCCTTTCACATCCCACCCTTTACCTTACTACTGCCCTGGTGGTCTAGTGACCTCTTCCATTATGGCTGAAAACCGGGGACGACCATCTCAACCCCAATACTTAGCTAACACCGCAATGGCACAGTGCTCCCGACGCCCACTAAACAGAGGACGCGGTGGTTCGGTTGGACATCTGTGTCTTTTTGCCAGCTGATGCCTAAGTGTTGTGGTTTGCAAAGTTGCTCAGCGACCTGTTCACAATTACCCTGGAAGCAGGTTCTTTACAACTGAAATGCCAAGCTCTCTGTATAGCGGGTGTCGGGAGCAAGAGGCCTGGGCAGGACCAAAAAGTTATGCCTGTATCTTACAAAATACTGCAAGTTAGGTACTAAATTGCCCATTTTGGCACCAGCGGCGTAGCCACAGGTGGGCTCAGGCCCACCCAACAGTAGCACACATAAGTACATAAGTATTGCCATACTGGGAAAGACCAAAGGACCATCGAGCCCAGCATCCTGTTTCCAATAGTGGCCAATCCAGGTCACAGATACCCGGCAAGATCCCAAAAATGTACAAAACATTTTATACTGCTTATCCCAGAAATAGTGGATTTTCCCCAAGTCCATTTAATAACGGTCTTTGGACTTTTCCTTTAGGAAGCCGTCCAAACCTTTTTTTAAACTCCGCTAAGCTAACCACCTTTACCACATTCTCTAGCAACGAATTCCAGAGTTTAATTACACGTTGAGTGAAGAAAATTTTTCTCCGATTTGTTTAGCAGTAGCTGGTGGAGATCCCAAGCTCTGCCAGCTGAAGACTTCCCCCTGATGGTAACGGAGACGCTACTCTCCACGATACCTGCACATGCTCAGATTTTAGTGTGTGCCTGCTGCAGACTGCCAAGGTGGAAAGAAGCATTTTCCTGCCAGCTGAGATATTTTTTGGTGGTGGTTTTGGGGGGAAGGGGGGAGAACATTTGGTGCCCACCCACATCTTGCCTAGGCCCACCCAAAATCTGTTGTCTGGCTACGCCCCCGGGCCCACCCACTTCCACCTGCTAGGGCCGTGGTATAAATGAGCATGTCTAAATACAGGCACATTAATGCCGATTAATGCTGGCATTCTATAATGAATCTCAGTGCTGATGTAGAAGTGCACAGTATCTAGATGATTAAATCATGGCACCCAGATATGGAACGGCCCCTTATGCATGCTCAGGGTTAAAGTTTGGGCAGAGTTGAGATCTACCCATGTGTAGCACTTGCATGCATTTACACCTACATACATTCGATCAGACATAATGGGAGAGATTTTATATATGGTGCCTAAAAAAATCAGCGCGGAAATCAACGCCAACTAAGCGTATTCCGTAAGCGGCGCCTATATTTTGGTGCGGTATATAAAATACACTTAGTTGATAAATCAGCGCCTAAATCTACGTGCCTCCATTTACATCAATGAAAATGTGGCGTAAATCCTGGCACGTAGATTTAGGCACACTGGGCCATATTCAATAACTATGCGCATAAATTTCAAAACACCTACAAAATGTCCATTTCCCCGCCCATAACCACGCCCCTTTTTGCTTGTGCATGTTACAAGTTAGGCACAGTTCATTACAGAATGTGCTTAGCGAGTTGTGCGCGTAAATTCTAATTATTGCCAATTAGTGCTCATTATTGCTTGTTAAGAGCTGTTATCAATGCTGACTGGCTTGTTAAGCCAATTAACTTCTGCGCATTGTCATAGAATACTCTTGGATTTCAACGCTGAAATCTAGGCAGGCTATACAGAATCCGTGCCTAGGTGTAATTTATTTATTTATTTATTACATTTGTACCCTGCGCTTTCCCACACATGGCAGGCTCAATGCGGCTTACATAGTAACAATAAGAAGAATTACAAGTCGTAAAAAGAATATACAATTTGTAGTAAACGTAATATTAGTGAGGTTAACAGATAAGTAAATTGAACATAGGAGGAGTGAGGTACAGAAGGAAATGGGTGTTAGGAGGTGGACGTAGGAAGATGGAGAGGAATAGATGGAGAGGAAAAGATTGTGGACAGCAATAAGGATAATGGAAAACAAGGTCAATATATAATAATCGTTGGTAAGGATCATGTGGACATGCTTTAGTTAGTTGAATCGTTAGGGTAGGCTTCCTTGAATAGATGGGTCTTCAATGCTTTTCTGAAGGGCAAAAGGCCGTTGATTGTTCGGATTGGTCTTGGCAGAACGTTCCAAAGCTGGCTACCCAGAAAGGAAAAATTGGTTGCATAGAAGGATTTGTACTTAATACCTTTGCAGTTGGGGAGGTGTAAATTAAGGTAAGTACGGGAAGACGTCATACTGTTTCTCGTTGGGATCAGGTTATTCATGTAGGTAGGGGCTTCTCCGTGTAATATCTTGTGAATCATTGTGTAAACTTTAAAATTAATCCTTTCTCTGATGCTGTAATGCCGCAGGATTTGTTTTAGTGTTTCATAAAAACACATACGTGTCTATGCAGTGCTTTTTTTATCTAACAAAAATGTATTTGTTACATTTGTACCCCACATTTTCCCACCTATTTGCAGGCTCAATGTGGCTTACATAGTACTGTAGAGGTGTTTGCCAATTCGGTTGATAACAGATACAGAGTTATATTGTGGTCAGATGAGGTAGGTGTGGATCAGGCATCAAGGGGTCGAAGGAAGTGAAGATTATAGATTATCCAGTACAATCATTAGTTATGCTGTGTTGCTGGGTTCTGGGATTTATGTTGGATTGGTGGGATAGGCCTTTTTGAAGAGGTGAGTTTTGAGTGATTTCCTGAAGTTTAAGTGGTCATGAATTGTTAAAAATGGTGGCAGTACTCACATGTGAGACCATCCTTAAAGGGATAGCGTGGCCACTGAGGGACCTGCCCCCCTTGCACCTGGCTACAATCTCTATGAAAATGGCAGCACGGCCAATATTATAACAGTGCTCAGACCTAGGGGTGCCAACTAGATCCAGATTCACCCGACAGGGTTGATCCAATCCTGGGCTTACCACATTGCATGCATGGACTTGCGGTTCTGATTTCCCCATTGGATTCCATGGCTACAAATCCCTGCATGCATTAAAGTAAACCCAGGACTAGATCAACTCCGTCGGACGAATCTGGATCTAGTTGGCAACCCTACTTAGAACATACGTCTCGTAGGGAAAACAGAACAAGCTGCACTGCTACAAATCCTCGCATAGGATCCTCATTTCACTCACTTATGCAAAATAAAGACAGAGCCTTACCAACTACAGAATACATGACCTCATGTTAGAAATAGAAATGTGCAGACAAAAGAAAAAAAAACAGAGAAATAGAAACAGGCATTTATTTCCTCCAATCTTTATTTATTTAAAACTTTATATTCCACCATTACAAACCTACAAACACAATAAAACCAAACCAATCAAAAGCAGATCAAAAATCATCACTCATAAAACGGACAAGAGTATCATCTCCATGCATGCTCATAAGAACATAAGCATGGCCATACTGGGACCGACCGAAGGTCGGTCCATCAAGCCCAGCAACCCGTTTCCAACAGTGGCCAATCCGGGTTACAAGTACCTGGCAAGATCCCAAAACAGTGCAATACATTTTATGCTGCTTATCCTAGAAATACACACAAGAAAGTAGAGTACTATGGGAGAATTACTGTGGTGGAGTTTGCAGGCGTGGAGGGGCATAATCGAACGGAAACGCCTATCTCCATGGGCGTTTATCTCCAAGAACGGGTCCGTGAAGGGGCGGGCCGAACCGAATTTTCGAAAAAATGGACGTTTTTGAGCTGGGCGTTTGTTTTTTTTAGCGATAATGGAAACTAAAAACGCCCAGCTCAAAAACATCCTAATCCGAGCCATTTGGTCATGGGAGGGGCCAGGATTGGTAGTACACTGGCCCCCCTGATATGCCAGGACACCAACTGGGCACCCTAGGTCAGTGCGGTGGACTTCAGAAAAAGCTCCCACATGCATAGCTCCCTTACCACGGGTGCTGAGCTCCCAACCCCCCTCCCCCAAAACCCACTACCCACAAATGTACAACACTACCATAGCTCTTAGGGCTGAAGGGGGCACCTACATGTGGGTACAGTGGGTTTTGGAGGCCTCCCATTTACCAGCACAAGTGTTACAGGTGGGGGGGGGATGGGCCTGGGTCAGCCTGCCTGAAGTGCACTGCGGTACCCACTAAAAGTGCTCCAGGCCTCTAGGACTTGTTGCTGCTGTATAACCTTGGCATACCAGTTGACACCTGAAGACTAATCTCTCTGAAAACGTCCTTTATTGGAATAACCGCGTTTACTCACAGTTAACTGCAGATCAGAGGTTCTGCCCCACCACTGGCAACGAGTCTCCCTGGTAGTGAGATTAGCAGGTCAGAGCTGGCAGAATGCTGTACAATGCCCTCTTTCAGCCACATTCAAGGTAAGAACTAAGTTCTCTAACGTGGCTAACACATGGAAGGGATCTAAAACTGGCTAACAAAAATGGCCACTACCTCATGGAATACCGGAAACACAACAGGGCACACTCTGACCCAGTAGGCAGGGGGAAAAGCACCATGGGAGAAGAGCCTACCAACTACCAACATTGTGAGACTGTAACACAAGCTAATGAAATCACGGAGCCCAATACACTACACCCACCACAATGCAATGCTGATGTGACCCTGTAGTGCACCCGAGAGCCACATCTGACCCAGGGAAAGGCTGTGAGAGGATCGAACACATTCTGCTGTCATGGAGGTGGGTACGGCATTTGAGGCTGGCATACAGGCTGGAAAAAAAGTTTTTAAAGTGGGGTTTTTTTGGTGGGAGGGGGTTAGTGACCACTGGGGGAGTCCGGGGAGGTCATCCCCGATTCCCTCTAGTGGTCATCTGGGCAGTTGGAGCACTTTTTTGGGACTTGTTCGTGAAAAAAAAGGGTCCAAAAAAAGTGACCCAAAATCACGGTAAAAACGCCTTTTTTTTCGATTATCAGCTAAAGACGCCCATCTCTCCTTGGCTGATAATCATGCCCCAGTTCCGCCTCCACCACACCTCCGACACGCCCCCGTCAACTTTATTCGTTCCCACGACGGAGTGCAGTTGGAAACGCCCAAAATCGGCTTTCGATTATTCCGATTTGGGCGCCTTTGCTAGACAAACGTCTATCTCCCGATTTAGGTCGCACTATAGGCGTTTTCTCTTTCGAAAATAAGCTGGATAGTCTCATATTTTGGTCTAACTAAACTAAAACTTAAAAAAAGAAGAAAAAAGTGATACAAAGAAATTAGCGCGGCTAGTGGAGTATGATGGTAGGAGGGTGGGCATGTGTCTATGATTAAAAGGTCAGCAGCAAAGCAATATACAATCAGCTGTGACCAAAATATGAGACTACTAGTAAAAAAGGCCCGTTTCTGACACAAATGAAACAGGCGCTAGCAAGGTTTTCCTCGGAGTGTGTATGTTTGAGAGAGTGTATGTGAGAGTGACTGTATGTGAGAGAGAGAGTGAATGTGCGAGTGTGTGTGTGTGTGTGTGTGTGAGAGAGAGAGAGAGAGAGAGAGAGAGAGAGTCTGGATGCGAGTGTGTCTGTGAGAGAGAGAGAGTGTGTGTGTGAGAATGAGAGTGTGTGCAAGTGCGTATGTGAGACACAGTGTGAGAGAGAGTGTGTTTCACACAGATACAGTGTGTGCGAGAGAGAGAGTGTGTGTGAGACACAGACTCTCTGTGAGACTGAGTGTATGAGACCAAGAGAGTGTGTGAGTGACTGTGTGGCACATAGAGAGTGAATGTGATACAGTGTGAGACATAGAGTGTGTGAGAGACAGTGTGTGAGAGTGAGAGAGAGAAAGACATTGACTGTGAGAGAGAGTGTGTGTGACAGAGATACCGTCCCCCTCTCTGGTGTGATGCCTCCCCTCCCTCTCTCTGGTGTCAGGCCCCCCCCTCTCTCTCTGGTGTCATGCCCCCTTCCCTCCCTCCCTCTCTCTGGTGTCAGGGCCCCCCCTCTCTCTCTCTCTGGTGTCAGGCCCCCCCCTATCTCTCTGGTGTCTGAGCATTACTGTGCAGGACGCTGAGCTCTGGCTGTGCTTCAAGGAACTGACCAATCCTATTTAATAGAATGCACCTCCAACATTCTGAAGCCGAGAAACCTCATGTGATTGGTCACTTCTGCTTGTGATGAACCTGGAAGTACGTGATGTCAATTGAGGAGATGGATACAGAGAGCAGGAATGCCTCAGCCATGCAGTCAGCTTCAGAATGTTGGAGATGCATTTTATTATATAGGATGCCTGCAAACTCCACCACAGTAATTCTCCCATAGTACTTTACTTTCTTGTGTGTATTTGGTTGATATTAATGATATGAGTGGAGTTTAGCTGCGTTGTTTGGCAGTTATCCTAGAAATAAGCAGTGGTTTTTTCCCCAAGACCATCTTAATAATAGCTTATGTCCTCGGAAATCTACAAAATTGATCCCTGCTGTTACACAATCTCAAATAACTTGGCTTCCAAATGTGTAGATCTGCAATCAAAAAGGGTACCAGCTTATCTTACTGTATGTGGTTTAACATTTGCTAATAACTGTGCAAAATACAAAAGCTATCAGAGATGCTGCACATTCTGATTCCCAAAGCTGGCAATATTCAACTCACAAAACCACAACTAAAAGCCTTTTTTCTATCTTTGTGGTCTGGACAGCTCAGCCTCTGTAGCCTGTGTCTTCCTCAATTTTCAGGGGGTGAGCTATTACATGCTGGCTGCAGCATATATCTTCTCATTCTGCTGTGAATTTGTGGGCGCTGGTTGAAGGTGGTGTTTCTTCCATGGGGGGTGGGGGGGGGGACACTCTCTATGTGTGTGCTTGGGATGTGCAGATACTGGGCTCTTTCATTAATATTTGGGTCAAGTTTAGCAGGCAATAAAAAACAAATTGTTAAGTGCTCAGTACCACCGAGAGCCTCCTGAAAAAACCTTCTGCTTCTTTATGTTTTTATAGCACAGGTACCCAATACAGGTCGTGTTTTGGTGGAACACCTGCAACAGGAGTCATCAGTATCGGTAACACAGTCTGGGTGGCATCCTTTGTTCTTACTCTGTAAATGGGCAAATACCACCACACAAATAAACAAGAGCAAAGTAGCCTATCCTGTCAGAATGTGGCAAAAACACTGGCAAGGCTCATAAGCGTGAAGAGTACTTTTTGTTGCATGTTTTCATTTTGGAATTTTTCCGTATGCAATAATTGTAATGGCTGAGCTTTCTCTTCGCGTACTATGGGCTACGACTGAATGGCCTCCTGAGCACACGGTTTTCTCCTTAAGTTTTTCTTTTCTAAAGTTTTTGAATTCATTATAATGGTTTCTTCCTTAGCAGTCATCTTATATTTGGTAATTCCCTGCTTAGGATAAATATTTGGTCATTTAAACATTTTTCTCCCTTTTTATATTATAGATTTTAGTCATGCCTGAGCCAAACCCAAACCATTTTGTGTATAGATTGCTGTACTTTATATTTTTATATATATCTCAGATTTATTTATTTTCACTTAATTATACACCTCACAGAACTCATCCAATGCATGGTATAATAAAAATTCAGCAATAATATAACATTAAGGAGTTCTTTTACTAAGCTGCGGTAAGCAGTAACACGTTCTTGTCCAAATATTGGAATTTACTAACAAGACCTTAAAAATGTTGAGAAAAGATAATCTCACTTCTTTATGTTTTACGGACAGTGCCGCTCATACTGGTATAAAGAAGTGAGATTATCTTTTCTCAACATTTTTAAGGTCTTGTTAGTAAATTCCAATATTCGGACAAGACTTTTCCTAGAGAACCAACAGCACTTTGCCATACAGGGACTCCTGAGGCAGGCCTGAGTGGCCAAAACACAACTTGTGTCGAGTCCAGTGTGTTATTTGATTCACGGTATGTTTTGTTATACAACTGATTGAATAGTGAATCTGATCTATTGGGTCACACCTGCTAATGGCCACATGCTAATGGGAAAATTAGCAGGTGACCATTATTGAAGAAATAAGAAAATTGTCCATTGTCCAGCAGCGCTAAAAGTGGCCTTAGCACGCAAGAAAGACCTGAGCTGGGAATAGCACAAGCAACATTTTAGCACTGCTTAGTAAAAAGGTCCCTGAAACAATGTATTATCCTTCCATCCCAATAACTGAACTACATCACCTCCTAAATGTCAACCACTCCCAAACGCCCCACTAAACAGCCATGTTTTAACCCTTTTCTGAAACTGAAGATAATTTCCTTCTAACCGAACCACAGTTTGGGTTTGTTGTATTCAAATACCTGCTAATGGGTATTCGGCAGCTTCAACCCAGGTGGCGTAGGCAGTGGAATGGGGAAGGCCACTGAGGCCAATATAGCCCTAGCTCACACAGCGTCAGCAATTTGGGGGATGCGGGGGGCAGCGACAGAGCTTGGTTTGTTTGGCCATCCAAAGCAAAACTATGTTCCCCTGCCTCTGCCAACTGGAAATTACAAGTTCTTTTGCTGGGACGAGCAGAGTGATCTCGTAAGTTTCTCATTAAGGGTCCAGCTTACTAAGCCGCGTTAACCATGTATGTGCCTACAAGATCCCTACAGGTGCCTACACGGTTAGCGCACGCGCTAATTGTAGGTGCGTTAAAAATGTTAACGCACCTTAGTAAACAGGGCCCTAAGATGCTTTGCCCAGTCCGGCTATACGGCCTTTTATACTGTTGCTCCTCGGGCCAAAAACCTTACAGCTTAGGGGCATGTAAAATAATCAACAAAGAAATGTCTGAGGGGTCTTACCTGAGCGGTTTATTTTAGAGAGCAGCATGGGGGAGCTGAGGACCTCTTCCTCATCCTGCTCATCGATGACCTTGCACTGACGCAAGTAGGGGGTTAGTTTAGCTGGATTAATATAGCGACTTAGCATATGCCGATTGCATTCCACATTGTCCCATAGTGCCTCCTCTTCCTCGTCCTTCAGCGTTTCCATGCCTTCGTCCATCTTTTCTTTACCTAAATGAAACAGGCAAATACAGAAAATATGAATTCAGTGGCTTTCTCCTCTTGGAATTGTTCTACTCTTATAGACTAAGTTTTCCCAAACTCCAGGCTGGCAGACAGGAGCAGAACAGTAGTGCAGCTACAGGTGAGCCTGGGGGGGGGGGGGCACAGGTCCACCCCATCTGGCCCACCCCAAATGTTCAGCTGCAGCTAGCTCGCTCTCCTCTCTCCTTCTCCCGATCCAGTTGTCCTCTATCTGTGGCCCGGCAACTTCCCCTCGTCTACCTCAGCATCTTTATCGGCACTTATATATTCTGATATTTGTCAACGTTTGCTTATTTCCGATCTGAAGAAGAAGGGTTACCTTCGAAAGCTAATCAAAAAAAATGTATCATCTTATTTTCTTTTCCATGTTTTGATTTATTACCTTCAAGAACTAATCAAAATGTATTGCTAATTCAATAAAAATGGTACCATCTTATTTTCTTTTCTCTGTTTTGATTTATTTCTATTTATAATCTTGCACACATGTAACCCAATTTTCCATAGATCCTCTAGATAGGAAAAGAGGCATCCATGTTGGGGTGTTCAAAAGATGTGGAGCCTTTTGTAAAATAACTATAAGAGTGTGGGAAAAACATCTATATTTGATGCCGTGTCCAATGGAAACAGCCATTTCACAAAACAACATGATCAAAAGTGCAGCGGCATCAGTTGGCAGTTGAAACATGTACATGTTAGGACTTACACGTGTAAGCATTGATGTTCACCACCTACATGTGTCAGTGTCACCCAGTGGCGTAGCTAGGTGGGGTCACAGGGGCCTGGGCCCCCCCCCTAAATTTGCTCTGGGCCCCTAGTTGACTGGCAGGGGTCCCCGACAGCTGAAGACTTCGTCCAGCGCTGGTCTGCGGTAGCACTGCCGCATTGTCTGCCTTGCTCGCTCTTCCCCTCACATCAGCACGCTCCTTTTCGTGAAATTGAGCATGCTCAGTTTCACTAAAAGGAGTGTGCCAGACGTCAGGGGGGGGAGAGAGCAGAGCAGGCGATGTGACGGCACCGAAGACCAGCGCTGGCCAAAGTCTTCAGATGGCGGGGTATTTGAGATGGTGGTGTTTCAGCTGCCGGGGGTTCGGGACCCCCACCAGCCAAGATGTTACAGTGGCGGCAGTGGGTGGTGGAGGGGGAGCAGGGAGGCGGCAGCGGAGGGGGGGCTGTGGCGGGGCAGTGACCAAACGTGCCCCTCCACCTTGGGCTCTGGCCCCCTCCCACCTCGAGGTCTGGCTACACCCCTGGTGCCACCCTGTGCATACATAAATTATGGATTTTACAAAACTGGATGTCCAAGGGGAACCAGTTAATGAGCAAGGCAAGAAAACTCAAGTTTGGCATTTTTGAGGTGGTTTCTAATGATAGAGAGGATTGGTACAATTTCCTCCTCCGTACCCCAGATCCAAATGAGCAGCAAGCTGGCACTTACCATGCCGCAGAGTGGGTGTAAATGCCAATGTCTAGATCAGCGATTTTCAACCAGTGTGCCGTGCCACATTTGGTGTGCCATGGCTGGTCTGCAGGTGTGCCGCGGGATTCTCAGCGGCTGTGGTGGCTGGCATGGATCCCCAAGCCCCTCCAGCTGAAGATGCCCCCCAAAGTGCCAAGGAGCTCCTAAGCACAGCTCGGCAGTCAGCAGATGCTTTCTGAGCCGCCGATGTGGGTACTCTGCGCATGCTCAGTTTTCGCATATGCGCTGAGTACCAGCGTCAGGGACATCCAACATTGTTTTTCTTTTCAGGGTCAAGGTCACTGAAGTGTCAGTCAAAGCTGTTGATGAAGCTTCTCCTGCAATTGCCTGTTAAAGTTTTCTACCTGTGTGTTTTTTTTTCTCATTTCTATCTTGCCTTTATCAAATAACTTTAAAAAAACCATTAGTCTATAATATTAAGTGTGTGTGTGTGTGTGTGTGTGTGCGGGGGGAGGGGGGAATAACTCAAGGGGGCAAGGCAGGATGAGAAGGGGGTGGAGAGGGGAGGACATACGTCCTTAAAAAACTCACGGTGTGCCTTAACAATTTTAGCGCCTTGTCAGTGTGCCGTGAGGTGAAAAAGGTTGAAAATCTCTGGTCTCGATTTTATGAAGTTTTCATATATTTCCATTGCAAAACAGGAAATTCACATATACTTCTCAGGCCCACCCAAACCACTTCCAGAACACATCCCTCTGAAAACTGTACATGACATGGATATATACATGTAAGCAGTGGCTGTTCTAACATTGCCATTTAGATGTGTCACACCAGTTACACATGTAAAACCCACAATTTACACATGCAAAAGCCACACAAGCCTTTAAATTGATCATCTGCATTTCCTATAAATAGAATTCTAGTAACACACACCTCTGCACGGCTTTAAATGTGGAGATTTTTACTTTGCAAAGGTTTTGTCACTCAAGCGGCATCATGGTTTAATTGGACAGAGTCAGCATGGATTCAGACGAGGTAAGCCTTGCCTCACCGATTTGCTTCGTTTTTTTTTGAAGGCGCAAATAAACATGTCAATAGAGGTGAGCCTGTTGATCAGTGGCGTACCAATGGTGGGGCGGTGGGGGCGGTCCGCCCCGGGTGTCAGCAGGTGGGGGGATGCTCTGCTTCCGCTGCTCCCACCCAAAGGCTGCTGGCGCCGCAGTCCCCACCTGCCTACCAGCTCTGTCGACAGACGACAGCCCTCTTCTCCTGCCACTGGCACCCTGCCTTTTTAAAAAAAAATCTGTGAAGCGGCGGCGCAGTGCAGTGCCTCACGTCTGCTCTGCGTGTAAAACAAGCAAATTGCCTCGTCGGGCCTTCCCTCACTGTGTCCCGCCCTCACGGAAATAGGAAGTTACATCAGAGGAGGAGGGTGAATACTGAAGTGCCACAGGGATCTGTACTGGGACTGGATGGCAGAGCCGGTGCTGGGAGGCGGGGCTAGTGCTGGGCAGACTTCTACGGTCTGTGCCAGAGCCGGTGGTGGGAGGAGGGGCTGGTGGTTGGGAGGGGGGATAGTGCTGGGCAGACTTATACGGTCTGTGCCAGAGCCGGTGGTGGGAGGCAGGGATAGTGCTGGGCAGACTTATATGGTCTGTGCCAGAGCCGGTGGTGGGAGGTGGGGCTGGTGGTTGGGAGGCGGGGATAGTGCTGGGCAGACTTATACGGTCTGTGCCCTGAAAATGGCAGATACAAATGAAGGTAAGGTATACACAAGAAGTAGCACATATGAGTTTATCTTGTTGGGCAGGCTGGATGGACCAAGCAGGTCTTTTTCTGCCGTCATCTACTATGTTACTATGGTGTTAACATACTATAAATGATCTGAAAATTGGAACGACAATAACCCAAACAATAGTTACCTGATGCTAGAGTCCATCTTAGGACTCAGCACCCAAAAAAAAAGATCTAGATGTCATTGTAGACAATACACTGAAATCTGCCTAGTGTGCGGCAGTGCCAAAAAAAAGCAAACAGGATGCTAGGAATTATTAGGAAAGGGATGGTGAATAAGACCAAGAATATTATAATAATACCTCTGAATCACTCCATGGTGCGACCTCACCTTGAGTATTGCATTCAATTCGGGTTGCCGTAGCTCAAAAAAAATATATAGCGAAATTAGAAAAGGTTCAAAGAAGAGCGACCAAAATCATTAAGGGGATGGGACTGCTTGGAAAAGAGGTGGCTGAGGGAAGATATGAATGAAGTCTACAAAATCCTGAGTAGTGAAGACGAGTAGAAGTGAATTGTTTTTTTTTTTACTCTTTCAAAAAGCGCAAAGACTGGGGGACACTCAATGAAGTTAAATGAAAATACTTTTAAAACAAATAGGAGGAAATACTTTTCACTCAATGAATAGTTCAGCTCTGGAACTCGTTGCCGGAGGATGTGGTAACAGTGGTTAGCGATCTGGATTTAAAAATGGGCTGGACAAATTCCTGGAGGAAAAGTTTATAGTCTGCTATTGAGATAGACCTGGAGAAGCCTCTGCTTGCCCTGGGATTGGTAGCATGGAATGTTGCTACTATCTGGGTTTCTACCAGGTACTTGTGACCTGAAATGTCCACTGTTGGAAGCGGGATACTGGGCTAGATGGACCATTGGTCTGACCCAGTATGGCTATTCTTATGTTCTTATGTAATAGTTAGAAAACAAGAAATATTCTTTTTGGTATTTTGGTAAAACCTTTATCACATATATTTGAATTTCTCAGATAAAGAGGTTTTTTAGAAAATCCTCAGATTTCTTGGACCCCTTCTATTCCTGCTCCATACCTCTCACTTCTTGCTCTGATTCCTCATGCCCCACCCCTGTGTTTTGATCTGCCTGATCTGTCCTCTCACCCCTTGGCCACCTCCATAAACCCCTGGAATCCCAAGGCTTACCCAGAGGTGATCATAAGTACATAAGTATTGCCATACTGGGAAAGACCAAAGGTCCATCGAGCCCAGCATCCTGTTTCCAACAGTGGCCAATCCAGGTCACAAATACCCGGCAAGATCCCAAAAATGTACAAAACATTTTATACTGCTTATCTCAGAAATAGTGGATTTTCCCCAAGTCCATTTAATAACTGTCTATGGATTTTTCCTTTAGGAAGCCGTCCAAACCTTTTGTAAACTCCGCTAAGTTAACCGCCTTTACCACATTCTCTGGCAACGAATTCCAGAGTTTAATTACATGTTGAGTGAAGAAACATTTTCTCCGATTAGTTTTAAATTTACTACATTGTAGCTTCATCGCATGCCCCCTAGTCCTAGTATTTTTGGAAAGCGTGAACAGACGCTTCACATCTACCCGTTCAACTCCACTCATTATTTTATAGACCTCTATCATATCTCCCCTCAGCCGCCTTTTCTCCAAGCTTCTAATCTAGCAGGACAGGTGGGAGTTGGCTCCCTTTTGCTCCTGCCCTGTCTGACTCCAGGTTCAAAATGGTGGCTTTATACATGCATTTTAGAAAATATGAACCACCTCTGGATTCCTGTTGCTTTTCTTCCTCTCTCCCTTTCTAGAATGTTTACATGCAATATACAGATTACTCTGTAAAGTTTTACGATTCATTGTACTATAATGTTACATAACTGTATTTCACTCTATGAGCAGCGTTATGTTCTTTATGGTTTTTCTTCAAATTTGTTTACTGTTTGAAAACTCATAAATAAAAGCTTTTTAAAATGGTGGAAGTCTTGTGGTATTACCACGAGTGGGGTCAACTTTTCCTATAAGGGCTTACTCTTTGATTGTCCTATGCTTTCTTGAATTCCTTGACAATATTTGCCCCAATATCGCCATTCGAAGGGTTTTGCGTATATCCATCACCCTTTCTATGCAGAAATGCCTCTTCAGTTTTCCCTTTTTACATCAGTGTGCCTTGTTAGGATTTTTTCCACTGAAAACATTTGCCAAAAATTGAACTGATGTAACAGTTATTAAATTCCAGGTTGGAGTTGTTCCATCTCCTGCACAGAAAAACTGATGGGTATGTATATAGCAAAATAATACTTGTGTGTGTACGACTTTGGAGTACGTAGCACAAAAATGCCTTCCAGCAAATGTATAGAAGGAAGGATCATCTTTTTACACTATATGCTTTACACAACGGACACCTGTGAAAAACTGCCTGTTTAGAAATGACTAGAACAAAAATGTACCCTCTTAACATTCGTTCAATGCCTCACAACTAAATTAATGAATAAATAAGTAGGGTATCTGTCACTCTCATTGACTGGAGGGTGAGCCCTTGGTCGCTGGAGAGGGTGTCCCAAGCCGAAGACCCAGAGGCCACAACTGGCTGTAGACAAGTCATCTGCATGGGCACCGAGCAGGAGCACCCGAAACAGCCAATACCAAAATGGGCTTTGGCGGAGCTGCAGCACGAACAACCTGAAACGCTTGGGGCAGCCTATCCTTAGATGGGCTTTGGCTGAGCTGAGACAGGAATGAACTGAAGCACTGGAGCTTATCCCAAGACGGGCTCTGGCTGAGCTGAGACAGGAACGAACTGAACCACTGGAGCCACAAGGCAGGAACTAGTTGAAGTCCAGGCACCACAGGAGCCAGCAACATACCAGAAAGAGAGGAAGTTGCAAAGGCAGGAAAATGCTGAATCAGCAGGTTTAAATCTCCCTCCCCTGCCCGAGTTCATCTGAGGGAACCCTGCCCAGCACAAAGAAGAACGTGCCTGCCTAAGGCCTCTGTTCCTGAGGAAGTCTGGGAATGCGCGGCCCCCCTGCCGTGATGACCACGATTGTCAGCGCCCAGCTTGGGGCAATCTCACAGCTGAACTGCAACCCCCCCCCCCCCCCCCCCCCCCGTGGGATGGTAAATGTGGCAGAAGCCGTGACAGTATCCTCACTAACCCACGGATTGTATAAAAGTTGCTAAAAATTGTGTGTGCAAATTTGAGCAAGCACCCGATATGCATATGCAATTAATTGAATAATGATCCAATTAGCACCGATAATTGAAACCTTAACAAGCAATTATCGGTGCTAATTGGATTTCATTAATATTATTTACACGTGTAAATTTTATGCGCAGGTCCAAAAAGGGGGTTGCGGCCACGGGAGGGTCATGGGTGGATCAGCGACATTCCTTTCATTTACACACATTGTTATAGAATAAAGGGGATCCGTGCCTGGGGATCTACACCTAGATTTCATTGATTAAATGGTCGTACTTAAATGTAGTTGCAGTTCCAGGTGCTAAGTACTATCCTATAAAAGGCACCTAACTTTAAGTGCCTTTTTCTAGAATAAGTTTTTATGTCTCCACATTTGAGATAGTTTTTAAATAGATATCCCTGTTTATCAGTCTATTTTTATGTATGTTTTTTATTTACATATATAAAATAGTCCACTGATATATGTATTTACTGCTCATACATATATAATTTACAATCTATATATATTTATTTATTTAGATTTTGCTCACACCTTTTTCAGTAGTAGCTCAAGGTGAGTTACATTCAGGTAGTCTGGATATTTCTCTGTCCCAGAAGGGCTCACAATCTAAGTTTGGACCTGAGGCAATGGAGGGTTAAGTGACTTGCCCAAGATCACAAAGAGCAGCAGTGGGATTTGAACCGGCCAGCTCTGGATTGCAAGACTGGTGCTTTAACCACTAGGCCACTCCTCCACTAGCAACATTCCATCTAGAATCTCAAATAGTAGCAACATTCCATGTAGAATCTTCAATAGTAGCAACATTCCATATATTTATTTATTTAGATTTTGCTCACACCTTTTTCACTAGTAGCTCAAGGTGAGTTACATTCAGGTACTTTGGATATTTCTCTGTCCCAGGAGGGCTCACAATCTAAGTTTGGACCTGAGGCAATGGAGGGTTAAGTGACTTGCCCAAGATCACAAGGAGCAGCAGTGGGATTTGAACTGACCAGTGCTCTAACCACTAGGCCACTCCTCAACTCCAGAATCTTGCTATACTTTGGGGTTCTACATGGAATGTTGCTACACTTCAAAATTCTTTATGGAATCTTGTTACTCTTTAGAATTCTAGAATCTTTATTTATTTATTTAGATTTTCCTCACACCTTTTTCAGTAGGGCTCACAATCTAAGTTTGTACCTGAGGCAATGGAGGGTTAAGTGATTTGCCCAAGATCACAAGGAGTAGCAGTGGGATTTGAACTGGCTACCTCTGGATTGCAAGGCTGGTACTCTAACCACTAGGCCACTATGTGGGGCATTTTTGAAAGAGAAGGGCGCCCATCTTTCAACACAAATCGGGAGATGGGCGTCCTTCTCTCAGGGTCGCCCTAATCGACATAATGGAAAGCCGATTTTGGGCGTCCTCAACTGCTTTCCGTCGCGGAACATAGCAGGTTTTTATATGTTCCTTTTTATATATTTTCTTATACATTTATAAGTCTTTTAGAATTTCAGTTGTGACCCCTGAAGCAGACGGGTCGGGTCCCTTGAATAACCAATAAAGTGTTATCTCAACACCATCTCCCAAGTTGGTTTAGTCTGTGGTCAGCCTTTACTTCTCTTGTGCTGTGCCAATTTTTTAAGTGTCATTTATAGAATTTAGTCCTAAAAGGAGTGAGGGAATCCCCAGAGGTGCTACAGAAAAGAAGAGACACCTGCAGACTGCCCAGAACACGGCAGCGAGGCTTATCTTTGGTAAAACACGATTTGATAGTGCGAAACCCCTTCGCGAAAAACTACACTGGCTTCCAATCAAAGAACGAATTGCTTTCAAAATCTGCTCACTGGTTCATAAAATAATCCACGGATATATGATCGACCTGATCGACCTACCAACAAGAAACACATCCGAATCAGCAAGAACATATCTAAATCTTCACTTCCCAAGATGTAAAGGACTCAAATATAAATCAACATGCGTGTCCTGTTTTTCCTACATTAGCACACAACTGTGGAACACATTACCAAAAGCCTTGCAAAACACGAATGGCCACCTAAACTTTCGGAAAAACCTAAAAACTCACCAGTTCAAAAAGGCATAACCCACCGATCCAACATAGATGCCTGATCTCTGCAACACAACGTAACTAATTCACGGTACAGACTGGACACAAATCTTCCGTTGCACGATCCCAATGTGGTTGCGCCACATTAACTCTATTGAACTACTTAACCACAACATCACCTTGTATCTGTCTACACTGGAGTCTGCAAGTGCTGCTCCAGTACTATGTAAGCCACATTGAGCCTACAAATAGGTGGGAAAATGTGGGATACAAATGTAACAAATAAATAAAATCAATAAACATGAAAAACAAGGGGAAAAACTGCCAAACTGACCAGAAAAAGAGGTGGACCAAGAGCGGAAGAACCACAAGGTCTAAGCTGCAGTAAGGCACAAAAGTAAATCAACCATTCACCTCCCGATATTCAGCCAGCTGTGGGCAGCGCTTTTGCTGTCTGCCACCAGAATTAAACCCAAATATTCAATGCCAGGCTGTTTCTGACGACTGGCATTGAATATCCGGTTTTGTTTTTGACCACGACAATTTAAGTGGTTAAGACAATATTCAGCACTAACCGGTTAAATGCTTAGCAGTTTATTCAGCCTATTTTAACCACTAAACATAGCAGATTTGGCACTGAATATCCATGCTTAACGACTATGTCATGTGATATAGCCAATTACCCCCAGATTGTATATAACGCACCTAGAGATCCACACTGAAATCCAGGCGTATTCTATAAGAACGTGCATAACTTAATTGGCTTAGCAAGCTAATTAGCATTGATAACAGCACTTAACAAGCAATAATGAGCACTAATTGGCAATAATTAGAATTTATGCACATAATTCGGTAAGCATATTCTATGATGCAGTGCGCCTAACTTCTAACGCATGCAGGCAAAAAGGGGTGTGGTTATGGGCGGCAAAATGGGCATTTCATGAACGTTCCGAAATTTACGAGTGTAGTTATAGGATTTGGCCCTCTGCGCCTAAATCTATGTGCCGAGATTTACACCATGTTTTCGTTGGACGCACATAGTTTTAGGCAGTGGGATATCAACTAAGCGTATTTTATATACCATGCCTAAATCTAGGCGCTGCTTATACAATACGCTTAATCAGAAATGTTTTCCGCATGGAATTTTTAGGCACCATATATAGAATCTCCCCCTTAGCAGCTAGCCGCTAACTGCGGATATTCAGCGGGAGATAACTAGTTATCTCCTGCCGAATATCCATGGTTAGGTGCTAAAATGCTATTTATCTGGCCAGGAGCCATTTCTGTCTGGTTAAATAGTTTTGAAGATTGGGCCCTCAGAGTCTTGTGAGAATAAAACACGAGAATACCAGGGGTATCTTTGGATAACACTCCTTTATTGGTGCCCCCCCCCCCCAAATAAGTAACTACCAAACATAACAAGGAAAATCAAAGAGGTAAAAGTCACTTCAACTCCCAAAAGAATCCTTATGTCAAGTGATTAGACATGAAGTGATGTCCTTCAAGGTAAACTCCCCTCCTCTCTTTTCTTCTTCTCTGGGTCTCCAGTATAGTTCCCCTCTTCTCCTCACCACACAGTCCCTGGGTCAAGACTTGGATTAAATAACTGTCCTGGGCTCAAACCTTTAGCCAAAAACCTCATTCTCATTACACATCTCCTAGGTAGAGATACAAAATATGAAAAAAAAAAAACCCCTCTCCACCCCAAGAAAGGTGCTTAGTCATGGCGGGAGGGGAGGGGGAGCCTGGGCTCCTCCCCTTTCACCCTCAGGCTGCTCTAGTTCAGACTAAACTGCTGGATCACTTGGGGTTGCCTAGATTTGTCATCTACAGCAGGCCGACAATGCAATCAAATTAAAACTTCCCTTTCCTGAGACTTTGTATCTGCTGTTCTTCTGGTAGGAGAAAAACAGTACTTGCCTGTGGACTGGGTGAAGGAGAGCACTCAATGAATTTTTAAAGTACCTCCCATGATGCATGACAGCTAGGTCAGACTTTTAACTTAGAAACTCACTGGGACCGCCCCCCCAATAAAAAGGTTTTGGGAGACTCTTTGGACACAGCTGATGGGCATATGCCATAGGATTATAAACACAAAAGATTTCCACCAAATGAAAATGTCTTAAACAATAATGTAGTCGTGCATGACTTGTAGAACATCAGTTCTATTAACACCCAAATCTACCTGAAAAGAAAAAGGCCTCGCAGAACTCCTAGATCGTAAAAATCTACCAGAGCTGACCAGACTACAACGATCTTCTGTTCATCATTGGCCAGAAGAAAAACTTCCAATGGCTAAATCTTTCACGCAATTTTTTAACATGCTTATTTCAATACTTTTTAATTCATTTGTGATGCCCTAATGCAGCTTGTGTTCACCAAACTAGAGAACAAAGCAGGACAACATTTATACGTTAAAGTGAAATTGCTAGTGCTGTGCACTTATCTTTCTTTGTCAGCACTGTCTGTTATTGGCACCGAAAGAGCCTATGCTGGACCATATTTTCTTCACCCCCTCGCCCCAAGCCGATGATGGCTAGCGTTTCGCGCTGCTGCCTCAGGGTCTTGGTGGCGGGGCTACTTTCGGAACAGTCTCAGATCCGCTTCTCCGTGCCTCACTCAGCACGACTTCATTATTGTTTAAGGCATTTTCATTTGGTGGAAGTCTTTTGTGTTTAAAATCCAGCAATTTCATATTTCCACACCCTACTGGTTTTGTGATTTTGGGGGGCATATACCATAGCCAATGGACGATTAGTCTGGTGGCCAGTCTACTACACGATGTATCACCCATTCATGAGGGATCTCAAATTACTGGCCTATTTCTCTGAAAAGCCTTCTTAATTGCCAAATGTTTGCATTTTGCTTCAATGGACTCAACTGGATCCACCTAATTTGACACAGTGGAGATCTCAAATGCACGAACTTTTGCGCATAAAATGTCTTTTGGTGGAGACAAGGGTCACCCAGCTAAACACCGAGGACACCCTTTTTGGATGCCTTAACAGCAAGAGTTCGCTCAGTTTTGATACACAACTTAGAAATTTAATTATTAGCACCACCTGAGGGATGATTTTATGCGGAAGGAGCGAGGACAGATGGGTGGGAGAGGGGGATTTATCGGGGTGTTGTGTGTTCTGGTTTGCTTCTGGTTATGCTGGGCCACATTGTATATTCCTGACTTCTTGCTATATGAGAGTGTATCTTGACCATTATTGATTAGTAATGTTTGAAACTTTAATAAAGAAAACTTAACATAACTTAGAAACTCGCTCTCAGGTGCATTTGTCAATATCACTAGTATGGTTCAAATCTTTCTATTCCTAGTACTCACCAGTGTTAACTTTGGGTTCCCCCAAAACATCAGGTCTAACCATGCCACTTGCTCAAGAAAGTAAAATTCAGGAAATCTTTTTTATTTAAAAAAAAAAAAAGGATACAATCTACCAGTTAGGGTATTCAAAATGCATTGGGGAGCTCAATCCCTTGCTCTAAATATCTCAACAAGGTACAATTGGAATGTGCCTCCTTAGTCCCATTCAGGCTATACTGTTGTAACACCCACTAATCAACTTAATGCTCATTAATTTGTAGGTACGTACATGCTACATCACTTTAGTATGCAGTAACATTTTTAAGGCACCCTAATGAACCGAATGAGCACTAACTAATGCATATCTCTACCTTCAAGCATAATATAAATGATGGTGATTGTAGCAGCAGTGGTAGAAAAAAGTCATGGTAGCATTGTAGAGCTTGATGTTCCGAGAGAGAGGATGAACCAGTCCTGAAATCCCACCCGTTGTATTCATGGACTTGTAATTCTGCTTTCTTAAGAAAATTGGAATTATAAACTCATACATGCAATGAGAATAAAGCCAAGTCTGGTTCAGCTTATCCCTACAAACTTTGCAGTTATTTCTTAACCCTACACCAGTACAAGAGGTAAAGAATGCCTCCTTCCTCAAAGAATTTACAATCTCTAATGAGTGTCTTGGCTATAGAAAGACACTGGAATATTCATCCATTTTTTCTTAAGGATTGTAAGGTCTTAATATGGTGAAAGAGCTGTTTAGACTTCAGAAGATTCTGCTCAATGGCCTTCTGGTCTTGCACTGAGATGGCATCACAGTATCACAAACAACAGTTGTATGAAATGGAAGAATCATAACAGCAGAACATTGAGAAAAGCCATATGTTTCACCCCATCTGTCCCTCTCCATAACTTCCCCCATGTGGTTCCCTCCAAATTTCTCTGTGCTGCCTGTACATCTGCTCTCTCTCCATTTCTCATTCCCTGTTACAACCCTTAGCTTCCTCTTCACACAAGTGTTCTGATTATTCTATCTGACACTGCTTATGTCTTTTCTTTTTGCATCTCTGTTCTCCAATGCATCTTTTCCATCTGTCTCATTTTTCCCTTGTCTTACTTCTGTGCATCACTCTCTTCATATGTGTCTAATTCTTTCGCACAAGACCCTTCATGCAGTTTCATTTTGTTGCTATTTCTCCTCATTCCAGCTATTAAATATTTCATGCATTTGCCTATTCCTGTCTCTCTTCTCCATGTATACCTCCTCCCCTGTCTAACCTTCCACTTTAATCTGCATTTATGAAGCCATCTGGAGGAGGGGTGGTCTATTAGTAGCATCACTGGGCTATATAAGCAGGTAAGGACATAGGGCATAAGTTTGAGAATCTCCTTTCCCACAGGCTAATTATTTGACCTTGGTCAAATGACTTTAATTTCCTGTGCCTCCTGGTTTGCAATTCATGGGTACTTTTGAACCAGCCTATGCTGCAGATTGAAATTAGCTGGGAACTAGTCTTTGCAAATGCCTACATGAAGGAGGAGTGGCCGCTGGTTAAAGCAGTAGGTTGGGAGCCAGGAGTTCAAATCCCACTGATGTTCCTTCTTGCGACCTTGGGCAAATCACTTCATTTTCTATTGCTTCAGGTGCAGACCTAGACTGTAAACCCTCTGGGAACTTGAATGTAACTTAGTATGAGCTATTGCTCAGCTGTGTGTTTCAAAAATCTCTGAAAACATTCTTCTTCAACAAGGCCTACAATGAAAACCTATAACTTCACTAAGTCCACTACCTTAACAACTCTCTTCCTTCTTCCCTATCCCCTTCCTTAATCGCCACACATAACTAACTGTATCTGACATCCAGCTATGACAATGTTATCAAATCCATGTAAGCCACATTGAGCCTGCAAATAGGTGGGGGAATGTGGGATACAAATGCAATAAATAATAATAATAATAGGTTGATTATTGCATAGTTTGATGTATGTTGGTATGTACGATACATAGAGGCACATTTTTTTAAAAGAAACGTTCAAGTCGCGATTTGGACGTCTTTGTAAAACGTCCAAATCTGGGGGGGGGGGGGGGGGGGACCGTATTTTCGAAAAAAGGACATCCATCTTTCATTTCAAAAATACCGTCAAAGACATCCAAATCCAAGGACGTCCTTAAATTTGGACGTCCCTAGATTTGGACGTCTTTGACTTTAGGCAATTTTCGAAACCAAAGACATCCAAGTCAAAAACGTCCAAATGTAAGCCATTTGGACGTGGGAGGAGCCAGCATTTGTAGTGCACTGGTCCCCCTCACATGCCAGGACACCAACCGGGCACTCTAGGGGGCACTGCAGTGGACTTCATAAAATGCTCCCAGGAACATAGCTCCCTTACCTTGTGTGCTGAGCCCCCCCAAACCCCACTACCCACAACTGTACACCACTACCATAGCCCTTATGTGTGAAGGGGAGCACCTAGATGTGTGTACAGTGGGTTTCTGGTGGGCTTTGGAGAGCTCGCTGTTTCCTCCACAAATGTAACAGGTAGGGGGGTTATGGGCCTGGGTCCGCCTGTCTGAAGTGCACTGCAGTACCTACTAAAACTGCTCCTGGGACCTTCATGCGCTGTCATGGACCTGAGTATGACATCTGAGGCTGGCATAGAGGCTGGTAATCAATATTTTTAAGATGTTTTTGTTTGAGGGTGGGAGGGGGTTAGTGACCACTGGGGGAGTAATGGGAGGTCATCCCCGATTCCCTCCGGTGGTCATCTGGTCATTTTGGGCACCTTTTTGTGCCTTAGTCATAAAAAAAACATGTCCGGGTAAAAACATCCAAGTGTTTGTCATGGACGTCCTTGCCTTTTTTGATTATGGGTCAAAGACGTCCAAGTGTTAGGCACGCCCAAGTCCCGCCTTCACCTCTGACACTGCCCCTTGAAATTTGGACGTCCTTGCGACAGACTTCAGTTGGAGATGTCCAAAATCGGGTTTCGATTATACCGATTTGAACCAGTGGCGTAGACACAGGTGGGCCTGGGTGGGCCGGGGCCCACCCACTCAGGGCTCAGGCCCATCCAACAGTAGCACATGGTAATGAAAATGCTGCTCTCCACAATACTGGCGCCTTCGCATGCTCAGTTTTCAGCGCATGCCTGCTGCAGACTACCAAGGTGGAGACTGGAGAGAAGCATTTTCCCATCAGCTGAGATATTTTTTTGATGTGGGGGTGGGGAAGAGAACATTTGGTGCCCACCCATTTCTTGCCTAGGCCCACCCAAAATCTGCTGTCTGGCTACGCCCCTGATTTGGAGGTCTCTGGGAGATGGGCGTCCATGTTCCGATTTATGTCGAAAGATGGCCGTCCTTCTCTTTCGAAATGAGCCCAATAGTAACCTAGTAACATAGTTACTATGTATCGTAAATACCAGCAACTTAGTTGCTTTTTTCATTTTGTACAGTTAGTATTTCATTTCCTATGTACCATACAGTTAAGTTATTTACTTTTTCAGATTTCAATAAAAAATTGAATTATTAAAAAAAAAAAAAAGCTAAATAAAGAACAGAAAAATACTTTTTCTTCATGATGCAAAGGTCTACTGAACCAGAATTAGCATGCGAACAATAGCTCGCCATATCGTGGCTTTTATGCATGAAATCTCCTTTTACAATATTTGAGATGACAACAAATTCTGCAAATTTCCATACAATTTGCAGTATCGAATTGCAAGTGTTCAGGAAGCAAGGATCAGGTGCCTCTTGGAAAGAGATAGCGGCTCCGTTTATTTACCTGGTACCTGCCAGAACCAGCATGAAAGGATATCAGTTGTACGAGCATTACCATCATGTAAATAGACAGCATCCTCAAGCACAATTCATTAGGTTCAAATTACAGCCAGACTGTAATAAATGCAAAACACATTGCATCAAAGGATACAAGATTAAAGAACGTAATGCAATAATACCTCAGCTCCCCAGCCACGTGCAGACTATACTTCTCTCTTGCCCCATAATCTAGATTATCACAGATCGCACAGTAAACCACCCTATCTGTACCATCAACACTGGAAGCCATGAATTCAGCACAAACACAGTGAAGTTAACATGACAGTAATTCTATTCAGGTTTAGCAGGTAAGCACCAAGGCACTCTGCTTGCCAAATTTAGGCAACACAGGTAAAACTGGAGACAAATGCAATAGCAGGAAGCATAGAAATCTTTTCTACACCTATATCAGAGATTTCACTAGCCACACCAGAGATTTCAGGCAGTAGGTGAACTCAACAGTGAAAGGAGTCTTCAGAGCTTTTCTACATCACCTCTCTGAGATTCCCGAATCAACCAATCACTTGCAGAAAGACCATTTTTCTCCTCTGGTGCATTTTAGCACGTTTTATCCCCTGGGCAGTTCTATCAAGTTTGTCAAACAAACAGCACAGAGCAAAGAAATTATACAGCACAGAGCAAAAGTCAACTCTTACCTAGAACGTCCACCAACTAGCAAGAAGAATGAGGAAGGAGCCAGTTATGCTCTGATGAATTCTCCTCTTGATAAAATAAACCTTGTGCATTTGGTAAGAGTTATATCATTTAATAGGTGCATCTTTATATTTTGTTTGGTGGTCTCTCATGTCCTTCTTTCTGTCTGTCTGTTCACTAGTCTTTCCTCTCTGTTGGGCTTTGCATGCTACAGCAGCACAGCGTGACACTCCGGAAACTGCAGCTCACCATCTTTCACAGATGTAGCATCTATATTTAGCTGAAAAGGAGGTGCTGGGAAGAACTTCACTTCCCCTTTTTGGTTTTAGTTAGACACGGGTGAGGGTGATTTTCAAATGTACGATTAAACAGCAGAGGAAGATCAAAAGAGAAGTGGTCTGCTCTTTTGAAGAGTTAGAAGGCCAACACAAGCAACATTAATGGGATTCAAAAGAGATAGGTGTAGAGTGAGTTAGACAGACCTTAACCTTCCATTGAAATGCACTGGATTGGATGAAGTTTTGGGAGGGAAAATATATTAAAATAAATGAAAGAAGGATTCAGCTGTGTCTGGGGCTTAATGGCCCTTGCTTTGAATGACTATGGGGCTAACCAGGGTTTGAATCCCAGTTCGGTCCCTTCTTTAGCCAGGGCTGGAAATACTATTCATAGCTCTTGGGAGAGATAGCCTCAATCCAGGTGCGTAGCCAGATAGTGGATTTTGGATGGGCCTAGACAAGAAGTGGGTGGGCACCAAATGTTCTCTCCCGTTATCTTTAAAAAAAAAAAAAATCTCAGCTGGCAGGAAATGCTGCTCTCCACCTCAGCAGTCTGCAGCAGGCATGCACTGAAAACCGAGCATGCGCAGCTTAGGAAGTTCAGACTGCTGAAGTGGAGAGCAGCATTTTTGGCCCCAACAGAGGGAGGTCTTCAGCTGGTCGAGCTTGGGATCCCCACCAGCTACTGTTAAGGGTGTGCCGTTGTTGGGTGGGCTTGAGCCCTAAGTGGGTGGGCCCTGGCCCACCCAGGCCCACCTGTGGCTACGCCACTGCTTCAGATCTGCATTAACTGGGCTGCAAAGAAAGCCACAACCTGTAGCCCATAGTCAGTGCATGAGCTGAGCTGGGACTAGGCGTGAATGACATTTTATTTGACAAACATCATAGCCCGACAGTGGCTAATTTGTGCTGGAGACCTAAAGAAGTAGGAGGAAAGTTTTTTGTTTTTTTAGAAAAGGTAGTTTCTTAAACCAAAATGATCACTTGTGCCTAGACAGTAAGGTTGGCTTTCTCCTGCTCACGTCTTGTCTGTTCCCACTGTCCCTTTGGATGCTACCTTGTCTCATGAAGATTAATGAGCTGATGCCAAAAGCAATGTCTTAACAGGTCTCCACTAAAGCTTAGTGTGGAGATTCCTAACACAAGCATAACCCCCTCCCACAAATATGTATCCTGTAGGGCAACAGCCCAACCAAACTAGCATGTATACGATGGACCTGTGACAGTGCAGTTTTTGACCTTCTACCTGTAACAAAATCAAGAACAGCATGTTTAATTCTCTGCTGTGAGCATAGGAGCCAACTTTTCAAAATTATTGGGGGTGCTAAGCCCAATGGAAATAACCCCTCCTTGGACACATACCAGGAATTTTCTCAATATTGGGGGTGCTCAAGCACCCACAACACCCACAGAGTCAGCTCCTATGGCTGTGAGTAATGCGTTCAGTTCTGGTCGCAGTATCTCAAAAAAGATACAGCGGAATTATAAAAGGTTCAAAGAAGGGCGACCAAAATGATAAAGGGGATGGAACTCCTCTCGTATGAAGAAAGGCTAAAGAGGTTAGGGCTCTTCAGCTTGGAAAAGAGATGGATGAGGGTCTACAAAATGCTGAGTGGTGTAGAACGAGTAAAAGTAAATCCATTTTTTTACTCGTTCCAAAAGTACAAAGACTAGGGGACACTCGAGGAAGTTACATGGAAATACTTTTAAAACAAATATAAGTACATAAGCACTGCCACGCTGGGGAAAAGACCAAAGGTCCATCAAGCCCAGCACTCCGTCTCCGACAGCGGCCAATCCAGGCCCCAAGTACCTGGCAAAATCCCCAAATTTAATAACGATCAATGGAGGAAATATTTTTTCACTCAACGAATAGTTAAGTTCTGGAACTCTTTACTGGAGGATTTGGTAACAGCAGTGGGTTTTAAAAAGATTTGGAAAAATTCCTGGAGGAAAAGTCCATAGCCTGCTCTTGAGGCAGACATGGGAAGCAACTGCTTGCCCTGGGACTTGTAGTATGGAGTGTTACCACAATTTGGGTTTCTGCCAAGTACTTGTGACCTGGCTTGGCCACTGTTTGGAAAACAGGATACTGGGCTAGATGGACCACTGGCTACTCTTATGTTCTTATCTTGAAGTGGCAACAATGTTAATTTCAACCAGCTTTGATACTTCTGCATTCCTCAACTGCTTTCAGTCTCTCCACAATGAAGATGCTGTGCACTTGGTTTCCGTGTGATGGTGAACGTGTGATCAGTTCTGCTAACATTGGTGAGCTCTGATGCAGCCAATCCTAGAGACTTTTCCATAGCTCCGGCAGTGCCTACCCACAGCATTGATAATAGAAATTCTAATAAATTGTCTGCAGAAGCAATCAATTTGCTCTCTTTTTTTTTTCCATTTTCTTGCGTTTTGGCCTTTTTTTTTTTTACTTGGTTTTGGTTTTTTCTTTCTGGGCTCTTCTCACATGTTTGCCCAGGTCACTATGGATAGATACCTTGTGCTACCATCCAGGCAACATCAGCAAGATTCACAAACTTTACTGAACATTGGGTTTTGTTTATTTATCCCTCTGAATGCTACTTATGCTGTCCTCCAACTTTGATTGAAGCCTGCATTAGAAGAATAATTTCAGCTACTCATTGCAGAAACCCTACAAGACACAACACTGTCCATCTGCTGTAAAAGGCTGAATGGGTAATTATTTCACTCTTCTCAGGGCATGTGTTTGGTGCAGTGCGTTATTTCCAGCCAAAAAGGTGCCGGTACTCAAATGCCAGGCCACCCTTCAGAGATGGGGGTGATCGCTGAGGGACCCACCCCTCAATAGCCAGGCCCCCTGCAACGAGTCACAGAATCTATGACAAGGCAGAATTGGTGTGTAGAGCCTGAGCTCTTTCATTAAAACTTGAAGACCATGGGTCAATTTTAGCAGACAATGGAAAAGGTGCTGGTACTCAGTACCCCCAAGCACCCCCTCAAAAAAAGCCCTGATTTGGTGTGAGTCAGACTAACTGATAGTGTTTTGTTAGGAAGAATTTGTTAGCTGTTATAGGAAGTTAGACACCACTACTACTACTACTACTTAACATTTCTAGAGCGCTACTAGGGTTACATAGTAACATAGTAACATAGTAGATGACGGCAGAAAAAGACCTGCACGGTCCATCCAGTCTGCCCAACAAGATAACTCATATTTGCTGCTTTTTGTGTATACCCTACTTTGATTTGTACCTGTGCTCTTCAGGGCACAGACTGTATAAGTCTGCCCAGCACTATTCCCGCCTCCCAACCACCAGCCCCGCCTCCCAACCACCGGCTCTGGCACAGACCGTATAAGTCTGCCCAGCAGTATTTCCCGCTTCCCAACCACCAGCCCCTCCTCCCACCACCGGCTCTGGCACAGACCGGATAAGTCTGCCCAGCACTATCCCCGCCTCCCGCCACCGGCTCAGACCGTATAAGTCTGCCCAGCACTATCCCTGCCTCCCACCACTGGCTCTGGCACAGACCGTATAAGTCTGCCCAGCACTATCCCCGCCTCCCAACCACCATCCCCGCCTCCCGATCTTGACTAAGCTCCTGAGGATCCATTCCTTCGGCACAGGATTCCTTTATGCTTATCCCACGCCGTGCTGTACAATTTAACATAGAAGGACAGTCCCTGCTCAAAGAGCTTACAATCTAAAGGACGAAATGTCAAGTTGGGGCAGTCTAGATTTCCTGAATAGAGGTAAAGTGATTAGGTGCCGAAGGCGACATTGAAGAGGTGGGCTTTGAGTAAGGATTTGAAGATGGGCAAATTACTGGGCAAATTACTGCTAAGAGAAACATCATTAGATTTGCTTCTTTGCTGCTTTCCAGTTGTACAAGTGATCTTTACTTATATCAGAATGTTTCATGTCAGGATACTTACTGCCAGTGAACAGAGTTGAATCATAGTAGATGACGGCAGAGAAAGGCCAGCACGGCCCATCCAGTCTGCCCAAAAAGATAACTCATATGTGCTACTTTTTGTGTATACCTGTCCTTGATTAGTATCTGCCATTTTCAGGGCACAGACCGTAGAAGTCTGCCCAGCACTAGCCCCGCCTCCCAACCACCAGCCCCACCCCCCATCACTGGTTCTGCCACCCAATCTCCGCTAAGCTTCTGAGGATCCATTCCTTTGTAAATATTCATGACCTTTGTGAATCCATGACCTTTGTAAATAGTTCCCTTGACCTTTGTTTCGGGCACACTTTTCTGATCATTGGGGAGGAATGCAAAATGATCTCATTTACAAAAGCTTGACTACATTTGCATGCTAATTGCACTAAGGCCTGGCCCGGCTCGTTGTTTCCCCACACTAGACCCCTCTGATCATTCTGCACTGGTAAATGCAGGTGCTAGTACAGCGCTAATGGCATTTACTTTTGATCATTAGCACCCTGGGTTTCCTTCTACATTACATAATGGTTAGTACATAAGTACATACAGTAAGTATTGCCACACTGGGACAGACCAAAGGTCCATCAAGTCCAGCATCCTGTTTCCAACAGTGGCCAATCCAGGTCACAAATACCTGGCAAGATCCTGGAAAAGTTCAATACATTTTATGCTGCTTATCCCAGAAATAAGCAGTGGATTTTCTCCAAGTCATTTTAATAATGGTCTATGGACTTTTCCTTTAGGAAGCCATCCAGACCCCTTTTTTAAAGCTCGCTAAGCTAACCACCTTTACCGCATTCTCTGGCAATGAATTCCAGAGTTTAATTACATGCTGAGTGAAGAAAAATTTCCTCCGATTTCGTTTTAAATTTACTACTTTGTAGCTTCATCGCATGCCCCCTAGTCCTAGTATTTTTGGAAAGAGTAAACAAATGGTTCACATCTACCCATTATAACGTCCTCGTTTTTGTTTTCCATTCCTTGCCTAATAATACCTAACATTCTATTTGCTTTCTTAGCCGCCACAGCACACTCAGCAGAGGGTTTCAACGTATCATCAACAACGACGCCGAGATCTCTTTCTTGGTCAATGACTCCTAACGTGGAACCTTGCATTACGTAGCAATAATTTGGGTTCCTCTTTCCCACATGCATCATTTTGCACTTGCTCACATTAAACGTCATCTGCCATTTAGACACCCAGTCGCCCAGTCTTGTAAGGCCAGCTTGTAATTTTTCACAATCCTCTCGCGATTTAACAACTTTGTGTCATCAGCAAATTTATGGTTCTAGTATTTAATAACATAATAATTATAAAGCAGTGCGCAGCAATGATAAATGGAATAAAAAAAATAAAGCAATAAAGTGTTTTAGTGAAACAATGAGTAATATCAACTTCAGTACAACTCCCACTGGAATCCAGAGCAGGTAAAGAAAATAACGGAATGCCTTCAATTCAAAATACTAACCTCTGAGCTGAAATGAGCTGGAACAGAAAGTTGGACTGGGTTCAGTAAGGGCAAACCCTGGTGAATAAGGATTTGCAAGTCTTTCCTTCTGATTTTCCTTTTCTCTTCTGGTTACGTTTTGAAAGATATTTTGTTCAGACTGTTGTTTTTACACGGTGCACTCGAATGTTCTTCCTCTTAATACTGAAACAGGCAAGGTCTTGCTTCACTCACTCATTCATTCACTCTCTCCTCCTTTAGCTCAGGGGAAATTTGCTTTCCCTCTGAGGCTGGCTCAGTGCTGCAAACTGCACTTTTCCCACCTCAGCCAGGTTCTCCCATGAAGATCTCACAGTACACTTTCCCCTGCTGCTCTTTTTAAACATGGCAGAACATCCCAAATAGCTGCCACCACTCCCAATTACCACAGAGAGGCAAAATCGGCTCCGCAGGGGAAGGAAGGCCTAGAACTAAAAGTGTAGCTCCAAACAGCCAATGGGGAACTTGACATGGAAGTTAAATACACCAAACTAGTGACTGATTGGCCATGCTATCCTGCTCTAGTGCCTTTAGGTTACACATAGCAGGCTGGGTTGCACCATGTTAACATAATAAATGCAGGTTCTCAGCAGTGGCGTAGCCAAGGGTGGGCCCAGGTACGCCCACTTTAGGCTCAGGCCCACCCACCCAGTAGCAGCACACCTATGATGTGGCTGGCAGGGATCCCCAAGCCCCACCATCCGAAAACTCCCAACAACGGTCTCTCCTGCATACCTTGTAAATAGCAGATCTTCGCCTGCAGCGAGCAGCGGCTGACACATACTTCTTACATCGGCCCCACAGCCTTCCCTCTGATGTAGTCCCGCCTATGCAGAAACAGGAAGTTGCATCAGAGGGAAGGCTGTGGGGCCAACATGAGCAGTGTGTATTAGCTGCTGCTCGCTGCCGATGAAAATTTGCTATTTAGAAGGTATATGAGGGAGGGGGATGTTTGAGAGACCATATGGCATGCAGGTGGGAGAGGGAGAGACCAAATCACTTGTGGGACATGGCAGAGTTTCTTCTGCCCACCCACCTTGGGCTCAGGCCCACCCAAAATTGGGTGTCTGGCTACGCCCCTGGTTCTCAGTGTGCAGAGAAAACTCTGTACCAGTAAGTTGCTTGTGCAGAAAGCAATTGACCCAGGACAATCTAGAGCCCACAAGCATGAAATATGCAAGTAGGAAAAGGCAAATTAGTTCACGGAAACCTCCCCAAGGCAAAAGGAGCCATAAAAAAAAAGGTTGGAGACCATATGTAGGAGGATTAACAGAAAAGTCAGCCTGCCTATATTTGGAAACCCTGAGGCTTTCATCTTCACATTTCTAAGGGGTCCTTTAACAAAGCGGCAGTAAGTCCGACGCGGGCTTACCACTCACTAAAAGGGAAGTACTGCTTGGCTACCACAGCAGCCCAGCGGTAATTCCCACCCCCAGCGTACATCTTATCTGGCACTGGTATGTACCCAGCGGTAATCAGGCTGTGCCACGCACTGCATGGTTACCCCCTGGTTAGCAAGGAAGCCCTTACCGCCACTTCTGTTCTGTTGGTGGACCAACTTTATAATGCAGCATTATAAATTTTTTTTGTTTTTTTTGGTTTTAGTATGAATGGTATCATATTTGGTTAGTTATTTCTTCAGCGTGGATGTTTTTTTTGTTTTGTGCTTTCCTATCACAAATTGGATTTCTTAGTTTTTATTTCTTGTGTTTTAACTGTATAAAATGTAAACCGTTCTGATTTGCTGATGCAATGAGTGACGGTATAATAAACAAATAAACGATACAATGTGATACCCGCAAGCGAGCCTTCTCAGGAGTAGCCCCCACGCTCTGGAATTTACTCCCAGAGAGGCTACAAATAACTCGAGACTGCCTCTACTTCAGGAAGCAGGTGAAAGCCTGGCTGTTCTCCCAAGCCTTTAATACATAGGGTGACTGACTATATACCACTCTGCACCTGGACCAGCTTGCTATAGACACTGTAACTTAGACTACTTCCTTACATCTTGGTTAACTGTACAAAGAACTTGCCTTGAGTTTAGCTAGTAGATTTTAAAAAAATCTCCCAATCAAATACAAAGAAAGTGTCCAAATTTATTAAATGCTCTGCTTAGATGTAAGTTTGTCTTTGCCATACACACAGCAACTGCAAAATTGGATGTCTGTACTACTTAAGACCCTGATGAAGCCGTGTTTGCCTGTGAAGTGGGTCTCGTTGGTTTTTTTAAACAGCAGACATTTTCTGTTGACGCCAATGAATTCATTTACATCACAGGCGCTTTAAAAACTGATTAATGTTCAAGTGATATGAAAGAAATGCTGCATATTTTTGCATTTTTCTATCTACAGTTTTGTGGATGAGCATTTAATACATGTGGACACTTTCTTTGTATTTGATTGGGAGATTTTTTTTGTCTACTGAGATTTGTGGTGGTCTCCTATTTTTCCTGGGGGTTTTTTGTGACTTAAGTTTAGCTAACCATCAAATTAACCCAACTGACTCTGTACCACCCATCTTGTTCCCATCATATATTACTACTACTACTATTAAACATTTCTATAGCGCTACTAGACTTACGCAGCGCTGTACAAATCAACATGAAAAAGACAGTCCCTGCTCAACAGAGCTTACAATCTAAATCGGACAGACAAATAGACAGCTAGGGGTGGGGAAATTGCAGTGGTAGGGGTGATAAGTGAGGGTGTTGAGTAAGAGAGTCATGGTTAGGAGTCGAAAGCAGTAGCTCTTGGTCCCTCAGATATATGCTAAGCCGAATTATAGAAAATCTTTAGCATCGTATCTATGTTAGATGAATGTTCTCATGTTTATTAGGTGTATCATTAGTATTACGCTAACATTGTATTATATCTCTGCTATTTGAATTCCAGTGCTGTTAAATGTGTATATTTTTGATAGTGTCTCATGGTAATTCTATTATTAGGTTTCAATTTACTGTTTTCAAGTTTACCTCATTCAGGGGGTCTTTTACTAAGCCGCTGTAGTGTTTTTAGCTCAAGGTAGAAATCAGCTGGTGGTAAACACCAAGACGCCCATAGGAATATTTTATTTGTTACATTTGTACCCCACATTTTCCCACCTATTTGCAGGCTCAGTGTGGCTTACATAGTACCTACCGTAAGACGTTCGCCAAGTTGGTTGATAACAAATACAAGGTTATATTGTGGTTGAATGAGGTTAGGTGTGTGTCAGGCACCATGAAGGTCGAAGGGAATGAAGATTGTATACTGTCCAGTACGATCATTGGTTATGCTGTGTTGCTGGGTGTGGGGATTTATGGTGGATCGGTGGGGTAAGCCTCACATATCCCTACAATAAACCAAGCTGCAAACATGGGAAAAACATTCAGCATAAGGGGATCCTTCACATGCTCATCTTCAAATGCGGTATATATCATTCAATGCAAAAAGTGTGAAGAAGGGGGCTACATTGGAGAAACAAGCCAGATGCTAAAGGCGAGAATCAATTTACATACACTTCATAGTAAATATCACAATGCCAACCAGGATGTCACCTCTGTGGGACAGCACTTTACAAATCCAGAACACTGCATCAATGATTTTATGGTGAGAATACTGAAAGGAAATTTTAAGACAATTCAAAATGATGAAATATAATGGGTGTCTCGGCATTTACTGCCAGCTGATTTCTACCGTGAGATAAAAATGTAACCGCGGCTTAGTAAAAGGCTGCCTGATTATGTTTATTCTTGGTTATTTTACTATTGTTATGCTCATAGGCGCCCCGTATAAGAGGCTTGGGGAGGCTAAGCCTCCCCAGCCCAATCGTCGACTTCCGCTTGTGGTGCAGCCCACCCTCCCGCCCCGCGCATTTTCATCTTTTATTTCCGTGGCAGCAACGTCAATGAAGAAAAAGACTACAGGCTCGCCGCCAGCTTCTCCCTTCTCTCTGCACACAGTGTCCCGCTCTCGCGGAAACAGGAAATGCATCACCGCAGAAGGCGGGACACTGTGTGCAGAGAGAAGGGAGAAGCTGGCGGCGAGCCTGTAGTCTTTTTCTTCATTGACGTCGCTGCCACGGAGCGTATGGAGGTAAGCTCCGCCCCCTTTAGCCTCCCCAAACAGTTGGGCTACCGACCGTCTATGGTTATGCTGTTAACAACATTATAAGTTTTATGTTAAACTGTGCCTGCTGCACACTGCCTCGGGTGAATCTCTTCATAAAGGCAGTTAATAAATAAATAAACCTAGACACTACTACAGACAGTTCATGCTCACATATAAAAGGATATTTCCTTCCCCCTTTCTCTGGTCTTCTTCCTCTTTCTGTTCCCTCTTCTGCTTAGGCATGAAGAGTTACGAGTATTCAGGAGCCTCCTTCATCACGTCACAGCAATTTCTCTGTCTTTTATTACCCTCCCCCCCCCCCATTCACTACAGGGAATGGCAGAAAGGAAACACAGTGAACCCAAACTAGTTGCATTTTGTATATACGACTCTCCTCAAATCGCTATTTTTCAACCGATCTTGCAAAAAACTTTTTGACGTGAAAAGACGGCTGGCTTTAACCCAAGTCCCTGAGGAAAGATTGTTTGAAACCTGCGGTGTCGGGCGTTTCTAGGGGAAGTCAGGCAATCGGTCGAAAAATAGCGATTTGAGGAGAGTGAAGCGACAAGTCAACAAACCTTTTAGAGATAAGTTCACATTTTGATTTATTTTGAGTTGGAGAACTATTGAAACAGATAATAATAGCACGTACAGAAAAATTAAGAGAAGCCCGATGAAAGAGGTGCTATACCACTTGGCAAAAGAAATATATTGCCTGAAAATAAGTGGATTTTGGCTGAGGGCACTCTTGGATATTTATTTTATTTTTGTTACATTTGTACCCTGCGCTTTCCCACTCATGGCAAGCTCAATGCGGCAATGGAGAGTTAAGTGACTTGCCCAGAGTCACAAGGAGCTGCCTGTGCCTGAAGTGGGAATTGAACTCAGTTCCTCAGGACCAAAGTACACCACCTTAACCACTAGACCACTCCTCCACTGTTGCTACTATTTGAGATTCTACATGGAATGTTGCTATTCCACTAGCAACATTCCATGTAGAGCTCGGCCCTTGCA
Source organism: Microcaecilia unicolor (assembly GCF_901765095.1). Lineage (NCBI taxonomy): Eukaryota > Metazoa > Chordata > Amphibia > Gymnophiona > Siphonopidae > Microcaecilia > Microcaecilia unicolor. The sequence continues at coordinate 15,328,116 of NC_044038.1, read as the reverse complement.
GATCACCAATGTGGCCGCGCAGGCTTCTTCCACAATGTGATTTTCCGGATTTAATTTGTGATGTGCTATCTCTCACTGTTACCAATAACCTACCCTTCAATTATGGGCTGCTCATGTCTTTGTCAGTGGGCAAACTTACAAAATCAGCAAGGGATCAAATACTTATTTCCACCACTGTATGTAATATAAACATCGGGGTCCGTATTGCTGAGAAATATGTATATGTAGCAGCGATTAGTCTTGGTTCTAGTTTATTACTATAGGAATATTATGGGCATCTACATGGTTAGCGTGTGCTAAATTTTAGCACGCGCTAAAAAAACTAGCGCGCCTTTGTAAACAGGGCCCTTAGTGCGCGGTTTGTGCAAGCACCTGCAAAAATGACCATGGGATGCCTCAGCACGCCCCATGGCAATACCATTTTAAGCTGTGGTAAACACACTTTAGAGGGCCCCTGAGTCCATAAACGAAAATGTATATACAGACATGAAAATGATTTACCAATATCACCAACTGGGTTTAAGGAAAGCACCTACAGACCAGGCCATAAAGCTCAGAATGAAATCTGAAGTCTACAACAGTACAGGACCAAATGAGATAAATTAGAGCAGAACTAATCAGAAGAATAATTCCCTGCATGTTTTATATCAATAGCTCTCCATTTCCCACTGTGCAAAACTGTAAAGTTAATGGAGTCTCAATCAATTTTCAGAGGCTGCTATTACACTTACGAAAACTGAAGCCCTTTTAAAATATATATAATTCCCATTATTTCCTAAGTGCATTCATGATTAATTACATGAGATTAATATAAGATGAAAGGACACTTGCAGCGTAAATCAAATGTTTTACTATTGCTGAACTTCATAGGTCTCCGGCAATGAAAATCCATACATATTCATGATTACCTATAAAAATATCTCCCCGAAAGCTTCATATTCCCTGTGGGAAGTGCTGAAAAGTATGAGAGGAGATGCAGTGGAATTACATCTGACAGCCCGAACATCAGAATGCTAAAGATTTCAGTTAGGATGGTACGAATGCGTCAAAGGCAAAAGAGAACATTTGAGTTTTCAACTGAGATTTAAACACGGAGGATCTGTGGTCAGCTGAAGGGAAAAGGATTGCTTCAGATTAGAAGAGCAGTGGATACAGAGGCCTTTTCATTAAAAGCAGAAAGGTTGGCGCTTGAAGGGGGAAGATGTTTGTGGTATGGAATGAGTTATATAGGGGTAGTGACGTGGATGATTTTGAAGACCAGCTGAATAAAGGGGCTTCCTCTACAGAAGAGACACAGAGGCCTTTTTGCAAAGCTGCGTAGGCGCGTACGCGCAGCCTATGTGCGTCAATTTTGAACTACCGCGTGGCCCAGGTGGTAATTTCATTTTCTACGCGCCCTGGAAAATTTCAGGCATCTGGCGCTAACCAGGCGGTAATCAGCATTGAACGTGTGCTGACAAGTACCACCCGGTTAACGCATGAGACTTTACCGCTAGGCCAATGGGTGGCAGTAAGGTCTCAGGCCCAAAATGGACATGCGCCAATTTTTATTTTGCCGCAAGTCCATTTTCACCTAAAAAAGGCCTTTTTTGAGGGTGCACTGAAAAATGGACCTGCACGTGCCCGATACACGCGTCTACACCAGCGCAGGCCACTTTTCGGCGCACCTTAGTAAAAGGACCCCAAAATTAGGAAATCTATCGCTTCTTCTGCAAAAATGATTTATACAGACCTATCAGGATTCTGACTCTGACGAGATACAGGGTACGTATTGGCTTTTTATTCCCTGATGACATTTATTCAATAACTTTGGCCCGATGGCTCTAAGGAGGGAAAGTTCATTTTCTAAATGTAATTTGGGAAAAGAGCAGATAAGTCAGGCAGCTTTACATAACAGTAGTACAGATGAACAAAGAAAATGATGTCTTCAAAAACAATACAGGGGTTGATAAAGCGATTTAATTGGCCAGAAAATCCTTCTGGCCAATTAAATTGCCTGTTTGAAGCTAACCAGTAATTTTCAGCGATACTTACCCGGTTAGCATTGACCTGAAAGCCAGCTATTTTGAGGGCATTTGGGGGCGGAGTCACCACTTAGCCAATTAAATGCTAATATTCAGCACTTAGAACATAAGAACATAAGAGTAGCCATATTGGGTCAGACCAATGATCCATCTAGCCCAGTATCCTATTTTCCAAACAGTGGCCAAGCCAGGTCACAAGTACTGGCCAGGTTAGCTGCATAAATGGGACTGTAAAAAAGTCAGTCCTATCTTTGGGCTCCTTTTATAAAGGTACACTAGCGTTAATCTCTCTTATCTGCACCCTTCTCCTCCACCGCTAACTCCACACTCCGTTCCTTTTATCTTGCTGCACCATATGCCTGGAATAGACTTCCTGAGCCGGTCCGTCAAGCTCCATTTCCGGCCGTCTTCAAATCTAGGCTAAAGGCCGACCTTTTTGATGCTGCTTTTAACTCCTAACCCTTACTCACTTATTCAGTACCCTTATTTTATCATCCCCACCTTAGTAATTCCCTTATCTCTTATTTGTCCTGTTTGTCTGGCCTAATTAGATTGTAAGCTCTGTCAAGCAGAGACTGTCTCTTCATGTTCAAGGGTACAGTGCTGCGTACATCTAGTAGCGCTATAGAAATAATAAGTAGTAGTAGTGTTAAAAATTAGCACACGCTAACTGTGTGGCGGACCATATGAATATTATGAGCATCTACACAGTTAGCACACACTAAGTTTTATGCGGTAACCCATAGTTGGTTAGGGGGCCATTTTACTAAGCCGCGGTAGACTCTAAACGCATGCAGCACATGCCCAAATGAAACTACCGCCAGGCCAGCGTGCCCTACTGGCTGTAATTTCAGATTTGGCATGTGTCCATAATGCGTGGATGAATTATTTATTTATTTCTTCCTACACTCGCCAGTTCTGGCAGTAATTGGCACTTGGCGAGTGTCGGCCGGTCACCATGCGTGTAGCATGTGAGCCTTTACCGCTAGATCAATGGGTGGCGTTTAGGGCTCAGGCCAGTTTTGGTTGTGCACTGGTTTCATTTTTACCGCAGGCCCTTTTCCCGCCCCATTAAAAAAAAGCCATTTTTTGTAGATGGGGTAAAAACTGGCCCAATGTGCCTACGCTACCGCGGGTCACTTTTTACCGCAGCTTAGTAAAAGGACCCCCTAAGTGCTGCCTAACCACTTATGTGTTATGCAGCTCTGGAAATCCAAAAATTCAATGCTGGATCCCAGACAGGGCTCAGCATTGAATTTACAGGTTTAGAATGAGAATAATGAAGTGGCTTCAGTGCTGATGCAAAGAAACCTACACACCATCTGATCCAAACTCGTTGGCTCTTGTTTCTAATATTGTCACTGTAAACAACCAACCAACCCCCCCATTCTAGTACCCCAGTAATTAACATCCCACACCCAGGGGCAGCCGACACTCGCAGTCAACTGGGACGGGTCCTATCGGCAGGCAATAGGGTTTCGGTGAAACACCATCAATTCAGGCTCTTATATTTTCCACCAAGACTCATAATTTAAAAATCACATATAAATTTCATTTACTATTAAAAAATGTATTATAATAAAAACTGCCTAACATATATCATAGGGAAAAAATAAACAATAACCAATCAAATTATGAAAACCTGATCATTCCTTGCAAGTACTCATATAAGAGGTAGCCAGATATTATCAGTAGCTTTAGAGGACAGTCCTCAGTGATAACAATCTTCAGAAAGTCTACGCTGCATCGCACCAGAACACCATTCTCTAATCCAAAGAAGATTTATGGATTTTAAAGAACTCCGGCTGTTATGTATCTTCACAGTAATGATGTTTCAAAGCAAATTCTCAATATAGACTATATTTCTCTGAATAAACAACTTCCTGAAGGGAAACAGTGAATAGATTCTTCAGAGGAATCCATATGCCCCAGGATTCTATATATTGCGCCTTAAATTCTGGGTGGAAATTGAAGCATACTATACGTGCAGCTAATCAGCGCTGTTAATTTGATGTTAACAAGCAATTATCAGCACTAATTGGCATTAACTAACATTTATGCGCACAACTCGCTAAGCGTATTCTGTAACGTGGTGTGCATAATGTCTAAATTGCATAGTTGAAAATGGGGTGTGACCACGGGCAGGGCGTGGGCGTTTCTAAAATCTATGCACGTTGTTATAGAGAAAACGCAATGCCTAATCCTCTCATCCCAACACTCCGTGCTCCTCCCTACTAATTTTAACATCTCAGGCACCACAATCCCCACATCTGATAACTTAAACATCCTTGGAGTGACATTAGATAACCATCTCTCGCTCGAAAGTCACGCAAAATCCACTAAAAAGAAAATGTTCAACATGATGTGGATACTGAAACGCGTAAAACCATATCTCCCTCTGAATACTTTCCGGAATTTGGTGCAATCCACAGTACTTACCCACACCGACTACTATTACAGTATTTTCTTAGGCTGCAAGAGCAACATCCTGAAAAAACTTCAGACTGCCCAAAATACAGCAGCAAGACTCATTTTTGGCAAATCAATTTGAAAGTGCAACACCTCTTCGTGAAAAACTTCACTGGCTCCCTATCAGAGAACGAATCAACTTCAAGGTCCACACATTAATCCACAAGATTATCCATGGTGAATCCCCGGGCTACATGCTCAATCTGATTGACCTTCCCACCAGAAACATGTCTGTAACTTCGCGAACTTACCTCAACCTACATTACCCCAATTGCAAAAGACTCAAGTACAAAACTTATTATGGATCCAACTTTTCCTTCCTAGGCAGGATATGCTTTGATGTCCCCATGCATACCTCCTACCCACCCCCATCCTCCCACCCTGTCAGACTGTCATAGTAATGCTTGAATGTTTTCACTTATATACACTGTCAGCTAGAACATTTGCTTATTTCCGATCTGAGGAAGAAGGGCAACCTTCGAAAGCTAATCAAGAAATGTATTAAGTTATGTCCAATAAAAAAGGTATCATCTTATTTTCCATGTTTTATTTTGTTTGACTTCTATTGATAACCTTCCTAGGCAGCCAACTCTGGAATGCCCTCCCCAGAACTATCTGATCAATCAGTGACTATCTACCCTTCCGGAAATCACTAAAAGCCCATCTGTTCAAGCAAGCCTACCCAAATGAGCCACACTAATCCTAGGAACCCATCTACCCATCACATATCCAAGAGAAAACGACATTGACCTAGACTACTTCTCCCACCAAATTTCCCTATGCTTATCCCATGTCCCATCACCCTCCACCTCCTCTACCTCTCCTACTCCCTTCACTTTTGCCCCTCTCTACCTACCTATTTCTTTTATTATTCTGCTATACTTAATTTATATTTCTTCATCATTACTCTGTAATCCCTGTTACTATGTAAGCCGCATTGAACCTGCTTTGAGTGGGAAAGCGCGGGATACAAATGTAATAAATAAATAAATACACCCGCTTTCCTGGGGATTCTGTATAGCGCAGCTAGAGATCTGTGCTGAAATTCAGGTGCATTCTATAACTAGGTGCTTAACTTAATTAGCTTAACAAGCCAATCAGCATTTTTAACAGCACTTAACAAGCAATAATGAGCACTAATTGGCAATAACTATAATTTACATGTACAAGTCACTAAGCGCATTCTGTATTAAACTGCACCCCTCAATTCTAAAGCGTGCAGTTCAAAAGAGGCGTGGTTATGGGCAGAGAAATGGGAATTTTGTGGGCATTGCAAAATTTACCCGCATAGTTATAGAATATGGGCCAGTGCACGTAAATCTACGTTCCAGAATTTATGCCAGGTTTTCATTGGTGTAAATGGATGCGCATAGATTTAGGCACTATATTAACTAAGCATATTCTATATACCGTGCCTAAGCCACATTGAGCCTGCAAAAAGGTGGGATAATGTGGGGTACAAATGCAATAAATAAATAAAATAAATAAAATAAATCTTCTAGAATACGCTTAGTTGAAAATGTGTTCCACACAGATTTTTTTGGGAAAGGGAACTTGAAATACCACCTTTCTGAGTTTTTTGCAACTACATTCAAAGCGGTTTACATATATTCAGGTACTTATTTTGTACCTGGGGCAATGGAGGGTTAAGCAGTGCCATAGCGAGGGCTAATGGCACCCGGGGCGGGTCGCCACTGCGCACCCCCCCCCCCCGGGTGCAGCACGGCGCAACCCTCCCCCCTCTGCGGCGCACCCCCCCTCCGGACTGCGAACCCCCCCGCCCGCATTCTTACCTGCGGGAGGGCCGATCCGCCCCGAGTGCACGTCACTCGGAGCTGCGTCGGCCCCGCTGGTTCCCTGCTCTCTCTGCCCCGGAACAGGAAGTAACCTGTTCTGGGGCAGAGGGAGCAGGGAACCAGCGGGGCCAGCACCCCCCGAGGGCGGGCACCCGGGGCGGACCGCCCCTCCCGCCCCCCCCCCCTCCTACGCCACTGGGGTTAAGTGACTTGCCCAGAGTCACAAGGAGCTGCAGTGGGAATTGAACTCAGTTCCCCAGGATCAAAGTCCACTGCACTAACCACTAGGCTACTCCTAGGCACCATATACAGAGTCTCACGACTTTGGGCTCAGACCCCCTCCATAACTGCAGTATCTGTTGAATGCTTAGTGGGGATGCCCAACAGGGCTGTGCAGTCGGTACATCAAACCTTCAACTCTGACTTCGACTCCTCTATTTTTCTACTGACTGACTCCAACTCCTACTGATGTTAGGAGTGGAGGAGTGGCCTAGTGGTTAGAGCAATGGTCTTGACATGCAGAGGTGAGCCCTCCAGGGCTTGAAGCTTGGCAGGAACTCGGAGACAAGGCAGGGCTTGGAGCTTGGCAGGAACTCAGAGACAAGGCAGGGCTTGGAGCTTGCCAGGAACTCAGAGACAAGGCAGGGCTTGGAGCTTGGCAGGAGCTCAGAGACAAGGCAGGTCTTGGAGCTTCGCAGGAACTCAGAGACAAGACAGGGCTAGAGCTTGATCAGGACCAGAAGCAGGATCAGGACCACAGTAGGAACAAAGCAGGAGGAGAATTACAGGAGGTCTTGGCAGGAAAATTGCGAAGGCTTTGAGGAAAAGGGTCCTTCCTTAAATACCTGCCAGGCTGAAAGCTGAACTCCTCAGGCACCCGGATGCTGCCCCTTTAAGGGCATATCTTCAACACAAGTGCATGCCTAGGGAACCCCCTTAACAGACCAGGCCAAAGCACGCTGAAGAATAGCATGGGATTCAGCCTGACCCTATGGCATAGATGTTTGCTATTTAGAAAAACCTTTAAAACCTGGCTATTTGAGAAATGTTTGAAATAAGTTTAATATTGGATTCTGTTTTGTAATTTATTTGATCTTTGTCTTTTTTCTTGATTGTTACTTCCCAGGTATGCCTGGTTCTTTTTGATGTAGACCGCATAGAACCAGCAAGGTGGTTGTAGTTTAAAAGTACTGTTTAGTTTAGAAAAATCACCAGTCGTATAATTCTATCCTTACTCTTTAGCTCCAGGAATCAAGTGGAGTCTATATTGCCATTGCAACAAGAACGAAACTGGGCAGACTGAATGGGTTTTATGGTTCTTATCAGCAAGGGCGGACTGACAGTGACCTGGGCCCCCAGGCAGTAAAGGTCATTGGGCCCCCCGGCCGCTACCCATTGCCCCTACTGCCCTACTGCTGTACTGCCGCCCCTTCCCACACACTACAGCCCCCCTACCACCGCAGTTGCTGCCCCCTCCCACACACCACAGACCCCTGAGCCTCAGTGAGCCCTCCCCTTCCCGCTGTAATCTTGCAAGTCTTGGCAGTCTCGACAGCCATTATTAAAACACAGCGGGGCAGGGCAACGTAGTGGCAGCAGGCAGGAAAAAGTGGGTTCTTTCCTGCCCCCACAGAGGTCACTAGACCACCAGGGTCCTTCAAGGTGGGACTGGGGAGGACTCACTGAGGCTCCGGGGGACTGTAGTGTGTGGGGGAGGGGGAGAGAGCCTCTGGGCCCTTGGACACTGCCCAGTTGCTGATACGCTCTGTCCGCCTCTGCTTCTCAGCACTGTACCAAGGGCTGTGCAAGTGGTCTGGCCAACATGGCACATATATGGAAGGGTGCAAATATTGCTCCCAGATCACCGTCTCCTCTCATTGATGGTGAAGTGGGTGGGGTACACAGATGCCAGTGGGTGATTCACACAGAGGATAACTGTACCTCAGTGCGTTCCCTGTTCTTATCACCCATCATATTATATGTATGATGACTTTTTGCGATCACCATAGTCACTATTTTACATTTGCCAAAGTCCTTTTTGCTCCTCTCTTCTCCTGCCGTGATCTTTCAGTGTTCTGTAACTGAACGGAAGCCTGTTTATATTAAAATCACTACTACAAAGGTTCCCCGTAGCTCCCAAACCAAAGGACATTCATCGAGACGTTAGAAACTACGGCTGATATCATCTGTCAGTTTTGCTGCTGCTTTATAGCATAACTGGAAGGCTCGTTGGAAGCGTTACCAGTTTACAGAGCGATGTAAGTGTTGCCTCTGTGTCTGAGTCAAAAAGCCGCTACTTTCCTACCCATGCAAATATTGTTTATCCTGGAAAATAAGTGAACAAAGCCACACGTAGTCTTCCTGTCTGTGGACACGGACTCACCGACACCAGACCTCAGGGCCAAGGTTACTCTTCCTAATCTCGCTTTGTTAGAGCAAATGCAGAACAAAGAAGAATCCTTCAGATACCGACTGAGTGAATTTAGAACGGGGGGGGGGGGGGGGGGGCAACCTCAGTCCTTGAGGGCCGCAACCCAGTCGGGTTTTCAAGAGTTCCTCAATGAATATGCATGAGATCTATCTGCATACAATGGAGGCAGTGCATGCAAACAGATCTCAAGCATATTCATTGGGGAAATCATGAAAGCCCGACTGGGTTGCGACCCTCAAGGATTGTGGTTGCCCCACCCCCCTGATTTAGAGGAAGATTCCAAAGTCAAATTCTTTCTGTATATAAGTACATAAGTACGTAAGTAATGCCACAGTGGGAAAAGACCAAGGGTCCATCGAGCCCAGCATCCTGTCCACAACAGCGGCCAATCCAGGCCAAGGGCACCTGGCGAGCTTCCCAAACGTACAAACATTCTATACATGTTATTCCTGCATTCCTGTTTCAGAGATATTCAGACTGTGAGACCTCCAGGGACAGAAAAATACCTACTGTATCTTAATGTACACTGCTTCAGTAGCCCCCAAAAAAGTTGAGATATTGTGGCTGAACAAAAGGACACTCCATTAACACCTTCCACTGCAGCTACAGGCATGTTCACAGGGCTGGCTTAACCCATTGAACCAGGTGAGGCTGGAATGTTGCTACTATTTGGGACCTGGGTTGGTCACTGTTTGAAGCAGGATACTGGGCTAGATGGACCATTGGTCTGACCCAGTATGGCTATTATGATGTTCTGAATTGACTCCTCCCTGTCCTTCTCTGCACATATTCAGCTGGAACTGCTAAAACCTGTCATTTCTTTCTCTATAATATCAGCAAAATTTGCCCTTTCCTTTCTGAGCACACTACCAGAACTCCCATCCACACTCTTATCACCTCTCGCTAGACTATTGCAGCTTGCTTCTTACAGGTCTCCCACTTAGCCATCTCTCTCCTCTTCAATCTGTTCAAAATTCTGCTGCACGACTAATATTCCGCCAGTGTCGTTATGCTCATATTAGCCCTCTCCTCAAGTCACTTCACTGGCTTCCTATCCGTTTCCGCATACAGTTCAAACTTCTTTTATTGACCTATAAGTGCATTCACTCTTCAGCTCCTCAGTACCTCTCCACTCTCATCTCTCCCTACACTCCTCCCCGGGAACTCCGTTCACTGGGTAAATCTCTCTTATCTGCACCCTTCTCCTCCACTGCTAACTCCAGACTCCGTTCCTTTTATCTTGCTGCATCATATGCCTGGAATAGACTTCCTGAGCCAGTACGTCAAGCTCCATCTCTGGCCGTCTTCAAATCTAAGCTAAAAGCCCACCTTTTTGATGCTGCTTTTAACTCCTAACCCTTATTCACTTGTTCAGAACCCTTATTTTATCATCCTCACTTTAATATTCCCTTATCTCTTGTTTGTCCTGTTTGTCTGTCCTAATTAGATTGTAAGCTCTGTCGAGCAGGGACTGTCTCTTTATGTTCAAGTGTACAGCACTGCGTACGTCTAGTAGCGCTTCAGAAATGATAAGTAGTAGTAACTTTCTCACAAGTCCCACTGAGCCTTATCAGTAGCATCCTGCTGGATCCCCTCTATTAAAGGCGTAGGGATGGGCCAGCAGCAATTGGAGCACTTTGAAACAGAATCACTGCCATCCCAGCCCTGCACCTTTTAAGAGGGCAGATATGAGAAGATGCTGTCATGTAGGTTGAGTGTCAAGAGCTGCCTAAACATTAGACATAAAATGATGTGTCCCTCATATCTTTAGAAAGGAACTGGTGCAACTTCAGAGGTGAATTTAAACATAGAAATATAGAAAAATGAAGACCATATGGCTTATCCAGTCTGCCCATCCATGTCAACTACTCTCACTTTCACTCCTTTAGAGATCCCATGTAGTTGTCCCAAGCTTTCTTAAATTCAGGTAGTCTTTGTCTCCAGCACCTCCATCAAGGGGCTGTTCCATGAATTCCTCAACCTTTCCATGAAGAAGTATTTCCTCGATTACTCCTGAGTCTGTCCCCTTTCACCTTCATCCTATGCCCCCTAGTTCTAGAGCTTCCTTTCAATTGAAAGAGATTTTCCTCCTATGCATTCATACCATGTAGGCATTTAAACGTTTCTCTCATATCTCCCCTCTCCCTCCTTTCTTCCAAAGTGTACATATTCAGATCTTTAAATCTGTCCCCATTATGCTTTATGACAATTTCCCCCCACTCCTGTGCTTATTGGTACCTGAGAAGTAAATCCAGCCTCTCTGATACCTTTTTTTTTATTGCATTCATTTAAGACATTTTTGCAGAGGTATTCATTGACCTGCTGGAGAGCGCTCAGCTCTGAAAAACTGATCACAAATGTTTTCTCAGTCCTGTAAGACGGTGCCATCTATAAATCGTTTGTTGGCGTTTACGTCTTTGTAATCAATAGGAGCAATGTGGCAATCGCACTGCTTTATTCATGACAGAAGGTAAATCATACACTGGGAGAAATGTTAGTAGGGAGGGAGAAATAACTTTTGCAGGAGGAGTCCGGTTTGTTACAGAGAGAATTGTACCACAACAAGAAATGGAACTCACTTCTTTGAGGGGGTCCTTTTACTAAGCAGAATTGGAAAAGGTGCAGCGAAGGGCGACGAACACGATAGCGGGGATGGGACGACATCCCTATGAAGAAAGACTAAGGAGGCTAGGGCTTTTCGGCTTGGAGAAGAGACGGCTGAGGGGAGACATGATAGAGGTATATAAAATAATGAGTGGAGTGGAACAGGTGGATGTGAAGCGTCTGTTCACGCTTTCCAAAAATACTAGGACTAGGGGGCATGCGATGAAACTACAGTGTAGTAAATTAAAAACAAACTGGAGAACATTTTTGTTCACCCAACGCATAATTAAACTCTGGAATTCGTTGTCGGAGAACGTGGTGAAGGCGGTTAGCTTAGCAGAGTTTAAAAAGGGGTTTGACGGTTTCCTAAAGGACAAGTCCATAAACCGCTACTAAATGGACTTGGGAAAAATCCACAATTCCGGGAATATCATGTATAGAATGTTTGTACGTTTGGAAAGCTTGCCAGGTGCCCTTGGCCTGGATTGGCCGCTGCCATGGACAGAATGCTGGGCTCGATGGACCCTTGGTCTTTTCCCAGTGTGGCATTACTTATGTACTTATGTACTTATATGTAAGGTGCGTTAAAAAATGGCCTGCGGTAGTGTAGGCATGTGTTTTGGGTGCGCGCAGATCCATTTTTCAGCTTGCCTGCAAAAAATGCCTTTTTAAAAAATTATTGCCAAAAACGGAAGTGCGTAAAAATAAAAATTGTCACGCATCCATTTTGGGTCTGAGACCTTACCGCCAGCCACTGACTTAGCGGTAAGGTTTCATGCGTTAACTGGGCAGTAATGGCCTACGTGCATCAAGCGGACATGCACCAGAAAATAAAAATGATTTTTCAGACACGCGTATCGGACGCGTGCCAAAAATGAAATTACCGCAAGAGCCACGCGGTAGCCGGGTGGTAACTCCAAATCGGCACGCATTGGGTGTGCGTAGAGTTATGTGGCTTAGTAAAAGGTCCCCTAATTTCCTTATTGTGGTTTTATCCGTGTTTTCTATATTGGAACCCTCGGGAATTTTTTGAGGACTATTGGCAAGTTTAATTTGATAGTTTTAAGTTTTCCTTACGTTGTTATTTCCTGAATATGGATTGCCTTTAAATTTGGCTTTTCTGTCGTCCACTGCATTGACCACTAGTTGCCCTTTTGCTCTGCAAGGACATCTGTATGGCCATTTCTGTGAGAATGCTGCCAGACGTCCTTGTCCCTGGATTTTTGGCAGTCATAATTTGGACATCTGAGTTGGTAAAATGGCTGTTCATTTCGAACGTTCTCACGTATTTTCGAACAGGAAACCCCGATGTATTTCCTGTTTGAAAATGGCTGTGAGATAGATGGGGGGGGGGAGGAATTTCCTTGGATGTTATGAGCAGGACGTCCCCATTCTGATTTGGACGTCCTATCAAAAATGCCCCTCTAAGCTTCCTATTTAGGAAGCGCTAAGTGCTCCCACGTTAACTCTGCATTAGCCATTTAGTGCCAGATTCTATGTAAAGTGTCTTAAATGTAGGCGCATCAGAATAACGCGCGTAGCACTATACTATAAGCTGCTTCTGCAGCCTCCAGCGTTCCATTCCCCCTCACTGTCCCGCCCATGCGTCAAGACGTAATGGCATCAGAGGGCGGAACAGTGAGAGGGAAGAGAACGCTGGAGGTGACCTGACGTCAGGAGGGATGTTACGAACGGAACGGAAGCCAGCGCCAGACAGCCAGAAAACATTCAGGTACAAATCGAGGGGAGCAGAGAATTGCGGGACATCGAGGGGAGAGAGGGAGGGAGGGAGGAAGGAAAGGGAAGGGGAGGGCAGGGCAGAGGAGAATTGATGGATATGGAGTGGCCTAGTGGTTAGAGCACCAGTCTTGCAATCCAGAGATGGCCAGTTCAAATCCCACTGCTGCTCCTTGTGATCCTGGGCAAGTCACTTAACCCTCCATTGGCTCAGGTCCAAACTTAGATTGTGAGCCCTCCTGGGACAGAGAAATATCCAGAGTACCTGAATGTAACTCACCTTCAGCTACTACTGAAAAAGGTGTGAGCAAAATCTAAATAATTGGGGATTCTACATGGAATGTTGCCACTTTTTGAAATTCTGGAATGTTGCTACTATTTGAGATTCTAGATGGCATGCTGCTAGTGGAGGAGTGGCCTAGTGGTTAGAGCACCAGTCTTAAAATCCAGAGGTGGCTGGTTCAAATCCCACCGCTGCTCCTTGTGATCTTGGGCAAGTCACTTAACCCTCCATTGCCTCAGGTCCAAACTTAGATTGTGAGCCCTCCTGGGACAGAGAAATATCCAGAGTACCTGAATGTAACTCACCTTGAGCTACTACTGAAAAAGGTGTGAGCAACATCTAAATAAATGGATGGGATGGGAGGACAGTAGAGGAGAGAATCATGGACACAGATGGGAAGGTAAGGAAGAGGAAAATCACTGGACATGAAGGGGAGGGAAGATCTGCTGGACATGGAGGGGAGGGCAGGGAAGAGAGAAAAAAAAAAGCTTACATGACAGCCTTCCTAGGGCCCATTTCATTGTTGAGGAAACGGGCATGGTTCCACTAGTTTTTAATATTAGCGCACAGCCATTTACTGCCCTGTTTTTAAAAAGACCTTTTTCCCGCTGCAGTAAAAAGTGACCCAGTATGTGCCAATTGCACACGCCAAAATTATCGCAAGTCACTTTTTATCGTGGCTTAGTAAAAGGGCCCCTTCATTATTCACACCTCTTTAGAACAGTTACCCAGAAGTGATTCTTACAGGAAAAACAATATATCCCTGCATCAGCTGGTGTCTGGCTGGCTGGCTAGACATCCTCAGAGAGGACAGGACACTTCTAAGAAGCGGTGAAATAAATTTACACAGGTCCCTAACAATTCTAATAGCTCCAGTCAGATTAATTCTTTCTGTTCATCTAGTGGTAAACCACAGAGGCACGTGTACATCCTGGGCCTGCAAAGTCCATTTCATCTCATGGAAGGTGAAAATTGTACTAGGGGGGAAAAGCTACCCATTGTACAAGTACAAAGGTGACTTTGAAAACTTCTCCCATCCACAGCAGTGATTAATTCTTCGTTCACAGGCTAATGTTTTCCTGCATTCTGCCAGTAATAAATAACCAATATGCTTTAATGCCTTGTTATTATTCATCGCTTTCTCATATTTATATTTTGATATTTTGCTAGAGGGGAAATTACATTTGATTCTTCTAACCAGGGCACCTCCCATTAAGATAAAGCTTTCTTTCCAAGGGTATCCAGAGAAAGATGGTGACAGTAATTAATAATGCATGGTAATGATATGAGCAGATAAAGGCAACCCATAAAAATAACCACAAAGAAAAACAAGCAAAATTTTTAACGGTATGCGTGTTTAGTTTAATTTTCATACCAACTATCATTACCCTGTGATATGGTCTAAGGAAATAGAAGAGGTTCATGAGGAAAATGTGTCAGAATATTGCAAGCTCTGGGCTTAAGGCATAGCACCAGAAGACCTGGAATATCTTGCCATTTGTGAGACATCGTTGAAGGTCGCAAGGGACATCAACCAAAATCTCTCAGAACATGAGATGACAAGAATTTTGTGTCGTAAGATCCGAAAGAAAAAGTACACGTAGATCTAGATTTTACTTATTTATTTTTGTTATCTTGTGCAGGACACAAAATGCGAACGGCTGACGGTTTGACTCCTGAGGAAGCAAGCTGTGAAACGGAGGCGCTCTGTCAAGCAAACCGATGTGAATCATATGAAAATCAAGATATAAGTGTCCTTGAATTTTAGGGTTCCTGGTTCTGGTGATCGAGGACTTTGTCCTGGTTTAGCCAGTTCTCTCTCATCCCTATTAACAGCTATGATCTAAGCAGGGGCGTATCTGTGTGGGGCCACAGGGGCCTGGGCCCCCGCAGATTTCGCCCTGGACCCCCCTACTGCCGCCGTGGGTACCTTTGCTGGCGGGGGACCCCAACCCCCACCAGCCGAGGTCCGCTTCCTCCTGCCGCTGCGAGGTTTTTTAAGTTCATCGGGATTCATCCTCCGTCACTCTGTGCTGCTGTTCAAAGAAGCTGCTAGCTGAATGCAGTTTTCGGACTGAGTCTGACGTCGCTGCTGCACGTTGTACATGAGTCTGACATCCTGCACGTACAACGTGCAGCAGCGACGTCAGACTCAGTCCGAAACTGCATTCAGCTAGCAGCTTCTTTGAACAGCAGCACAGAGTGAAGGAGGACGAATCCCGATGAAGAACTTAAAAAACCTCGCAGCGGCAGGAGGAAGCGGACCTCGGCTGGTGGGGGTTGGGGTCCCCCACCAGCAAAGGTACCCACGGCGGCGGGGGGGGGGGGGGGTCGGAAATGGCGGCGGCGGCGGCGGGGGGGGGGGCTATAATGTGCCCCCTCACTCTGGCTTCGGCCCCCGCTACCGCCGACTTTCAGATACGCCCCTGGATCTAAGTACAGCACTTTCCCTCCGTAATAAGATTAGTTTGGTGGTGCTACTTCCATCAGAGGTAAGGATGGAAAAGACAAGGTGCATTACGTTTAGCTTCATGTGCCTAAATTTGGGCTGCAGGGCTTCAGGTTATAAGAGAAGAGGTATGTTACTTGAAATTCTGAAATCAAGTACATTCACTGCTGGGTTGGCCACTGTTGGATTGGAAACAGGATACTGGGCCAGATGGACTGTTTGACCCAGTATATTCCTATGTTCTTATGTCTTTATTAGTGAGCACATTGATGGCAGAGTTTTGGACTGACTGTAATTGTTTTCTGAGGACCAATCTCCAGCATTGGGACATTGGCCACCCTTGGCATCTCTGCAATTTGATATCTCTCCTGTCCATCATGTGGAATGGAAAGCCTACAACCCGTAGGTCAGAATCAAGAAGTAATTTACATTAGACCTATGGCAGGAAATGAGCACAAGCTGTCGGAAGAGAGAAGGACCCACTTCTGCGACCAGCAAAGGCAAGAGCAGTGCTTAGGCTAGGGTTAATCTAAATCCCACATAGATTAAACACACAGGAACTAAAAGCACTCTGGTGATCTCCACAGAATCCTCATGAGAATCCTCATTTCAGTAGCTGCAATGTCAACTAAAAATTTTAGAAATTACCGTACGCTTATTTGTGAAAAGTATGACCAGCAGTTAAAAAAGAGGTGATAGTGCCCTTGTATACGTCTCTGGTGAGGCCCCATTTAGAGTACTGTGGGCAATTCTGGAGATCGCACCTACAAAAAGATATAACTGGGATGGAGTTGGTCCAGAAGGCGGCTACTAAATTGGTAAGCGGTCTCAGTTGTAAAACGTACAGGGACAGGCTGATGAACCTCAACTTGCATACACTGGAAAAGAGGCGGAAGAGAGGGAATATGACAGAGATGTTTAAATACCTCAGTGGCAATAATGTACAACAGGTGAGCCTTTTTCAAATGAAGGAAAACTCCGGAATGAGAGGGCATAGGATGAAGTTAAGAGGATATGGGCTCAGGAGTAATCTAAGGAAATACTTTTTATGGAAAGGGCGGTGGATGCATGGAATAGCCTCCCAACAGAAGAGATGGAGACAAAGACTGTGTCGGAATTCAAGAAAGCATGGGACAGGCATGTGGGATCTCTTAGGGAGAGGAGGAGATAGTGGATAATGCAGACGGGCTATATGGCCTTTATCTGTTGTCATGTTTCTATGTTTCTAAAGTGGTCTTAAATGCTTATTGAAAACAAAGTGAATTACTACAAGATGACGCAAACAATGCAGCAAGCTCAGGAAGCGACACCCCATCCAAATCCTTGCAATCAAAGATGACACTTACATTCTTCTTTACAGGTACAAAAATCTAGGAAAATAGGTCCCTGAATTCGAGGAATTAGCCTTGACCTGTGACTTGCAAGCAACTTAGTACCATCATCTAATTTTAAAAATGTGCTTCAATCACTTGAAGCAAATGAAAACATTTACCACTTCCCATATTATTATTCTGCAGATTAATATACTGTAATGTTATATGCACTTAATAAAGAAAATCTTAATTTTTTAAAAAGTGCTTCATTCAAGTAGGGTTGCCAACTGGATCCAGCTTTTCCCGACAGGGTTGATCCACTTCTGCACTTACCCCCAGTGCATGCAGGACCT
The DNA here is from genome assembly GCF_901765095.1 of Microcaecilia unicolor. NCBI lineage: Eukaryota > Metazoa > Chordata > Amphibia > Gymnophiona > Siphonopidae > Microcaecilia > Microcaecilia unicolor. Next base: position 15,310,657 of record NC_044038.1, on the reverse strand, counting down.
TTAGCTTTGCTTTTCTTAGAGTATCCAATGGGGAAATCAGAACCACAAGACCCTGCATGCAGTGGGGTAAGCTCAGGAGCGGATCAACCCTGTCGGGCGAATCTGGATCTAGCTGGCAACTCTACTTTCCAGTGGAAGTAGCAAGATTCAGACATATCACCGGAGTGATGGGCTTAGGCCAGGCTTGTCCAAGTTAAGTCCTCCAGGCCTGCAAGCAGGCCAGGTTTTCAGGATATCCCTAATGGATATGCATAATATAAACCCTATAAACAGTTATACTTAAAAAAAAAAATTATTATGCAATTTTAATTATACAAACCCCCTATCACATTATTCTATATAACTTAATCTTCACATTCGTGTTGATGCCCCTGTATAAGTCGTTGGTGAGGCCCCACCTGGAGTATTGTGTTCAGTTCTGGAGGCCGTATCTTGTTAAGGATGTAAAAAGAATTGAAGCGGTGCAAAGAAAAGCTACGAGAATGGTATTGGATTTGCGTTACAAGACGTATGAAGAGAGACTTGCTGACCTGAACATGTATACCCTGGAGGAAAGGAGAAACGGGGGTGATATGATACAGACGTTCAAATATTTGAAAGGTATTAATCCGCAAACGAACCTTTTCCGGAGATGGGAAGGCGGTAGAACGAGAGGACATGAAATGAGATTGAAGGGGGGCAGACTCAAGAAGAATGTCAGGAAGTATTTTTTCAAGGAGAGAGTAGTGGATGCTTGGAATGCCCTCCCGCGGGAGGTGGTGGAAATGAAAACGGTAACGCAATTCAAACATGCGTGGGATAAGCATAAAGGAATCCTGTGCCGAAGGAATGGATCCTCAGGAGCTTAGTCAGGATCGGGAGGCGGGGCTGGTGGTTGGGAGGCAGGGATAGTGCTGGACAGACTTGTACGGTCTGTGCCGGAGCCGGGGTTGGGAGGCGGGGCTGGTGGTTGGGAGGTGGGGATGGTGCTGGGCAGACTTGTGCGGTCTGTGCCAGAGCCGGTGGTTGGGAGGAGGGGCGGGTGGTTGGGAGGTGGGGCTAGTGCTGGGCAGACTTATACGGTCTGTGCCCTGAAGAGCACAGGTACAAATCAAAGTAGGGTATACACAAAAAGCAGCAAATATGAGTTATCTTGTTGGGCAGACTGGATGGACCGTGCAGCTCTTTTTCTGCCGTCATCTACTATGTTACATTCATACACGCTCACTATACATACTGGACTAATCCAATACAAATACCACAAATAAACTCACTAATACACCTCAATCCTAACTACCCATTCTATTCAATAATGTACACATGCTTTTACAGTCCATAATCAGTCTCCATTGTCATCATATCTCCAAAATTCTTTTACACAAATCCAATGTCATACCACCCAATGGTGGTTGATTATCCGATGCACATTCCACACTGCTCAATATCTCAATGTATAATTGCAACACCATTCCTTGAAAATGGCTGAATGATGAACCCAATTGTGACCACGTGTGTCCAACTGCCCTCTCAGTGCAGTGTGCCGTAATCTTTGTTGTACCAGTTGCTTAAACTTGCTGAATATTTGAACGAGTAATGGATATGCATGAGAAAGATTTGCATGCCCACTACATCCATTGTATGGAGATCTCTCTCGTGCATATTCATTAGATGATATCCTGAAAACTTGCTCTGCTTGCAGCCCTTAAACGAGGAAGAAAGAACAATCATTCACTGAAGGAATGATACTAAAATCTGAATCTAAATCCCAAATACTTGCTAATACCTGATTGGCACAAAAGAGGCTTAAACTGCCCAGCTCAATTTTAGTGAAAGGGGGGTATTTATCAGAGCTGCCAAGTTACCCATTCCAGGAGGGAGACTTTTTGGCCGATCCTGAATGTCTGCCAACCTCATCCAAGCACACCTAAAACACTTCTCACATAACATACCCAACATCCGCCTACCTAAATCCTCTTTTACCTCAGCTTATGATCAACTGTATTTAAATCATGTACTGACTTTATCATAACCTTACTCTGTAAGCCACATTGAGCCTGCAAAAAGGTGGGATAATGTGGGGTACAAATGCAATAAATAATAAATAAATAAATAATAATCCTGGTGCATTATGGGACCTGCAGCACTGATCTCAATGGATAGAATCATGGACAACAAGTCCCACACTGCTTTGGGATGTCATTTTAAAACCAGGACCGGCCAAAAAGTCTCCCTCCTGAAATGGGTAACTTGGCAGTGGGGCTGGTGGTTGGGAGGCGGGGATAGTGCTGGGCAGACTTATACGGTCTGTGCCCTGAAAAGGACAGGTACAAATCAAAGTAGGGTATACACAAAAAGTAGCACATATGAGTTCTCTTGTTGGGCAGACTGGATGGACCGTGCAGCTCTTTTTCTGCCGTCATCTACTATGTTACTATGTTACTATGATATTGTATGTGGCTGTGTTTTAGGAGGAGACAAGGGGAGCTTAGAAACAAATCATTTGATCTATATAGCTAGAAAGGCTGTACAACCAACGCAATTAATATAACTGAGTGCTGCAGATCACGAAATTGTGTCAGTAGTCAAGAGTTCGTCATTTGTGACATCGTACTGCAGTCTGCAGGGCCCTGAGAAATCATGGCTGCTTCATCATCTGAAGCACCACAGAGAGGCCAGAAGGGAAACAAAATCTTGTTTCAGGTTAAAAACAAACTGATTCATTTTTTCCATTCCCACAGGAAGCTCCTTTCTTCTTCTCAGACTCAACTCGTACAAAAATACTCTTCTTTTTACAATTTCGAACCTAAGGATCTGCAGGTTACTTTCAACGGGTTGCAGGAGAGGTAAATCGAGCTACAGAAAAGAAAGACAGAAAGGAGACCCTGCCACTGACAAGACAACACCAACCATCTAAAATATCCAAACCAGAGTGAAATCCTTAACAAAAATAAACGCAGTGTGGTTTTTCTAGCAAAAAAGGTGCCGGTACTCAAATGCTAGGCCACTCTTCACCTTATGCCTGGAACAGACTTCCCGAGCCCATACGCCATGCGCCCTCCCTGCCCATCTTCAAGTCCTTACTCAAAGCCCATCTCTTCTCCCTTGCCTTTGGCGCCTAACCACCTTCCCCATTCATGTTACCTACACTGACTACATAGTTTGTAACCTCTAGATTGTAAGCTCTCCTGAGCAGGGACTGTCCTTCCCCATGTTAAACTTGTACAGCGCTGCGTAACCCTGGCAGCGCTATAGAAATGCTAAGTAGTAGTAGAGTAGGGTGATCACTGAGCGACCCACCCCATAATAGCCAGGCCTCCTGCAACCAGTCACAGAATCTGCAATCACAAGACTGAATTGGTGTGTAGAACCTCTGAGCTCTACCATTAAAACTTGGGTTCCATGGGTCAATTTTAGCAGACAATGGAAAAGGTGCCGGTACTCAGTACCCCCAAGTTCCCCCTCAAAAAAAGCCCTGAATAAATGGATCAAGATTCTATGCAGTGAGTGAACACGATCAAGTTGTCCTTTTAGACCTGAATCACAGGAGGTCAGGGCTGGTGTTAAATGTGCCGGGGGGGGGGGGGGCCCAGGGTAGAAACTCGGGAGGGGCTCTGAAGCCCACTAGCCAGCTGCATCTCCTTTAGCTTTAAGCAGCCACAGGGACCCCCTGCAGCAAGGCAATTGCCTTTGCTCCCCCTTGTTGGAGGTGGCAGTAAGAATGTTTTGCATTCAAGATTCTACACAATCAAGTTGTCCTCGAAGACAACTTGAAACAAAGGAATCTTGTATAGAAGGCATGTAGTCAAATAAGCTTAGCCACGGCTTTTTTTTGAGGGGGTACTTGGGGGTACTGAGTACCGGCACCTTTTCCGTTGTCTGCTAAAATTGACCCGTGGACCCCACGTTTTAATGAAAGAGCTCAGACTCTACACACCAATTCTGCCTTGTCAAGCATTCTGTGACCGGTTGCAGGGGGCCTGGCTATTGTGGGGTGGGTCCCTCAGTGATCACCCCACCCCTGAAGGGTAGCCCGGCATTTGAGTACTGGCACCTTTTTCGCTAGAAAAAACACACTGCTCTTTAGGATTCCAGAATCTTGCTATACTTCGGGGTTCTACCTGGACTGTTGCTACTCTTTTGAGATTCTGCATGGAATCTTGTCACTCTTTAGGATTCCAGAATCTTGCTATACTTCGGGGTTCTACCTGGAATGTTGCTACTGTTGAGATTCTGCATGGAATCTTGTCACTCTTTAGGATTCCAGAATCTTGCTATTATTTGGGGTTCTACCTGGACTGTTGCTACTCTTTTGAAATTCTGCATGGAATCTTGTCACTCTTTAGCAGGGCTTTTTTTGAGGGGGTACTGAGTACCATCACCTTTTCCATTGTCTGCTAAAAGTGACCTATGGACCCCAAGTTTTAATGAAAGAGCTCAGGCTCTACACACCAATTCTGCCTTGTCATGCATTCTGTGACCGGTTGCAGGGGGGCTTGGCTATTGTGGGGTGGGTCCCTCAGTGATCACCCCACCCCTGAAGAGTGGCTTAGCATTTGAGTACCGGCACCTTTTTTTACTAGAAAATACTCACTGAGCTTAGCAGTGATTAGATGGCAACACTAGTAATTGGGAAGCAAGGCCTGTGCTGGGCAGACTCCTAGGGTCTGTGCCCTGATCATGACTAGACAGATTCAGCTTCAGTAGCTGGAGAACAAGGCCAGTTCTGGGCAGACTTCTGCAGTCTGTGCCCTGAATATGGTAAAGACAAATCAAGATCAAGTGTATATATATATATATATGTAGTATCACTTCATACCAGTGGCGTTCCTATGTCGGCTGCCACCCAGGGCGGATTGCCGTTACGCACTCACCCGGCGCATCACCTCCTGCAGGTGCAGGGAACAGTCTGTCAGTTCCGCAGTGCCCCGGAACAGGAAGTAATGTCAGAGGGAGCAGGGAACTGGTAGAACCAACAGCTGCGCGGCTGCTCCCTGCACCCCCTTGCAGCGTGCACCTGGGGCAGGCGGCCCCCACCACCCTGCCTTTGGTACACCACTGCATCATACTTTATGCTATGAGTTTATCTTGTTGGGCGGACTGCCGTCATCTACTATGTTACCACATAAGACCTGCATCAGATTGAGCCAGCTGGGTTTTACTTCCATTGCTTTCAATGGAAGTAATTGAGCCAGCCGGGTTTTACTTCCATTACTTGGAAAGCAATGGAAGTAAAACCCGGCTGGCTCAATCCGTCCTCCTTTTTCTGGAGCCATATGGTAACCCTACACAGGAGGCAGCAGTAAGAGTGTTTCACTGTGTTCATAAAAGTGTAAAAAGAAAAGGTGGGAGGTTGACCACTGATACCAAAGACTGGAAAGATGAATCCTGAAGTGAAAACATTTATTGATTAAAAGACTCGACACAAACGTTGTGTTTCAGCCGCTAGGCCTGCATCAGGAGTCTACAAAAAAATTATTTACTGAACCTAAGTTGCAGGGCTGGTGTTAGGGGTGGGCAAACAAGGCAATTGTCCTGGGCCCCATGTTAAAGGGGACCCCATACCTGCCTGAAGTTGAAAGAGAGACAGCCTGCAAGCAAGCTTTGCCCCCCCCCCCCCCCCCCCAACATCCTAGCATCTGCTCTGGGCCCCATCATGTCTAGCACTAGCCCTGCTAAGCTGCCTAATTCACCAACACCATATTAATGGTAATGACACTCCTAGAAACCCCAAAATCTGGGGTCTGGGCAGAATTGTCGCTAAGCACCCAACTAAGAATTTCCAATGGTATGCACGTCAATAAACTGTGATTTCTTAATTTAAAACAGCAACGCTATCTGGAGCTGCAGGAAATAGTAACTTGCCTTTTCTGGACCACACGTCATCCTCTGGCTTATTGAAAAGGACTTTTCCCCAGTCTGTGCCAAGGATAAAAAATCCTTCTTGAACACAAAGTCAATAGTCTGATCTATAGATCTCTGATCTACAGATCTATTTCTATGGTATCTTTCTTTCTTTCTTGCTTGCTTGCTTTCTTTTTTTTTCTGCACTACTTTAGAACAAAAGGTGATGTTTTTTATTAAGGCTTAACTCCTGGTTTTAGATTCTTGATCCCAGTCTTCACACTTGCAGTGCTCATGCTCTCCATGAAATGGAGTAATGTCTGTATAGTATTCTAATGAGGGTCAGCACATCAGAACCCTGACTTAATTAAAGTTTTACTGATAGATAAGGGAGGATATTGTTTACCCTTTCCAAAAATACTAGGACTAGGCGGCATACAATGAAGCTACAAAGTAGTAAATTGAAAACAAATAAGAGAAAATATTTCTTCACTCAACATGTAATTAAACTCTGGAATTCATTTCTAGAGAATGTGATAAAAGAAGTTAGCTTAGCAGGGTTTAAAAAAAGGTTTGGCTAACTTTCTAAAAGAAAAGTCCATAAGCCATTATTAAGATGGACTTGGGGAAAATCCACTGCTTATTTCTAGGATACACAGCATAAAATCTATTTTACTATTTTGGGATCTTGCCAGGTACTTATAATGTGGATTGGCCACTGTTGGAAACAGGATATTGGGCTGGATGGACCTTTGGTCTATCCCAGTATGGCAACACAGTTCTTTACTAAACTGTGCTAGCTATTCCTGTGTGGCAAATGCAATAAAAGCCCATTTGAATTGAATGCAATTGCCGTTCTGGGAATCACTAGCGTGGTTTAGTAAAAGGGGACCTAAGTTTCCTCAGAATTATATAAAACTCAGCTGAGACCCAGGGCCTAGGTCAGTGATACTGTTTACATTCAGAACCCAGTGAGTCAAGTACATAAGTAATACCATACTGGGAAAAGCCCAAAATGTCCATCGAGCCCAGCATCCTGTCCCCTGACAGCGGCCAATCCAGGTCAAGGGCACCTGGCAAGCTACCCAAACGTACAAACATTTTATACATGTTATTCCCGAAATTGTGGATTTTTCCCAAGTCCATTTAGTAGCAGTCTATGGACTTGTCCTTTAGGAAACCGTCCAACCCCTTTTTAAACTCTGCCAAGCTAACCGCCTTCACTACGTTCTCTGGCAACGAATTCCAGAGTTTAATTACGCATTGGGTGAAGAAAAATTTTCTCCAATTTGTTTTAAATTTACTAGACTGTAGTTTCATCGCATGCCCCCTAGTCCTAGTATTTTTGGAAAGCGTGAACAGACGCTTCACATCCACCTGTTCCACTCCACTCATTATTTTATAGCCCTCTATCTTGTCTATCATTTCTACTAATGCCACTGCTTTAAACTTTATTTCCCTTTGCGAACTGACAAAACAGGCCTCATACACGCCTTAGTGCGTTCCTGTATAGACTACTGCAATGCTCTATTTAATGGCATTGCACACAAAAAGAAATACGGTGCTTACAACTTGTACAGAGCGTTGCTGTCAAATTGATTACTAGTGGCCACAAATATGAATATGTCACCCCCCTCCTTAAGCAGAAGCATTGGCTGCCTGTGGACACATGAATTAATTGTAAACTCCTCACATTCGTTCAGAAAATTCTCACTACCCAACCAGCCTCCAATTCTTGCAGGTTATTTGATTCCTTACTCCTCTAGTTGCCCTCTTCAGTCTTCGCAACAACACTTTTGATTCGTCCCCTCCTTTCATACAGTTTTCTTGGGTGCTCTGTGGAGATCTAGGTTTAACTAAACTAAACTAATATCTCAGGCCCTACCCTTTGGAATGCTCTTCCTTCTGGATTGTGTATCCTGCAATCTCACTCAGATTTTAAGGCGGCCCCTAAACCTTTTACCTATTTAAAAAGATATTTGAACCCAGCCTCTAAATTGGTTTGTCTGCCCTTCCTTCATTGCCCTTGCCCTTTCGAGGACTTCTGGTTAGTGCACCCTGTTTACTAAGCAGCGCTAAGGGTGTGCTAGCGTTTTTAGCACGTGCTAAAAGCTAAGTCGCTCACAGGAACAAATAGATGTCTCTAGCATTTAGAGAGTCTGTTAGTTTTACTGCTTTGGATGTAGTTCTTTGATTCCCTTCTGCTTTTCTATCCTAATTGTAGTTCCTTTCATTATTATGCTTCTTATCTTGTTTGTAAAACTGTAAAGTGCTCTGATGGTACGTTCCCTGTAGCAGTACATCAAATAACGTTGAACTTGAACTCATAACACTGAAACAGGAAATACTGTGGCATGCACACTGCATCTAAAGCCGAGGTTTTCAACCCTGTCCTCAAATACCCTTTAGCCAATCATGATTTTAAGGGTATCTACAATGATCATGCCTGCAATACCCCCCACTGCATCCAAATTTATTTCATACATATTTATTTTGGACATCCTGAAAACCCAATTAGATGCCCAGATTCCATTAAAGAACGCTGGGACCCTACATTTAAATGCCTGCAGTTACACCAGACCCAGGGCAAACAAGGGGCCCACCGTGAACCCCGCCCTTGTTTTTGTAAAACTCGAGGCCCCCCTGTACCTTTTGAAAGAGCAGTTCTTTGCCAGCACTGAGAATAAGCAGCCAGCTACCGTTAAACCCCGCTCCCACCGGCCCCACAGTCTTTCCCTGGTGTGTTCTCGCCTATGTGGAAACAGGAAATTGCATCACAGGGAAGGTTGTGCAGCTGGCGCGAGCAGTGTGTATCAGTCGCTGGCTGCTCCTGCTTGATGCCGGTGAAGAACTGCTGTTTTAAAAGGTACGCGAGTAGGGGCCTCAATTTTTGTAAAAACAAATTGGCCAGAATTAGTGCCGGGCCCTCCTTAGAGGACAGGCCTGGGGAATCTCCCCCCCCCCCCCCCCCCCCCCCCCCCCGGGACCTGGCATAAATGAGGCCCAAGGAATTTTGCCCCCTCTCTCGGTGGCCCTGGTGTAACTTAGTAAATGAGAGCCCCCCCCCCCCCCCATACTCCATGCTATCCCACGGATTCTATATATGGCACCCAAAATTGCGCAAGTAAATTTCAGCATGCGCCCAATTTGAGCAGTTGAGGGGCCATAGTCTTCATGCACATGACTGTCGGTTCTGCCAGTCCCCTGCCCCCTCTGATGTCAACGCTCAGTTCTGGGGCAGGTGACCGGCAGAGCTGACAACACACTCATGAAGGAAGGGGGTGATGCGCTTGGAGGAGGGGAGGTGATCCACTCCGACTTGCAACTAAGGGGCCCTGTTACAAGGCTTACCAAAACGTAGCCTGCTGTAGTGTGGGCGTGTGTATTGGGCACGCGCTAGACCATTTCTCCACTGTGTCTGGAAAAAAGCGGGGGTTGGGCTGGGAAATGGATGCGAGGCAAAATGAAAACCAGCGTGTGTCTATTTATGGCCTGAGCCCTTAACGCCACCCATTGACTTAGCAGTAAGGGCTCACGCATTACTACTACTACTATTTGACATTTCTAAAGCGCTACTAGGGTTACGCAGCGCTGTACAATATAACATAGAAGGACAGTCCCTGCTCTGAGAGCTTACAATCTAATGGAACCCTCACGATAATTGTCCAGTGTGTGCAAACTGTTGATTACTGCCAGGAGCACCCTTGCGGTAGAAAATGATTATCTACCGTATGTTTCGGCACACACCAGACTCAGAATTACCACCAGGCACTCGCGCTACCTGGGCGGTAATGCCGATTTGACGCACGCTGCACGCGCATAGGCCCTTACACACCCCAAAACAAGGTATGTCAGTGCTTTGAGGTCCACAGTGTCCTTTTCCGGATGATTCTTCCTGATGTGGAACCCAACATTATATACATTCAATATAGCTGGCATTATTTTCCCCTATGTATATAGGGGATGTATATATGGTGGATATGTGGAATGTATATATGGTGGATATGTGGAATGCCCTCCCGCGGGAGGTGGTGGAGATGAAAACGGTAATGTAATTCAAACATGCGTGGGATAAACACAAAGGAATCCTGTTTAGAAGGAATGGTTCCATGGAATCTTAGCCGAGATTGGGTGGCAACGCTGGTAATTGGAAACAAAACAGGAGCTGGGCAGACTTCTACGGTCTACGCCCTGATCGTGACTGAATAGATAGGGATGGGCTGGAGTGTAAATTTTAAGGGGCTTCGATGTTAGCTTCAGAACTTTTAGTGCAAGACAAGTGCTGGGCAGACTTTTACAGTCTGTGCCCTGAGAATGGCAAGGACAAATCAAACTTGGGTATACATATAAAGTATCACATACTATGTAAATGAGTTTATCTTTTTGGGCAGAATGGATGGACCGTAAGATCATTATCAGCCGTCATTTACTATGTTACTCTTTGGGGTTCTACATGGAATGTTGCTACTAATTGGGATTCCAGAATCTTGTAACTCTTTAGGATTCCAGAATCTTCAGAACTTTTAGTGCAAGAACAGTGCTGGGCAGACTTCTACGGTCTGTGCCCTGAGAATGGCAAGGACAAATCAAACTCGGGTATAAGGTATCGCATACCGTGTAAAATGAGTTTATCTTGTTGGGCAGACTGGATGGACCGTACGGGTCTTTATCTGCCATCATTTACTTTGTTACTATGTTACTCTTTGGGGTTCTACATGGAATGTTGCTACTAACTGGGATTCCAGAATCTTGTAACTCTTTAGGATTCCAGAATCTTCAGAACTTTTAGTACAAGAACAGTGCTGGGCAGACTTCTACGGTCTGTGCCCTGAGAATGGCAGGGACAAATCAAACTCGGGTATAAAGTATCAAATACCATGTAAAATGAGTTTATCTTGTTGGGCAGACTGGATGGACCGTACGGGTCTTTATCTGCCGTCATTTACTATGTTACTATATATCACTTTGAGCTTTTACACTTTACATTTCATATTTAAGGAACAAGTTTTATAACAGGGCATCTAAAAAAATTCTCTAAAACGTGCTTATTTTATAAAGATGAACCTTGCGGCTTGGGATCCTCATATAATTACATTCAGAGAATTGATTTTTGGGGATTTAGCATAGATAGAAAGCTCCCAGCATGCGAAGCGAGGATGTTACAATACATCATTGACAGGAAGGACATCTCTGCATGACAGAGAGAAAGATATTGTTATGAAAAGAGCAGATAAGGAGGGGTGCTACTGTCATTCAGTCTTTTAATCTATACAAAAGAGAAACAGACTGTCAATTTACAGATTAAGGGGCCCTTAACGTGGTCTCTCCTGGACAATTACTGCTCATCTTCCTCCGCTGAGACTATTTCTAACTTCTTTATCCTCCTCACTACTTTCCTTATCTCACAATGGTCTACAGCAGTGATGGGCAACCTTTTGAGCTTGGTGTGTCAAAATTCACCAAAAAACCGAGCATAACGCAGGTGGTGTGTCACTTCAAGAAAAATCACTGCTACTAGGACCGCCCCCGGGCCCCCCCTCCACCCGCTACCGGGCCCGGAACTAACCTTAAAGCTTCCTTTCACGCAGCAAGCAGCAGCAGGGCAGACCTCTCCTCCTTTCTTCTGTGCTCCGCCCTCGCAGACGTTACGTCAGGCGAGGTCAGGATACGGAAGGAAGGAGTGGCCTGCCCTGCTGCTGCGACGTGAAAGGAGGCTTTAAGGTTAGTTTCCGGGAGCGAGGAAGGAGGGCAGACCACACTGCGGTGCCGCCACGTGTCATCGAAAATGGCTACGCGTGTCAGTGCTGACACGCGTGTCATAGGTTCGCCATCAGGGGTCTACAGCAATAACTAGCGGATTATTATACTTGTATTGTTGATGTTAATTTTTTTATTTCTTGTTTTTTTTTCTTTATCTTCTTAAAGAAACTTGCTATGCTATTGGAGTTTTATATGCTGCCAGTTTTCCAGTAGGATTCGCAGCAGTTTACAATACAAAAAAACGCTAACTTTGGAGAGGATTAACAACTCAAGAAGCAAATAAAATTAAAACAATAAAGAAAAAAACTAGTTAAAACACTAAGGGCCCTGTTTACTAATCTGCACTGTAGGCGCCAGTGGTGTACGAGGGCGGGGCGGTGGGGGTGGTCCGCCCCGGGTGCACGCTGCAGGAAGGGAGCAGAAGCGCAGCTGTCGGCTCCGCCGGTTCCTGCTCCCTCTGATGTTACTTCCTGTTCCGGGGCAGAGGGAGCAGGGAACCAGCGGAGCCGACAGCCGCGTGGCTGCTCCCAGCACCCCAACAGGTACGAAGAATGCACCCGGGGGAGGGGGATTGATGCGCCAGGGGGGTGTCATGCTGCATCCGGGGGGGACAGATGATGTTGCACCCAGGGGGGTGCACAGCGCGATCCGCCCCAGGTGGCAGCTGACCAAGGAACACCAGTGGTACATAAGTACATAAGTACATAAGTAGTGCCATACTGGGAAAGACCAAAGGTCCATCTAGCCCAGCATCCTGTCACCGACAGTGGCCAATCCAGGTCAAGGGCACCTGGCACGCTCCCCAAACGTAAAAACATTCCAGACAAGTTATACCTAAAAATGCGGAATTTTTCCAAGTCCATTTAATAGCGGTCTATGGACTTGTCCTTTAGGAATCTATCTAACCCCTTTTTAAACTCCGTCAAGCGCGTTAGCATTTTTATCACACGCTAAAAATTAGCGCACACTAATGCTAGAGACACCTATGGGTGTATCTAACAATAGCATATGCAAATTTTTAGAGCACACTAAAAACACTAGTGCACCTTAGTAAACATGGCCCTAAACTTGGAAAAATGCAAGAAAATGCTTACCACAAAACGCATGAAAGCATTTTGCAGTGGTAACCCCTTTTCTGTGCGCTAACCCTACATCAGTGGCGTAGCTAAGTGGGGCCAGGAGGGCCTGGGCCCCCGTAGATTTGGCCCTGGACCCCCCTGCCGACGACCCTATCGACCCCCCCTCCAACCGCCAACCCGCCGTTGCCTGCCTTTGCTGGCGGGGGACCCCCAACCCCCGCCAGCCGAGGTCCTCTTCTTCTCGCAAAAGGCTTCCTTCTGTTTCTGACACAGAAGGAAGCCTTTTGCGAGAAGAAGAGGACCTCGGCCGACAGGGGTTAGGGTCCCCCGCCAGGTAGGCAACAGCGGGAGGGGGGTCAAGAGGCTCGTCGGCGGGAGGGGCAAAGTTGATGGTGGCGGGGTCAGCAATGGCTGGCGAGCAGGCGGGCGGGTGTGGCAGCAATGGCGGGGGGGGGGGTCAGTGGCGCCAGGGGGGGTGCTAAAATGTGCCCCCTCACCTCAGGCTCTAGACCCCCCTCCCACCAAAGTCTGGCTATGCCCCCGCCCTACATTATTTATTAATTTTTAAACATTTTTTTTGGAGGGGGTGTTTTCATGGGCAGAGAAAGGGCATTGAAGTGTTAACCAGCTAGTGCATTCATGTAAGTGTACGCTCTCTGGCTAATGCCGAATTAACGAGGGAGCACAGTCCCTCCTAAATAGGAGGAATTAGGTGCTCCTGTGTTACTTTTTTGCAAGTCTCATGTGCTAATATAAAGATTAGTGTGGGACCTGCAAAAAGCCCTAAATTCTGCCATGTTGAATTAGTGCGCAGGAAAGTCCATCGTTAAGACAAGCTAATTCTAGACTCTAATGCCCTTAGTAAAACAACCCCAAAGATTATTTGCATTTGGATCATGATCCACTGTAAGCCACATTAATCTGAAGCTTGTTTTTGGGACAATGTGGCATATAAATGTCATAAATATATAAAAGAAATAAATCCATAGCATCAGACTATGGAATTAATGCAAAAGGCCTGGGAAAGAAAACATTTTTGGATGGTGGAATATACTTGATAAACAAAACATTAGATAACAAACCAAGCAGACTGATTGTATCTTTAAAATTTTTGGTGTTGAAACCATTAGCTATTTTCTTTAATCATTTTTATATAGAGTAGGATGGGTTAAAATCATATATTTGGGATTTTTTTTTTGTTACACTTGCACCCTGTGCTTTCCCACTCATGGCAGGCTCAATGTGGCTTACATGGGGCAACGAAGGGTTAAGTGACTTGCCCAGAGTCACAAGGAGCTGCCTGTGCCTGAAGTGGGAATTGAACTCAGTTCCTCATTTCCCCAGGACCAAAGTCCACCACCCTAACCACTAAGCCACTCCTCCACTGTTGCTACTATTTGAGATTCTACATGGAATGTTGCTATTCCACTAGCAACATTCCATGTAGAAGTCGGCCCTTGCAGATCACCAATGTGGCCACACAGGCTTCTGCTTCACGTACGTGCAGGACGTCAGACTCACAGAAACAGAAGCCTGCGCAGCCTTCTACATGGAATGTTGCTAGTGGAATAGCAACATTCCATGTAGAATCTCCAATAGTATCTATTTTATTTTTGTTACATTTGTACCCTGCACTTTCCCCACTCATGGCAGGCTCAATGCAGCTTACATGGGGCAATGGAGGGTTAAGTGACTTGCCCAGAGTCACAAGGAGCTGCCTGTGCCTGAAGTGGGAATTGAACTCAGTTCCCCAGGACCAGAGTCCACCACCCTAACCACTAGGCCACTCCTCCACTCCCTTTGGGATGTGGAGGACATGTGGAAATAATTGTCTACAGTACTTGAATTGCAGGATAATGTTTGGCTGGTGGTGTTTGATACGTTTCTTTATACTCACACATCCCCCAGAGGAGACAATAAATATTAAATATTATAGGAGTTTATTTATTTACATCATTTACTATCCCGCAGAAGCCAGAAAATTCTTGGCAGCTGACAATAATAACACACAATTTAAACACACAATTAAAATATAAAATTAAACCATACTAATAGCATAACATCATACTCAAACCTTATAAAATAGTGATCCCTACTTAGTCAGCCAGAGGCATACACTAAATTGCCCTGACATCATATTAAACATTTATCACAAGGCCCTATCTTAGATGTTACAAGTCTATTTTTCCACTGTTAGACCATATTTTTGCTGAAATAAGAAGACCTTTCTTAAAGATGGTCATAAGTACATAAGAATTGCCATACTGAGACAGACCAAAGGTCCAACAAGCCCAGCATCCTGCTTCCAACAGTGGCCAATCCAGGTCACAAGTACCTGGCAAGATCCCAAAAAAGTACAAAACATTTTATGCTGCTTATCCCAGAAATAAGCAGTGGATTTTCCCCTACTCCATTTTAATAATGGTCTATGGACTTTTCCTTTAGGAAGCCGTCCAAACCTTTGTTAAACCCCACTAAGCTCACCGCCTTTACCACAAATGAATTCCAGAGTTTAATTACACGTTGGGTGAAGAAATGTTTTCCCCAATTTGTTTTAAATGTACTACTTTGTAGCTTCATCGAATGCCCCCTAGTTCTAGTATTTTTGGAAAGAGTAAACAGACGCTTCACGTCTACCCGTTCAACTCCACTCATTATTTTATAGACCTCTATCATATCTCCTCTCAGCCGTCTTTTCTCCAAGCTGAAGAGCCCTAGCCACTTTAGCCTTTCCTCATAGGGAAGTTGTCTCATCACCTTTATCATTTTCTTCGCCCTTCTCTGCACCTTTTCTAATTCCACTATATCCTTTTTGAGATGCGGCAACCAGAACTGAACACAATATTCGAGGTGTGGTCGCACCATGGAGCAATACAAAGGCATTATAATAACCTCCTTTTTGTTTTCCATTCCTTTCCTAATAATACCTAACGTTCTATTCGCTTTCTTAGCCGCAGCAGCACACTGAGCAGAAGGTTTCAACATATCATCAACGACGACACCTAGATCCCTTTCTTGGTCGGTGACTCCTAATGTGGAACCTT
Source organism: Microcaecilia unicolor (assembly GCF_901765095.1). Lineage (NCBI taxonomy): Eukaryota > Metazoa > Chordata > Amphibia > Gymnophiona > Siphonopidae > Microcaecilia > Microcaecilia unicolor. Next base: position 15,294,954 of record NC_044038.1, on the reverse strand, counting down.
GCATTACGTAGCTATAATTCGGGTTCCTCTTTCCCACATGCATCACTTTACACTTGCTCACATTAAACGTCATATACCATTTAGACGCCCAGTCTCCCAGTCTCGTAAGGTCCTCTTGTAATTTTTCACAATCCTCCCACGATTTAACGACTTTGAATAAATTTGTGTCATCAGCAAATTGAATTACCTCACAAGTTACTCCCATCTCTAGGTCATTTATAAATATGTTAAAAAGTAGCGGTCCCAGCACAGACCCCTGGGGAACCCCACTAACTACCCTTCTCCATTGAGAATACCGACCATTTAACCCTACTCTTTGTTTTCTATCTTTTAACCAGTTTTTAATCCACAATAGGTCAGTATCCCATGACTCTCCAATTTCCTCAGGAGTCTTTCATGAAAATCCAGATACACAACATCAACCGGCTCACCTTTATCCACATGTTTGTTTACCCTTTCAAAGAAATGTAATAGATTGGTGAGGCAAGATTTCCCTTCATTAAATCCATGTTGGCTTTGCCTTAATGCCAATTCCACCAAATTGGACCTAAACCCTGGATATCCTTCGATGATAGTCCTCCAATCTCACATCTCATTTTGAAGGAACATCTAGTGAATGCTGAGAAGCAGATCTTAAGTTTTTTAAAGGTTTATGAATTTTCAATAAGGCAGATATATTGTTTTTACATAGTGCATGATCTTTTTAAAGACCACTTCGTTTTTTCACCCAACAGTACAATCTCTACTACATTTTCTTTATTGTCAGACTCCTGAGGCAGTCACGCCACATGCTGAAACACAGTGCTGTGCCGAGTCTTGAGCACTGATATTACTCTATTCTGCAGTGCATTTTTCTAGTGAAAAAGCTGCAGGTGCTCAAATGCTAGGCCATTCTTTAAGGGTGGGGTGATCACTTACGGTCCCACCCCACAATAGCCAAGCCCCCTGTAACCAGTCACAGAATCTATGACAAGGCAGAATTGTTCTGTAGAGCCTGAGCGCTTTCATTAAAACTTGGGGACCATGAGTCAATTTTAGCAAACAGCAGAAAAGGTGCCGGTACTCAGTACCCCCAAGTACCCCCTCAAAAAAAGCCCTGCTATTGTGTACTGTTGAGTTTTGAGTACTGATATTATTTTATTTTGTACTGTTTTACACATATTGTATTCTGAATACTGATTTTATGTTTGTTTTTTTTATAGTGTTTTATACACACCATAGCTATAAACTTTTAACCTTGCAATGCTGGGGTTTTTCCAGCCTCCGTTCCCACTTCCTTGCTTTTTGATGTTTTACTCATGGGACTGTTTTGTTCAGTTACCTTCTGGTTTCTAACTAAACAGCACCAGGTGTATAAGTAAGCATCACGGTATGTAGCAATGTTCTCTCTAATTTTTGCTAGGCCATGTGCGCATGGAAAACATTTTCTTCCAGATTTATATAGTACACCTAGAGACCCCGCACCAAAATCCAGGTGTATTCTATAACAATGCGCATAACTTAATCAACCAGTGTCTCTCTCTCTCTCACACACACATCTTCTCCCACCTGCATCAGCGATAATGGAAACCGAGGACGCCCATCTCAGAAACGACCAAATCCAAGTCATTTGGTCGTGGGAGGAGCCAGCATTCATAGTGCACTGGTCCCCCTCACATGCCAGGACACCAACCGGGCACCCTAGGGGGCACTGCAGTGGACTTCACAAATTGCTCCCAGGTGCATAGCTCCCTTACCTTGGATGCTGAGCCCCCAACCCCCCCCCCCCAAAACCCACTCCCCACAACTGTACAACACTACCGTAGCCCTCACGGGTGAAGGGGGGCACCTACATGTGGGTACAGTGGGTTTGTGGTGGGTTTTGAAGGGCTCACATTCATCACCACAATGGATCCACCTGCCTGAAGTGCACTGCAGTACCCACTAAAACTGCTCCAGGGACCTGCATACTGCTGCCAGAGAGCTGGGTATGACATTTGAGGCTGGCATAGAGGCTGGCAAAAAATATTTTTAAATTTTTTTTTTGGGTGGGAGGGGGTTAGTGACCACTGGGGGAGTAAGGGAAGGTCATCCCCGATTCCCTCCGGTGATCATCTGGTCAGTTTGGGCACCTTTTTGAGGCTTGGTCGCAAGAAAAAATGGACCAAGTAAAATCGGCCAAGTGCTCGTCAGGGACGCCCTTCTTTTTTCCATTATCGGCCGAGAACGCCCATGTGTTAAGCACGCCCCAGTCCCGCCTTTGCTATGCTTCCGACATGCCCCCATGAACTTTGGTCGTCCCCGCGACGGAAAGCAGTTGAGGACGCTGAAAATCGGCTTTCGATTGTGCCGAATTGGGCGACCCTGGGAGAAGGACGCCCATCTCCCGATTTGTGTCGAAAGATGGGCGCCCTTCTCTTTCTAAAATAAGCCTGATAGGCATACTTATGTGTTACTATATACAACTTATGTACCCTGTTACAAAATTACCCTCTGCCAGTCTGCTAGATTAGTGTCCTTTTAAGTAGATGCTTTCCAACCAAGCTTCCACTTTGGACGTGGGAGGAGGTGTCACCCCTCAGACCCTCTACAGATGCTCCCATCATATCAGCTGTGTGACTGTTTCCCATGCAGCACAATCAGCCAGATCCCTACCCGCAAAACTGGAAAATTTGGAGATGCATGTCTTAATGTTATTTATTGGCAAGAATGAGATTTTTACTGCTCTTGTGCTTTACGCCCCTCAGAATGAGACGTTTATTTCACTACAGACCCTGAAGACTTTTTATCACATTTCATTACAATGTGCACCCATCCCTAGAGCTAGCAAGCCCCCCAGGCACCTTCCATCTCAGAGGAATGCAAACTAAAAGGGACAAAATCTCTTACTTGACATTTTCTTCACCCTAAGGAATCTGCCCACCCAAATGTTTCCTATCAAGGCTCCCACCATCTGGCAAAGTGCAAATGAGAATGCAGAACGGACATCACAAATTATTACAGCAGGAAATTTTGAAAAAGGAAGCCAAAAGCACATGAAAAGAAAGCTGCAGCTGCTATTTATCCCATGAAGGGTGAAGTTTGGGTTTAGTCCTTTCAGGATCTGATAACTTCAGCTATTTTCTTACCTGCTGCTTGTGCTCTGCGTCTCCTGCACAGGTGGGAGGAGGGGGGTGCAACTTCTTTCCCTCCCTGCCCCGTGCCTGATGGGTGGGGGGTGGGGTGCTTGGATCCCCCCCCAGCAAGCGAGTCCCAGGACCTGCAGCAACCCAAGAGTGGGGCAGAGGCTCTGAGGAACCTGAGCCGGTGAGAAACAACATAAAAAAAAAAGACAAGCTAGGAGGCGCAAATGAAAATGACAAAGAGAAAAAAAAAGTACAGGAAATCGATTCTAAAAAAAAAAAAAAAAATGTCTGGTGATTAAAAAAAGCCTGTTCAGCTACAATTCAGAGTTGAAGGTTCCTGTGAAGTGGAGCTGCCCTGCTCACTGAGCAGACTTTCGAAGGCAGTGCAGGAAGATATGAAAGTGGGGTTTGCAAAGCAAAGTGTTTTACATTTGTCTATCAGAATGAAAAGAGAATTTGGTTTCCCCCTACCCCAAAAGAAATCTGCGAGCAGGGATTGTTTTGGTGGGCTGGTAGAAGAAGGTTTCTTTCTGTGCCTTGATCCGGATTGAATCCAGAATCAGTGGGATACAGAAAGTCACTTCTGACAGCTTCATTTAACCCTGTGCTCATGGGTCTCTCTGATCCATAGGTGCCAAACACAATACACGTCATTACACCTCCCTGGACACAATGAAGGAGCTTGCTCGGTACAGGGAATGCTCAGAACCCACTGGCTGCCACATGGCCTTGCTCCTGGGCTCTGATCTGTTTTCCCAGTAAACACATGACTGCATACCAGTAAGACTTACTGAACAGCTAGCAGCCAGCACTGCCTTCCGTGCTAGCAGAGAGGAAGGAGGCAGGCTGGTTTGAGGAAGTAGGGAATAGATTAGCAGTTCCATTCTTAGGAAAATGTTTGAGGGGGTACTTGCAGTGCCATAGCGAGGGCAGCTGACACCCAGGGCGGGTCGCCGCTGCGCACCCCCCCCCCCCCCGAGTGCAGCACGGCGCACCCTCCCCCCTCTGGAGCACACCCTCCCCCCTCCGGAGCACGTACTTACATGGGAAAGCGGCGAGGGATGGGCGGGAAGGCCGAACCGCCCTGAGTGCATTTCGCTGGGAGCTGCATCGGCTCCGCTGGTTCCCCCTGCTCTCTCTGCCCCAGATCAGGAAGTAACCTGTTCTGGGGCAGAGGGAGCAGGGAACCAGCGGAGCCGACACCTCCCAGCAGCGTGCTCCCCGGGCGGACCGCCCCACCACCCCCCTTCCTACGCCACTGGATCCTTGTACAAAGGCACGCTGAAAAATGGCTTGCGGTAGTGTAGGTGCGGGTTTGGGGCGTGCGCCAATCCATTTTTCAGCGCGCCTGTAAAAAACGCCTTTTTTAAAATTTTTGCCGAAAACAGATGTGCTTCAAAATGAAACTTGCCACGTGTCCATTTTGGGTCTGAGACCTTACCACCGGCCACTGACCTAGTGGTAAAGACTCACACAGTAACTGGGAGGTAATGTCCTACGCGTGTCAAATGCCACTTGGCACGCAGTCGATAAGCGCAGCCAAAATAAAAAAATATTTTTCAGATGTGCGTATCGGACGCACACCAAAAATGAAATTACCGCAAGAGCCACGTGGGAGCCGGGCGGTAACTCCATTTTGGTGCGCATTGGGCACACATAGATGCTTAACGTGGCTTAGTAAAAGGACCCCCGAGCAGGGGCTTAGCTACGGGTGGGCCTAGGTCCGCCCAGTTTGGGCTCAGGCCCATCCAGAGAAACTCCCAACACCTCCGTCACCGACGTGTCTCCTCACACCCTCTCCCACACCCACCATAGCGCTTCCCTTTAACGCTATCGGCACTGCCTCCTCACCTCACAGTGTCCGTTTTCCACCCCCATGGCAGCGCTTGCAATTTGCTATCGTTGGCGCGCTGCCTGACATAGCTGACAGACGCAGCGTGACGTCCTACTCCAGGACCTTCCCTCTGCCGCATGCATTCTGCCCTGCATAAACAGGAAGTTGAATTAGCACGGCAGAGGGAAGGCCCCGGAGCAGGACGTCGTGCCGCATCTCTCAGCTGTGTCAGGCAGCGCCGACGATAGCAAATTGGAAGCACTGCAGCGGGGTAGGACACGGAGACTGTGAGGTGAGGAGGCACTGTACTTGCAGGGGGGAAGTTGCATGGAAGGGGAGACGGAGTGGTGCTGGATTTGCAGGGGGGAATGGGAGAGGAGCTGCAAATGCAGGCGGGCGGGCGGGGGGTTGGAGGGAAAGGGGAGGTGAGGTGCTGGACATGTAGAAGGGGGCTGGGATAGGTGCTGGATATGCAGGGGATGGCTGAAGGAAAAGGAGAGAGATGTGGATCATGTGGGGAGTAAGGTAGAGGTCCAGCATGGAGTGGGGTAGGGACAGAGCATGAGTGCCCACATATCCAACCTGATTGGCCCACCCAAAAATTGCTTTCTGGCTACGCCACTGCCCCCGAGTCTCGCGAATCCTGATCACTGGCGCAGAAGTTCCATCTCCTTCTCCTTTCTTTCCCCAGTCAGGATTCAGGACCCTTCCATCCAGTGAAGCCAGACCCAAATTCCTTAACTTGACTTTTCTAGGCAAAATCAGTCCTCAGTGAAATGGCCAACGTGGTTCTGTTTTGTGACCACCTTCTTGAGGTTTATCACTCTGGTAGCACTTACCTGCTTTTAAATTGGACATGACAAAAGGGAAATGAGTTTGCCTATGAAAATGGAACAGCAAGTATTTTTATTGCATCTCTAATGTATTAACTCAGATGCTAAGCTTAAGTTCATAATACCTTCAGTTCCAAAGTGCATTGTTAGAGGTGATACTTTATTTCAGACTTTACACAACAATGGTTATATAATAGTAATAAACAAAAGTAAGAGGGAGACAGGGATACTCTGTTGTCAAATAAAACCCATATGATATTTTGTGGGGGTTGTAGGTTGGGGTAGAAGGAAGTGGCAGCACCTGAAAAACACTTCTTGAAATCACTTATTTCAGGAGAATGCCTGAAGGGCTTAGGGTTCTTTGTTGATTAGGCTTATAGTTTTAGATATTAACATCTGATGTATTTCTCTTCTCCTCCATTTGAGGCGCTGTTCCTCATAACTCCACAAAACACACTGGCTTTTAACGGGACTGGTTCCAGACTGTCCAAGTCTGGTCGCCGCATCTCAAAAAAAGATATAAAGGAATTGGAGAAGGTGCAGAGAAGGGCGATGAAAATGATAAAAGGGAGGGAACAACTTCCCTATGAGGAGAGGCTAAGAAGGTTAGGGCTCTTCAGCTTGGAGAAAAGGCGGCTGAGGGGTGATATGATAGAAGTCTACAAAATAATGAGCGGAGTAGAGCGGACAGATGTGAAGCGTTTGTTTACACTTTCAAACAACAACAAAACCAGGGAACACAAGATGAAGCTAGAATATGGTAGATTTAAAACAAATAGGAGAAAGGTTTTCTTTACTCAGCGTGTAGTTGGACTCTGGAACTCGTTGCCGGAGAATGTGGTGGCAGCGGCTGGCCTTACGGAGTTTAAGGGGGTTTGGACAGATTCCTGAAGGAAAAGTCCATTGAACATTATTAAATTTTTATTTTTTTTTGGGGGGGGGGGGGTTTGCCAGGTTCTTGAAGCCTGGATTGGCCACTGTCGGAGACAGGATGCTGGGCTTGATGGACCCTTGGTCTTTTCCCAGTATGGTGGTGCTTATGTGCTTATGGTCCGAGGGGGTATAGGATCTTGGGCATTCACCTGTCCAGAATGATAAAGCACTGGGGTAACCCACATGGAATAGAGGTGACAATCAATTTTGGAGGTCGTATCTCTCTTAAGGGCATCAAAATACTTGAGGCGGTTCAGAGGAAGGCGACAAAATGATATGGGGCTTGTGCCAAAATAAGTATGAAAAGAGATTTGAAGACCTCAATATGTATCCCCTACAGGAAAAGAGGGATGGGGGAATATATGATACGGACATTTAAATATTAAAAAGGTATTAATATGCGAACTAATCTTTTTCAGAGACGGAGAAGTGGTAGAACTAGAGGTCATAGGCACTGCTCCTTCTAAGCTGAGCAGGAGTCTTCCATCTGCATTGCTACCAGTAGGTGGCGGTGCTTCAATATTGTATTTTCAATCGCTAGGCACAGGCAGGTTCCCTGGAATCCTGCAGAGCTTACCTGTCTCTCACTATTGAAAATGAGATAGTGAAACAGCACCACCCACTGGCAGGACTGTAGATGGAGGACTCCCAATCAGCTTACAGGGAGCAGTGGTAATGAGTTGAGATTGTAGGGTGGGAATTTTAGGAGCAGTGGCGTTCCTTGGTCGCATGCCATCTGGGGTGGATCGCTGCTGTGCACCCTTCCCCCTGGGTGCAGTGTCGTCCGTCCCCCCTCGGGTGCAGCACGACATTCCCCCCGGATGCAGCGTCCTCCTCCCCACAGCACATCACCTCCAAGCCCCCCCCCCCCCCCAGGTGCATTCTTCTTACCTGCTGGGGTGCAGGGAGCAGCCGCGCAGCTGTGGGCTCCGCTAGTTGCCTGCTCCCTCTGCCCTGGAACTGGAAGTAACAACAGAGGGAGCAGCCAGTGGAGCCGACAGCCGTATGGCTGCTCCTTGCACCCCTCCTGCAGCATGCACCCGGGGCGGACTGCCCCCACTGCCCCGCCCTCGGTACGCCACTGTTTAGGAGCAAAGTCAGGAAATATTTTTTCACAGAAAGGTTGTGGATGCCTGGAGTGCCCTCCCGTGGGAGGTTGTGAAGACAAAACCAATGATGGTTAAGAGGCAAGATGAGTGGCATGCGCTCAATTCTACCTACAGACGGCGCTACTATAAAGGGAGACCCAGCAAATTTTCTTCATATAGTAAAAGAAACATCGGCAGTATGCATCATCTAATTTTCTATAATCATTTCCGGCAATAATTCCAGATATCAATAGATTTATTGTTAGATCCCAATGACCAAGCAGTAAGTTTCTACTTTCTCATTAATTTGGGACGGTAATTAGAATGACTTATTTTTTTTAGTATGTTAATATCCTTGTTTGTCTTCAGGCAAAAAAAAAAAAAAAGTCCAGTATACACAGCAGTGCTCTGAAATGACAATGCGGAAACACTTAATTCTTCTTTTGGGTCGTTTATAAATGTTTTGGTTCATGAATCTCAAACTACTGGAGACAAAGGCCTCTTGAAGGCCATCAACAGAAAAGTAATATCAGGATATAATGCCGCGATGAAATGGAGCTCCAGTAACTTGCTGAAATGAGAAATCTCTTCAGATAGATTGCCGGTACGGGTGAGTAGATGGCAAATGAGGTTTAGCACAGACTAATGCAAAGGCGCTGCATTTTGGCAAAGTTAATAAATGTACCTACATGATGTCAGAGGCAAAGTAATCACTAGATGCAATGTTTTAAAAAGAAGCTGGGAGCCTGTTCATGACCAGTTGTAACACAATAACAGTATTAACAACATAAGAATAGCCATACTGGGTCAGACCAATGGTCCATCTAGACCAAGTACCCTGCTTCCAACAGTGTCCAAAGAGTAGCAACATTCCGGAATCCCAAAGGGTAGCAAGATTCCGGAATCCCAAAGAGTAGCAACATTCCATGCTACCAATCCTAGGGCAAGCAGTGGCTTCCCCATGTCTGTCTCAATAGCTAATTATGGACTTTTCCTCCAGGAACTAGCTCAAACCTTTCTTAAAACCCACATTCGCTAACCACTGTTACTACATCCTCCAGCAAAGAGTTCCAGAGCTTAACTATTCATTGAGGGAAAAGGGAAGGGGATGGGCTTGATATACCACTTTTCTGTGGCTACAATCAAAGTGGTTTACATACTATATATGCAGGTATTTTGTTTTGTACCTGGAGCAATGGAAGGTTAAGTGACTTGCCCAGAGTCACAAGGAGCTGCAGTGGGAATCAAACCCATTTCACCAGGATCAATGCCCACCCACTTCACTAACCACTAGGCGAGTGAAAAAATATTTCCTCCTATTTGTCTTAAACGTATTCCCATGTAACTTCATTGAGTGTCCCCTAGTATTTGTACTTTTTGAAATGAGGGCAGATAAAGAACAATATGGCCCATATTGTCTGCCCAGGAAGGTGACTAGAGTTGTAGAGTTGAGAGTTGTACCTTTAAGAAAGCATGGGACAGGCATGTGGGATCTCTTAGGGAAAGGAGGAGATGGTGGTTGCTGAAGATGAGCAGACTGGATGGTCCATGTGAACAGAAAGATGCATCATACTGAAGGCTCAGGCCGGCGCATGCAGGGGGGTTGTGTTTCTGCTCACTGCCAGTGAAGAACCAAAGGATTCAAAGATACCAGGGGGAAGGGGGTTGTGGGAGTGGAGTTAGGTGACCCCCGTTCTCCTGGAGGGAGAGATGCCCAGAGTCTTCAGCTGGCAGGGCTTGGGGATCCCTGCAAGCCACATCACTGCTGTGCTGCTGCTGGGTGGGCCTGAGTCCTAAGTGGGTGGACCTGTGCCCACCCAGGCCCACCTGTGGCGTAGGTGCGAGTTCCAGCATTCAGTCCATCCAACTTCTTATATCTTTTAGCTGACCTCTCATTCCCCTTCTCACCACTCCATATCCTCCCCAGCTTGCCCAAAATCACCAAGATGGGTCTCAGTCTTTGGGTGCATTGGAGAGATGCTACAGAGGCTAATTTTCACAGCTCCTAGGGATAATGAAGTGTGGCCATTGTTCAAGGGTGACACCTAGTGGCTAAATATAGGACTCATGATTGTAGCATTCCAGAGGGGCTGTGGTTCATGGCTCAGGGAAGGACTGTTGATTTGTTGGGTAGTGAATATAATATAGGAGTAGAACCCTCAGGTCATTGTGAATAAACGGTACATGGCACCAGGATCCCAGAAGTAATAAAACCATACAAAAGAAGCACACAAGAGTGTGTCTGCCATTTTGCATTTTTGAAGAATATTCCTGTTTGGTCCACCTCCTGTCTACCAGCACTACATGTTAGACACTGTGATATTCAGGTAAATCTTAAGAATCACCCAAGGGGTAGGATTTTGAATGCACAGTTTTGTTACTCGGGCTATGTATGGACAAGTGGCGTGCAGTTCATTTTTGGTAATGGGGGTGGGAGGGTTATTAATGTCTGAGAAATGGCACAGGATAATCCTGCTTCATGATCTACTGTTATTTCTGCACAATTTCTTCTTTTTGTTTGTTGTTGTTTGTTTGTTTGTATCTTGTTTGATTAAGTGCCTTCGATAACAAATATTGGGGAAAAAAATCATTCAAGGATGTGACCAGTCAACCTTTTTTTAAATTAGATTACATTCTTTAGAAGACGAGGAGGTGGAACAAACAGGAACATTCTCCCAAAATGCAAAATGGTGGACACACTGTTTTAATGTCCTTCTTCCATATGGCTGTATTGTGGGTTGAGCTTTGTTTGGTATAAAAGTGGAAAATAAAAGTTTGCATATCTAATGAGCTGTGAAGCATTAGGCTTAGACGTCTGCCTCAGTGACACTGCCAAGAAATGGAAGGGAGACAGATGGCAGACCTGTGACCAGCCTCATAATATGAAGTACCACCAAACACTGTCAGAAGTCCTCTGGGGGGAATCTTGAGATAAACAGTGATGCTGTTGATTGCTTCTTTAATCTTTGCATTCTCCTTGACTTTACCTACTGTTCTCGGGAATGCTTTTGAATTGTTTGCATGCAGACATTTCACTTGTAGGGTGAGTGCAAAAAATAGAAATAAAAAAATCCACCACTTCCAGTAAGGAAGTTCATTGTTATGCACAGATCTGAACTGGAGAGATTGCAATAAGATAATATAATGTTCAACATCATGGATTTACCTTTGTACAAGGATACATTGTTTTAGATTAGCCATATTTTCTAACTATCATAAATTAGAAAAGGAACTGGAAAACCTGACAGAAGGTAATAGCCTCAAGGCCGATCTAGTTTGCCCAGTTTTCTGTTCCTTTGGCTTTCTGCAGAGACTACATGAACTCTTAAGAACATAAGCGTTGCCATACTGCATAGTTCCATCAAGTCTGCCCAACAAGATAAACTCATAGCCAGTGACGATCCTAGGTCGACTGCCACCCGGGGCGGATCGCTGATGCCCCCCCCCCATATGCAGCATGACACCCCCTCCCCGGTGCAATGACCCCCCCCCCCCCCCGGGTGCATTCTTAGCTGCTGGGAGCAGCCGCGCGGCTCTCGACTCCGCTGGTTCCCTGCTCCCTCTGCCCCGGAACAGGAAGTAACATGTTCCGGGGCAGAGGGAGCAGGGAACCAGTGGAGCCGACAGGTGCGCAGCTGCTCTCTGCACCCTTCTAGCAGTGTGCACCCAGGGCGGACCGCCCCCACCGCCCCGCCCATTGTACACCGCTGCTCATAGCATGCGTTGCAAAATACAACATAGTTACATAGTAGATGATGGCAGATAAAGACCAAGACAAAAAAAAAACAATAAACTTCCATTCCTGCCTCTCTTCATGTCCATTATGCAGGAAACCTGCACCCCCCCCCCTCCAAAAAAGACCTACCCCTCCTGCTGCCTCTTAAAAGAAGGCTTCTCCTACACTTCTCCCTTCATCGGCACCCTTCACTCTCAGCCATTACTTGAGTGAGCTGTGCAAGACGAAATGACATGGCTACCATTGCAATTGCTGTTGCTTGTCTTGTGGCCGAAATGGCATGGCTACCATTGCAATTGCTATTGCCTCTCATGGCCGAAATGACTGTCTTGTGGCTGAAATGGGATGGTTGCCATTGCAATTGCTGTTGCCTGTCTAGTGGCCGAAATGGCATGGCTACCATCGCAATTGCGATTGCCTGTCTTGTGGCCGAAATGACTGTCTTGTGGCCGAAATGGCATGGCTACCATTGCAATTGCCTCTCTTGTGGCCGAAATGACTGTCTTGTGGCCGAAATGGCATGGTTGCCATTGCAATTGCTGTTGCCTGTCTTGTGGCCGAAATGACTGTATTGTGGCCGAAATGGCATGGCTACCATTGCAATTGCTATTGCCTCTCTTGTGGCCGAAATGACTGTCTTGTGGCCGAAATGGCATGGTTGCTATTGCAATTGCTGTTGCCTCTCTTGTGGCCGAAATGACTGTCTTGTGGCCGAAATGGCATGGCTACCATCGCAATTGCTATTGTCTCTCTTGTGGCTGAAATGACATGGCTACCGTCGCAATTGCTATTGTCTCTCTTGTGGCCGAAATGACATGGCTACCATCGCAATTGCTATTGTCTCTCTTGTTGCTGAAATGACATGGCTACCGTCGCAATTGCTATTGTCTTTCCTGTGGCCGAAATGACATGGCTACCATCGCAATTGCTATTGTCTCTCTTGTTGCTGAAATGACATGGCTACCGTCGCAATTGCTATTGTCTTTCTTGTGGCCGAAATGACTGTCTTGTGGCCGAAATGGCATGGCTACCATTGCAATTGCCTCTCTTGTGGCCGAAATGACTGTCTTGTGGCCGAAATGGCATGGTTGCCATTGCAATTGCTGTTGCCTGTCTTGTGGCCGAAATGACTGTATTGTGGCCGAAATGGCATGGCTACCATTGCAATTGCTATTGCCTCTCTTGTGGCCGAAATGACTGTCTTGTGGCCGAAATGGCATGGTTGCTATTGCAATTGCTGTTGCCTCTCTTGTGGCCGAAATGACTGTCTTGTGGCCGAAATGGCATGGTTGCTATTGCAATTGCTGTTGCCTCTCTTGTGGCCGAAATGACTGTCTTGTGGCCGAAATGGCATGGTTGCCATTGCAATTGCTGTTGCCTGTCTTGTGGCCGAAATGGCATGGCTACCATCGCAATTGCTATTGCCTCTCTTGTGGCCGAAATGACTGTCTTGTGGCCGAAATGACATGGCTACCATCGCAATTGCTATTGTCTCTCTTGTGGCTGAAATGACATGGCTACCGTCGCAATTGCTATTGTCTCTCTTGTGGCCGAAATGACATGGCTACCATCGCAATTGCTATTGTCTCTCTTGTTGCTGAAATGACATGGCTACCGTCGCAATTGCTATTGTCTTTCCTGTGGCCGAAATGACATGGCTACCATCGCAATTGCTATTGTCTCTCTTGTTGCTGAAATGACATGGCTACCGTCGCAATTGCTATTGTCTTTCTTGTGGCCGAAATGACATGGCTGCCATTGCAATTGCTATTGTCTCTCTTGTGGCCGAAATGACATGGCTACCATCGCAATTGCTATTGCCTCTCGTGGCCGAAATGACATGGCTACCATCGCAATTGCTATTGTCTCTCTTGTGGCCGAAATGGCATGGCTGCCATCGCAATTGCTGTTGCCTGTCTTGTGGCCGAAATGACATGGCTGCCATCGCAATTGCTGTTGCCTGTCTTGTGGCCGAAATGGCATGGCTACCATCGCAATTGCGCTTGCCTGTCTTGTGGCCGAAATGACATGGCTACCATCGCAATTGCAATTGTCTGTCTTGTGGCCGAAATGACATGGCTACCATCGCAATTGCTGTTGCCTGTCTTGTGGCCGAAATGGCATGGCTACCATCGCAATTGCTATTGCCTCTCTTGTGGCAGTCGGAGCTTAACCCAGTGCTTCAGACGGAATTTTCCTGATTAGCACATTCAGTTCTAGTTTTGTTGTTGATAGCTTTCATATTTAACAGATCATTGAACGTGTTCACAGCAAGAAACCTGCCTAGAGTTAACAAATCCTAAATGTATACAGGTACTGAAACTAATTTTGCCAACGATTTGTTTTTGATTGATTTGGGCATAGAACCACATTGAAACCCAAACTACCACCAGCCCAATGTGGGTAGTTCCACCCCCAGCGCACGCCTTTTCCGGCGCTAGTGGAAATATTGATACAATATTACCACAGGGGGTTACCTGGCGGTGACACTGCCCGGTTACTGCAGGGTTAGTGCAGGAGTCCTTTCCGCCACCTAAATGGGTGGTGGTAAGTGCTAGGGTTACCATATGTCCTCTTTTTGAGGACATGTCCGGGCATCCGGGCGGGTTTTGCCAATCTGCCCATTTGTCCGGATTTCTGGACAAACGGGCAGGCTGGTGGGCCCGCCAGCCTGCCCGTTTGTCCAGAAATCCGGACAAATGGGCAGATTGCTAGCCTCCCCTCCCCTTACTTACTACTGCCCTGGTGGTCTAGTGACCTCTTCAGCCTTCGGGGCAGGAAAGAGCCCCCTCTTTCCTGCCCGGTGCGCTGCCCAGCATGCATCCTTTGTGTTCCTGATCTCGGCGCCGATTCAAAATGGCTGCCGAGAGTTGAAGTGACCTCACGAGACGTCAACTCTCGGCGGCCATTTTGAATCGGCGCCGAGATCAGGAACATGAAGGATGCATGCTGGGCAGCGCACCGGGCAGGAAAGAGGGGGCTCTTTCCTGCCCCGAAGGCTGAAGAGGTCACTAGACCACCAGGGCAGTAGTAAGGTAAGGGGAAGGGGTGACGGGGAGGGAGGGTGACGGGGTGTGTGACAGGGGGGAGAGGAAAACGTGACAGGGGGCGGAGCGAGGGTGTGAAAGGGGGCAGGGAGGGGTGTGTGGTGGGGGCGGGGCATGTGCCCTCCCTTTTGGGTGACAAAATATGGTAACCCTAGTAAGTGCTCCCCCAGAAATGGCTATGTGGCAAGCAGCGGAATACCGAAGGCAAGATGGTGGGGGCGGTCCGCCCCAGGTGCATGCTGCAGGGGAGGTGCCGGGAGCAGCCGCGCAGCTGTCGGCTCTGCTGGTTCCCTGCTCCCTCTGATGTTACTTCCTGTCCCAGCCAGGGGCGTAGCCAGACACCCAATTTTGGGTGGGCCTGGGCCCAAGATGGGTGGGTAGAAAAACTCTGCCTTGTCCCAGAAGTGATTTGGTCTCGCCATCTCTCGCGCCTGCATGCCATATGGTCTCTCA
This sequence comes from Microcaecilia unicolor, assembly GCF_901765095.1. Classification (NCBI taxonomy): domain Eukaryota; kingdom Metazoa; phylum Chordata; class Amphibia; order Gymnophiona; family Siphonopidae; genus Microcaecilia; species Microcaecilia unicolor. The sequence goes on along the minus strand of NC_044038.1, from coordinate 15,279,926 downwards.
AGCATCCCCCCTCCGCTGCATACTTTTTAAATAGCAGATTTTCACCGACAGCGAGCAGCAACTAACATGCTGCTCATGTTGCCCCCACAGCCTTGACTTTGATGCAACGTCCTCGTTTCGCATAGGCGGGAATACATTAGAGGGAAGGCTGTGGGGCCGGTGCAAGCAGTATGTATCAGTCACTGCTCACTGCAGGCAAAGATCTACTATTTACAAGGTATGCAGGAGGGACAGTTGTTGACAGTTTTTGGCTGGTGGGGCTTGGGAATCTCTGCCAGCCACATCATAAGTGTGCTGCTACTGTGTGGGCCTGGGCCCACCCTTGGTTACGCCACTGACCAGCATTCCAGGAGGTAAAAGCAATGCACCCGGGGGGGGGGGGGGGGGGGGGGGGGATGCTGACCAAGGAACACCACTGGTGGCAAGTGCCCCTTTTCACCTCTATGTATTCATTTCAAATATTTTAAACCCTTTTTCACCAGTTAACACAGTTTTTGAAGTTTCTTTTTCTAATTATATATTGGCACAATCTAAGATCAACAGCTCCCAGCATGCCTCAGGCCTTGTATTCCTCCTCTGACGTCTCCATGTATCTGAGAGCAGTGCAGCAGAAAATCTTAAGCATATTGATTGATTTAAAAGACTTTTAGACAAACTTCCTGGTCTTGGAAAAAGATCACCCAAGGCAATGCACAATAAAATCAAAGAAAAAGCATAGGAATGATCAATAGAAGTGTTACTCCCAGAAGCAGGATAGCCCGAAGAGAAAAATTCACTTTTTGCAAGCCCATCCACTGAAACCCTCACTCACATTTCTAGCTTCATCTTCCCTGCCCCAGTCGTCAGTAATTGCTTTATTTTCTGTACATGAAGGAAACAACCGGATATTTCACGATGTCTTTCAAATATTGGTCTTCAGAAGACAAAGCAATTACTGACACATTTATTTTCACGGTAACTCAAAGATTTTCCTTTCTTTCAATGCCAAGCACCATTACAGCACTCATTATTGAGTAGCTCACACATCGCCATCAGTACTTTCTCGTCAAGATTATTAAACAAGCAAAGTTACCACAAATATAAGAGTCGGCACTCAAAGCAGTGGCATTCCTAGGGGGGCGGACACCCGGGGTGGCGCCCCGGCCCCCAATGCAGCGCGGACCCCCCCCCCCGGTGAAAGACACCCCCCCCGCGAAAGAGCCCCCCCCCCGGGTGCATGCCACTGGGGGGGGGGGGGTGCCGCAGCGCACGCCTGCTGCGAGTTTACTAACTTTGCTCGTTCGCTGCAGCTCCCTCTGCCCCGGAACAGGAAGTAACCTGTTCCGGGGCAGAGGGAGCTGCAGCGAACAAGAGAAGTTAGCAAACTCTCGCAGCAGGCGCGCACCGTGGCACCCCCCAGCGGCGTGCACCCAGGGCGGACCGCCCCCACCGCCCCCCCCCCCCCCCCCTTGGTACACCACTGACTCAAAGCAATTTAACCAACTAGAAATCACCTGTTCAGGACTAGCCACTAATTTTCAGGAGTGCTTAACTGGTTAGTGCCAAAATAAAATCTGGCCATTTTAGGGGTATTCCGGAGATGGAGTTGGCACTTGATCAATTAAGTACCGATGTTTAGCACTTAACCAGCCAGGCTAACCTCATAAATAAGACCACCTAAAAGTCAGTCCTAGCTTTATGCGGTAGCCCATAGCCGATTAAGTGCTCAGTATCGCACATAGGCGCAGATATGATCAGAAGCCTGGCACTGTTCCAAACAGTGTTCTAAAATTAGTACCAGAACAGCGGGGGGGGGGGGGGGGGGGCATTAATGCCTCTATGGTCAGAGCTAATAGCATGCAAATTTAGGCACGCTATTAGCTCTGATCATAGGGGAAAACTCCCTTATATGAAAGGGAATGCCGGCTCAGCGCATCCCAGGATGCACTGGGCAGGACAGGGTACCACCATTTTGGAGGCAGTGCTGGAACAAGGAGGGTGCTACTCCCTCATCATCATTTGAAGGTACCGGTGGTGGGGGTTTTGGGACTACTAGGCTACCAGGTGACCTCCAACCCTTTCTTCTGTTGGGGGTGTGGTGGGCGGTCAGGTTGGGATAAGGGAGCGCTAGACCACCAAGGGAGGTCTCTTCTTTTGGGGGGCAGGGAGTCATCAGGTCATCTTCTGTCAGTGGGGGTGTCGGGTCAGGTCTGACTAGGCTGGGGCAGGTTGGCTCTTCTGTCATGGAGTGGGGGGCTATTGGTCCCACTGGAACGCCAGGATGTTTTTATTGTTTGGGGGGTGGGATTAGGTTTGACAGGTCTGGAGAAAATCACGGACCTGTCAGACCTGTTCTGCTGGTCTCCCTCATTCCTCCCTTGTTTGGCAAACCCTAATGCCAGCTCCAAGATGGCGTAGGGTTTGCAGCTCTGCCCACTGATCATAAAGGAGGAATGCGGGAAACCCTCGTTTGCATGCATTTGCATGCTATTAGCAGTCAGAGCCTGCAAGCGCATTGTACATGCAATCGCAGGCTCTGATCATCGGGCGGGCGCTAGTGCGGCGCTATTGGCCTCTAGCACCCACGTTTGCTTTTGATCATCTGCCCCTTAATTAGCTATGTGTTAGCCAGCTCCACAAACCCGGACATAGCCTGGCATTGAATTTCTGGGTTTATCACCGGCGGCGGTCAGCAAAACGCTGATCGCTGCCAACTGAATATCAGAGCCATACAAATTTTGGAACAGAAGAGATGCTTCTCCCTTGTTCTGCTCTGCTAATAATCTAATCTAGGAAGACTCAGTGCAGTTTATAGCTATGCAAAAAAAAAAAAATCTATGGGTCTATATTCAAATGGGACATTCAGTGATGTCCCAGTATTCACCAAAGTGCATGAGTAGTTTAGGCATCTTTTCAGCAGTGGTGCAGGTTTACCTTGTGCTACTGATAATACACATACAGTGGGGGAAATAAGTATTTGATCCCTTGCTGATTTTGTAAGTTTGCCCACTGACAAAGACATGAGCAGCCCATAATTGAAGGGTAGGTTATTGGTAACAGTGAGAGATAGCACATCACAAATTAAATCCGGAAAATCACATTGTGGAAAGTATATGAATTTATTTGCATTCTGCAGAGGGAAATAAGTATTTGATCCCCCACCAACCAGTAAGAGATCTGGCCCCTACAGACCAGGTAGATGCTCCAAATCAACTCGTTACCTGCATGACAGACAGCTGTCGGCAATGGTCACCTGTATGAAAGACACCTGTCCACAGACTCAGTGAATCAGTCAGACTCTAACCTCTACAAAATGGCCAAGAGCAAGGAGCTGTCTAAGGATGTCAGGGACAAGATCATACACCTGCACAAGGCTGGAATGGGCTACAAAACCATCAGTAAGACGCTGGGCGAGAAGGAGACAACTGTTGGTGCCATAGTAAGAAAATGGAAGAAGTACAAAATGACTGTCAATCGACAAAGATCTGGGGCTCCACGCAAAATCTCACCTCGTGGGGTATCCTTGATCATGAGGAAGGTTAGAAATCAGCCTACAACTACAAGGGGGGAACTTGTCAATGATCTCAAGGCAGCTGGGACCACTGTCACCACGAAAACCATTGGTAACACATTACGACATAACGGATTGCAATCCTGCAGTGCCCGCAAGGTCCCCCTGCTCCGGAAGGCACATGTGACGGCCCGTCTGAAGTTTGCCAGTGAACACCTGGATGATGCCGAGAGTGATTGGGAGAAGGTGCTGTGGTCAGATGAGACAAAAATTGAGCTCTTTGGCATGAACTCAACTCGCCGTGTTTGGAGGAAGAGAAATGCTGCCTATGACCCAAAGAACACCGTCCCCACTGTCAAGCATGGAGGTGGAAATGTTATGTTTTGGGGGTGTTTCTCTGCTAAGGGCACAGGACTACTTCACCGCATCAATGGGAGAATGGATGGGGCCATGTACCGTACAATTCTGAGTGACAACCTCCTTCCCTCCGCCAGGGCCTTAAAAATGGGTCGTGGCTGGGTCTTCCAGCACGACAATGACCCAAAACATACAGCCAAGGCAACAAAGGAGTGGCTCAGGAAGAAGCACATTAGGGTCATGGAGTGGCCTAGCCAGTCACCAGACCTTAATCCCATTGAAAACTTATGGAGGGAGCTGAAGCTGCGAGTTGCCAAGCGACAGCCCAGAACTCTTAATGATTTAGAGATGATCTGCAAAGAGGAGTGGACCAAAATTCCTCCTGACATGTGTGCAAACCTCATCATCAACTACAGAAGACGTCTGACCGCTGTGCTTGCCAACAAGGGTTTTGCCACCAAGTATTAGGTCTTGTTTGCCAGAGGGATCAAATACTTATTTCCCTCTGCAGAATGCAAATAAATTCATATACTTTCCACAATGTGATTTTCCGGATTTAATTTGTGATGTGCTATCTCTCACTGTTACCAATAACCTACCCTTCAATTATGGGCTGCTCATGTCTTTGTCAGTGGGCAAACTTACAAAATCAGCAAGGGATCAAATACTTATTTCCCCCACTGTATATCAGTAGCACAAGGTAATATATTTGGGACTATGCTCTAGCCCCCAGATTCTATAAACGGTCATAGCCGCCGAGAGGGGGGGGGGCAAGGCCCGGAACTCCAGTCCTACCCGCCCTCCGTCATCGACCGTCTGCCCCCTGCATTGAAATCGTAGTCTCACCTCCGTGAAAGCAGCGCTGCAGGCAGCAGAATGCCTCCCTTTGGCCCTCCTTCCCTCCCTGTGTCCCGCCCTCATCTGACGTAACTTCCGCGAGGGCGGGACACAAGGAGGGAAGGAAGGCAGAAGGGAGGCGTTCTGCTGCCTGCAGTGCTGCTTTCACGGAGGTGAGACTGCGATTTCAATGCAGGGGGACCGGACCGGTGGTGGACGGAGGGGGGGAGCGGTGGAGGTGAGCTTGGGGGGGGTGGAGGGGGGAGCGGTGGTGACCTCAGGGGGGGTGGAGGGGGGAGCGGCGACAGTGACCTCGGGGGGGTGGAGGGGGGAGCAGTGGCTGCGGTGATCTCAGGGGGGTGGAGGAGGGGGCGGCGAGGGCGGCAGGAGCGGGGCTCTAGGCCTTACCCCGGGCCCGGCCCAGTCTTTCGGCGATCCTGTAAACGGTGACTAAAGCTGCGTACGCAACTTAATTGTTTGACAAGCTAATCAGCGCTGATTATTGGCCCACTAACAAGCAATTATGGGGACTAATTGGCACTAATTAGAATTTAAGTGCGCTACTTATTCTGTAAAGTGGTGTGCGTAAATTCTAATGCGCGGATCACAAAAGGAGGCATGGCCATGGGAGGGGCATGGGTGGGTCATAGGCATTCCTGAAAATGACGCCCAATCTGCACCCAAATTAGGTGCAGGCATTTTAGTTGGTGTAAATGACCCGCATCTAACTTTAGGTGAGATTTATAGAATAGCACTAAGGGCCCTGTTTACTAAGCCGCGTCATAGGCGCGCTCGCAATTTTAACGCGCGTTAACCGTGCCTGATTACCACTGGGTTCTCACCTGTGGAAATATTTTTTTAAATATTTCTGCTAGCACTGGACATAGCGCATGCTGGGGCTGGAACTATTGCCAGCGTCCACGTTTGGCCGGCGGTAGCTTCAGATTTGCGTGTAGTAAGCTGCGTTGGGCTTACTGCCGCTTTGTAAAAGGGCCCCTAGGTTACGCCTGGTTCGGTACATTGAGGACAAACATGCAATCTAGATGTACAGGCCTGTGGTTTGTGACTACTTATGACTGCCCCTGGAACGTCTCGTTTATATTTTTTTATTTTTATTACATTTGTACCCTGCGCTTTCCCACTCATGGCAGGCTCAGTGCGGCAGGCAATGGAGGGTTAAGTGACTTGCCCAGAGTCACAAGGAGCTGACTGTGCTGGGAATTGAACTCAGTTCCTCAGGACCAAAGTCCACCACCCTAACCACTAGGCCACTCCTCCACTGTTGCTACTATTTGAGATTCTACATGGAATGTTGCTATTCCACTAGAAGTCGGCCCTTGCAGATCACCAATGTGGCCGCGCAGGCTTCTGCTTCTGTGAGTCTGACGTCCAGGACGTCAGACTCACAGAAACAGAAGCCTGCGCAGCCTTCTACATGGAATGTTGTTAGTGGAATAGCAACATTCCATGTAGAATCTCCAATAGTAGCAACATTCCATGTAGAATCTCCAATAGTATCTATTTTATTTTTGTTACATTTGTACCCTGCGCTTTCCCACTCATGGCAGGCTCAATGCGGCTTACATGGGGTAATGGAGGGTTAAGTGGCTTGCCCAGAGTCACAAGGAGCTGCCTGTGCCGGGAATCAAACTCAGTTCCTCAGTTCCCCAGGACCAAAGTCCACCACCCTAACCACTAGGCCACTCCTCAGTATATGTATACTGAAGCACTTAAAGTGAGATGAAAAGTGGCAAAATTCAGTCACGCTCCATAAATCTTGTTTGATTCTATTGTATCTGTTTAAAGCTATAGAGTTGGCTCACTGCTATCGGCCCATATCGATAGTAACAAGGGAACAGGGAGAAAGGAGAAAATCTTTGAGGAAAGAAAGGAGAGAGCTGTGAAAATAACAATGGTGCTTAGACAGAACTCCAGTAATTGGGAAATAAGGCCAGAAGTCTATGGTCTGTGCCCCGATTATGGCTAGACAGATCTGGATGGGCTGGAGTAACGCTTTGACGACAACTCCAGGAGTTGAGAGAAATAAGGTCGGTGCTGGGCAGACTTCTACAGTCTGTGCCCCAATGGCAAGGACACTTCAAGGTCAAGTATGCATATGTTATATCGCATATGTTATGAGTTCATCTTGTTGGGCAGACTGGATGGACCACGCAGGTTTTTTTTATCTGACGTCATCTACTATGTTACTATGCCATCAATCTCCATAGCAAAGAAAGAGGAAGTGAATCAACAGCAGATAGTAACTCATTTCCTGTCTTCAATCTCACTGATGCATTGATATGGGACTTTGGAGATCACAATGCTGTTCTTTTTTTTTTCTGAGAGTCACATGCCTAAAATAGAAATCCTTGGTATTGTGAATTGCCTCTGTTTGACTTCCTTTAATCAAAGTTCATCTCATCATTAATGCTAATTCTTACAGTGATATCAGAGTTATGATGGGTTTGATTCACCTGCAGAATAGTGAGGTTGGGGCGGAGAAGCTCAGAGCAGAAAAAGACTTTAATCATTAGGAATATGCACACACAAAAAAATTCTTTTTTGTTAGTTTGTTTCACGACCTCTTTTCCATCATTTCATTCATTTATTTGCCAAGTTAAGAGCATAAGGATGTAAGATAAATAATGCTGAGTCAGCCCAAGATCCATCAAGCCCAGCATCTTGTTTCTGACAGTGGCCAGTCCAGTCACAATTACTCAGCAGATCTCAAAAGTAGTGTTGTTCCTCATAGTTTCTTTCCAGGAATCTCCAGCTAATAATTGTTATGGGCTTTTCCTCCCAGAACGTGTACAAATCTCTGTTGAAGGTCCATCTATGCCCGTCGCCTTCACCAAGTGCCTCGGCAAGAGTTTCCAGAGTTTAATTTTGTGCTACGTGAAAAAAACATATTGTCCGTGATTTGGTGGTTAGTTTCTTGGAATATTGTTTTGTTTATGTTGTTTGAGAGGTTAAACAACTTCTCCCTAGTTAATTGTTCCAAACAATTAATGATTTTATAAACTTCTATCCTATCCCCTTTCTGTTGTCTTTTCTCCAAGCTGAAGAACCCTAAATTATGTAGCCTTGCTTCATCAGAGAAGTTGATGTTATATATGCTGGGCAAAAGGCAGATATTTTGGAGGTGGCCCCAAACCTTGTACAAGTCTGTACAACTGCTTTGGGCAGGCATGAGAACCTTTCTGCAATTAGGGACCTAGAGCAAATTGTCCTGGCTGCACCCCATTAATGCTGACTCGAGAAGGTGATCTATCTCGTTTATAATTTTTGTCACACTTTTGTGAACCATTTCTAGTTCTGCAATATCCTTTTTCAGATGGAGTGACTAGAACTGTACTCAAGGTATAATCGGACCAGAGATCCATACAGAGGTATAATGATATTCTCAGTTTTGTTTTCTATTCCTTTTTAAATTAACCCTAACATTCGATTTGCTTTGTAGCAGCTATGGGCTGATAATGATAATGATAGACTATGATAGTAGAGTAACAAACAGATATTATAAGTCATATCATAGTCAGTAGATGTTCAGAAGTTCATGCAAGGCAAGAGGCTTCGTAGTTCTGAGGGCTGCAAGGGTGGATGGAGGTAGAAATCTGAAGAAAGAAAAGCTTGTTGCAGAGATGGGAGGGGTGATTAAATAGATAGAAGCAATTCAGAGACGACGTTTAATGTGAGCAAGTGCAAAGTGATGCATGTGAGAAAGAGGAACCCGAATTATAGCTACATCATGCAAGGTTCCACGTTAGGAGTCACGGACCAAGAAAGGGATCTAGGTGTCGTTGATGATACGTTGAAACCTTCTGCTCAGTGTGTTGCTGCAGCTAAGAAAGCAAATAAGAATGTTAGGTATTATTAGGAAAGGAATAGAAAACAAAAATGAGGACGTTATAATGCCTTTGTATCGCTCCATGGTGAGACCGCACCTCGAATATTGTGTTCAATCCTGGTCACTGCAGCTCAAAAAAGATACAGTGGAATTAGAAAAGGTGCAGAGAAAGGCAATGAAAATGATAAAGAGGTAAAGAGGATGGGACAACTTCCCTTTGAGGAAAGGCTAAAGTGGCTAGGGCTCTTCAGCTTGGAGAAAAGGCGTCTGAGGGGAGATATGATAGAGGTCAATAAAATAATGAGTGGAGTTGAACAGGTAGATGTGAAGCGTCTGTTCACGCTTTCCAAAAATAATAGGACTAGGGGGCATACGATGAAGCTACAATGTAGTAAATTTAAAACGAATGGGAGAAAATGTTTCTTCAATCAACGTGTAATTAAACTCTGGAATTCATTGCCAGAGAATGTGGTAAAGGCGGATAGCTTAGCGGGATTTAAAAAAAAAGGTTTGACCGGCTTCTTAAAGGAAAAGTCCATAGACCATTATTAAATGGACTTGGGGAAAATCCACTATTTCTGGGATAAGCAGGATAAAATGTTTTGTACATTCTTGGGGTCTTGCCAGGTATTTGTGACCTGGATTGGCCACTGTTGGAAACAGGCTGCTGGGCTCGATGGACCTTTGGTCTTTCCCAGTATGGTAATACTTATGTAATATATGTATTTTATGCCCGGAGTATAGCAGAATAAGAGGAGGAAAAAGCCTCAGAGCCCCACCTTCACTCAAGCAAGTCATAGAGAATTAAAGGCAACTACCTCATTGGCATTTAAAAAAAAAAACCCTCAGTTTCTGTCAAAGCTTCTGTGCAATGCAAAATAAATGAAATTAAAGAAAGCTTAAGTGAGTTAATTGATGATGCTGAGGCAAGTTTAGCTTTTATTATGGGAAACAAGGGCTAATTAGTCAAGATTGCCTGATTGTGGGAGATCTATGCCCCCCCACCCCATGCTATCTTATCCAACAGTGTCCTTGTATAGGGGAAATAAGGGGGGGACTTGCATAGTTTATAAGGATTTTTTAGAATTATTTAAAGCTTTCTATACTTCAGTGATAGAAAGGTTGGAAATTATGTCTTTTTGTTTCTCTTTGGACTCAGATTCCCGTACACTGGGTGTACTTTTAATTTATAAACCATTAGGGAGCTGGGCAGAAGCATTAGACCATTATTGTCTACAGAGCCAGTTCAGGGGTGGTGGATGCCCTAGGCAAACCTTCAGTCTTCCACCTGCTCTCAATTAATTTTCAGAACCCCAGCCTGCAGCTCCCTCCTCCCAAAAGATTTAGATAATTCAACTCAATATTGTACAACTTATATGGCAAAAACCTTGCTTTTGAGAACACTCTATTGTATAATATTACTGCAAGGATATCTGTGTACGTCTAGTAGCGCTATAGAACAGAGGCGTAGCCAGACAACAGATTTTGGGTGAGCCTAGGCAAGAAGTGGGTGGGCATCAAGTGTTCCCTTCACCCCCCCCCCCCCCCAACCAAAAAAAAATTATCTCAGCTGGTGAAAAAATGCTCCTTTCCACCTTGGCAGTCTGTAGCAAGCATGCGCTAAAAGCTGAGCATGCGCAGGTGCCGGTATTGGGGACAGTAGCATTTTCGTTAGCATCTGGGGGTAAGTCTTCAGCTGGCGGAGCTTGGGATCCCCACCGGCTACTGCTAAACGTGTGCTAATGTTGGGTGGGCCTGAGCCCTAGGTGGGTGGGCCCCAGCCCACCCAGGCCCACCTGTGGCTACGCCACTGCTATAGAAATTATAAGTAGTAGTAAGTATATCCGATTTCACTATTTTTATGGAAAGGAGGAAAAGTCTTCAGATGCTCAGCATTTCTTGCTGAATTGTAAATTTTCCCAATTTAATTTTTTATCATTAATTTCCTTGTAATACGTTGTCTGTTACTATTTATCTTCCGTATCAGACATTCATTCTAAACAACTAGAACATTAAGGACACTTAACTCGGTTTGATTTTTCTAACCGTCGGTTTGCTCTCAACAATTAAACTCAACAATCACAATCATCACACAAATCTATATATATAAAAGGCAACCCCAACGTTCTATGAAGCCTCCAGCCGGAAGTGTGAAGCGCCAGAGATATCCGGTTTCCCCATGAGTGAATGAAAACAGCACAGCACGAAATCCCTCTCTCTGTAACAGTGAAGGACTCAGAGGGGGGAGGTGAGAGATGCCCTCACTCTCTCTGTAACACAAACACAGCACAGCAGGAAACTTAACACTGAAGGACTGGACTCGGAGGGGGGAGGGGGAGGGAGAGAGGGCAGAGGGCAGGGACACTCCCACATGCACACTCTGAAGAAAACCTTGCTAGCCCCCGTTTCATTTGCATCAGAAACGGGGCTTTTTTACTAGTATCCTATAAAGCGTCCAGGGTAAAGTATGTACTGATGGTTTATTTATTTATTTATTTATTGCGTTTGTATCCCACATTTTCCCACCTATTTGCAGGCTCAATGTGGCTTACAGAGTTTTAATATGACATAGAGGGGCATAATCGAACGAAAATGTCTATCTCCATGGGCGTTTATCTCCGAGAACGGGTCCGTGAAGGGGCGGACCGAACCGTATTTTCGAAAAAAAATAGACGTCCATGTTTAATTCGACAGTTTGTGAGCTGGGCGTTTTTGTTTTTCAGTGATAATGGAAAATGAAAGCGCCCAGCTCAAAAATGAATACATCCAAGGCATTTGTTCGTGGGAGGGGCCAGGATTCGTAGTGCACATGCCAGGACACCAACCGGGCACCCTAGGGGGCACTTTTACAAAAACAAAAAAAAAAAGGTAAAAGAGCTCCCAGGTGCATAGCACCCTTCCCTTGTGTGTTGAGCCCCCCAAATCCCCCTCAAAACCCACTGCCCACAAGTCTACACAATTACTATAGCCCTAAGGGGTGAAGGGGGGCACCTACATGTGGGTACAGTGGGTTTGGGGGGTTGGACAATAAGCATTAAGCAGCACAATTGTAACAGGTAGGGGAGGGATGGGCCTGGGTCCACCTGCCTGAAGTCCACTGCACCCCCTAATAACTGCTCCAGTGACGAATAACGCGGTATAATCGAAAGCCGAACTTGGACGTTTTCAACTGCACTCCATCGCGGAAGCGTACAAAGTTGACGGGGGCGTGGTGAAGGTGGGACTGGGGCGTGGTTATCACCCAAACAGAGATGGGCGCCTTTCGCCGTTAATGGGAAAATAATATGCATTTTTAGCGAGAATTTAAGGCACTTTTCCTGGACCCTGTTTTTCCACGAATAAGGCCCCAAAAAGTGCCCTAAATGACCAGATAACCACTGGAGGGAATCGGGGATGGCCTCCCCTGACTCCCCCAGTGGTCACAAACCCAATCCCACCACAAAATATGCCGTTTCACAACTGTTTATTTTCACCCTCAAATGTCATACCCACCTCCCTGACAGCAGTATGCAGGTCACTGGAGTATATCCTGAGTGTATATCCTGAACCCCGTTCTGCCTAGCCTTTGTGTACATCTTGTCTCCTTAGTCTGTCTTGTGTTTCTGGCTTAGTGGCTGCGGGCAGCTTTCAGTCCTAGCCTAGTTCCGTGCCCAGTCTCCCTTGTGTATCCCAGACCCAGGGTGGGTCCTCTGGATCTTTAGTTCCTGGCTTATCCTGCAAGCTCAACTCCGGAGGAACGGTGGCCAAGCGCAGGTGAAGCTGTTCCTGTTCTGCCTGTTCTAGTTGCCTGCCTCAGTACTACTCCAGTCCAGAGTTCCAGTCCTGCTCTTCTGTGTATCCAGTTCCAAGGTGGTCTTGCCTGCCGCTGCCGCTCCTCGGCAGTGGCCCAAGGGCTCACAAATTCTGGTTCTGCCTCGAGGACCTGACAGCATTGGTCAGATCATAGTTGATTAACGTGTGCAATATTTATGGAGTAGAAAGAGGGTTTTCAAGATGTTGCATAACATATTCATCTGGGGACAAAATTAATACTGAATTAGTAGAGCCCAAACTTCGATGTGCAAAATATAAACCAGTAAAGGCCATGTTAGTTTGTTGGAATCAGAGATGGTGCTGTACTGGAGTTAGTTGCCCCTTTCAATCTGAGAGTATGTAGAAGAGAATCATACAGGGGCCCTTTTACTAAGCTGTGTAAGCGTCTACGAGAGCCCAACATGCTCCAAAATGGATTTACCATCCGACTACCCCTTTCATTTTTGGAGCGCGTCCAATACGCACGTCTGAAAAATATTTTTTTTATTTTTGGGTGCACGTAATGGATGCACGCCAAGTGGCTTTTGATATGCATAGGTCATTACCGCCCGGATTCTTTACCACTAGGTCAATGGATGACGGTAAGGTCTCAGACCCAAAATGGACGTGCGGCAATTTTGATTTTACCGCACGTCCATTTTCGGCAAAAAAGGGCCTTTTTTACAGGAGCACTAAAAAATGGATTAATGCACACCCAAACCCCCGTGCCTACACTACCGCAAGCCATTTTTCAGTGCGCCTTAGTAAAACAAATCCCACAATGTTTGGAATTCTGCGGCTTTAACTCAACTGAAATCAGCTTGTCAGTGCTTGGAGCATGGTTGGATAATAACTCAGGAAGAGGAAGTGAAAAATCTATTGAGATCTTAGATTACTTTATATAAGAAGGGAATAATGAAGGCCAAATGGAATATCATAGGGATATGATTGCCAGCAGGCAAAATAGTTCACCCCAACTTAACTCTGCTCTTAGTGCTAAAGAGTTAGATGTTTATTTTATGGATAGCATCAAGGTGGCAAGAGCTTATCTCCCAGATGCTACAAGGGGAATTATTTATTTATTTGTTTGTTACATTTGTATCCCACCTTTTCCCACTTATTAGTAGGCATCAGTGCCGTAGCGAGGGTGCCTGACACCTGGGGCGGTTCGCCGCTGCGCACCCCCCCCCCCCCGGATGCAGGGCACGGTGCCCCCCCTCCGGAGCGTGCACCCCCCCCCCCCGAAACGCACCCTACCTTTCAGCGGGGGGCAGGCGGGAGGGCCGATCCGCCCCCAGTGCACGTCACTGGGAGCTGCGTCGGCTCTGCTGCTTCCCTGCTTTCTCTGCCCCGGAACAGGAAGTAACCTGTTCTGGGGCAGAAAGAGCAGGGAACCAGCGAGCCAACACCCCCCCAGCGCGTGCACCCGGGGCGGACCGCCCCACTGCCCCTCCCTTCCTACGCCACTGGCTTACATAGTTCCGGAGAGGTGGTTACAGACTCCGGTGTGAACAAATACAGTGTAAGGGTACCGTTACAGTGACAAATACAGTAAAGAAGTATCAGTAAATAGATTGGGGTGATTCATCCCAAGCAGAATGCTAGGGTGGGTTCATGTGTCGGGGTTGAGTACTGTCCGTTTCTTGGTTAAATTGTCATATTTCATTATTCGGTATTTACGTCAGTTGTGGGGTATTGCCTTTTTGAAAAGGTGAGTCTTTAGGGGTTTTTTGGGAATTTTAGATGATTATTCGTGGTTTTCATTTGTTATACGGGCCCTTAGGGAAGGGGTATTCCCAAATGAAAATAGTCATATGTGGATGACCTGTCTTCTTAAAGCAGGTAAGACTGATGCTAATGATTGTGCTAGCTATTCACCAGTGGCGGACTCCCATTTTAGGATAAGCTGATGGAAGCTGTTGCGACTTCACGTTTACAAACTTATCTTGGAGATGTTGAGTTTTTGCTTCTGACTCATTTTGGCTTTGGAAGTCTTTATAGAGCTGAAACCCTTCTGGTATCATTAGGTGAAGAGATTGGAAGGATTCTGGGCTGGGGAGGGGCAGGCAATTTTGATGCAAGTAGGGTTGTCGGCCATTTTTTATGTAATTGATCATGGTCTTTTGTTAAATAAATCAGGTAGTATGCTATAACAGGCAAGTTTCTCACTTATTTTGAATAATTGTACATGTAGAGTAAAATGGAGACAGCTAGTAAGCTCGCCTTGGAGAATGTTATCCCCTCTTCAATGCTATCCCCTATTTTCTGAGCTCTTTGGGGTTCAAGTTTCAGCAGTCAGAGCTGGTGACATTTTATTGTTGATTCTGTAACAGACAGCTTGGAAGTGTATTTTTTTTTTAAACAGATGTTAATATATGGATGAATGAAAAAAGCAAACTTGCTTTGGACTGGTGGGAAAGCAAACGCTTTCCCCAAACTGAACTCAGTAATCTAGGGTAAGGCTCTTCAATTATCGTGGTCTTTGAAGATTCTAGATTTACCTCTGCATTCTGCCTTGTTTAGGAAAATATTTTAGTTTCTGGTAATACAGAACTAGCTGAAAAATTTGAGGTGAAAGTAAACACCTAGGTGCAGAACTAGGTTACTTAAAAAAAAAAAAAAGACAGGTACAAATCAAGGTAAGGTATGCACAAAAAATGGCACATGTGAGTTTATCTTGTTGGGCAGACTGGGTGGACCGTGCAGGTCTTTTTCTGCCGTCATCTACTATGTTACTATGTTTACAAGCATCAGCTCACGAGACAAATTAAGTGTTAACTTTCTACCGCTAACTTCCATCAAATCATTCAATCTATGAATCTACCATTGACTGATAATCATAATAATTGTTTCATGGCAAATGGCTATGGAAACAGTCGCAGGCACTGCAGAATATTGCTGCGAAATCTATTTTAGGAGGGTGACCCAGGGACACGCCACTCCATTTCTTATCCAGCTGCACTGGTTACCTGTCCAAACGTGGATTATATTTAAGCTTTTAGGTTTTATATTCAAAACACTTCATGGAATGTATCTAGTAAATTTGGTGCCATTGACTTGCTTTGGATTTCTGACCATCCCATCCTGGTGCATTATGGGACTTGCAGCACTGATTTCATTGGGCAGGATCAAGCACTACAAACCCCACACTGCTTTGGGATGTAAGCACAAAACCAGGACTGGCCAAAAGGTCTCCAGCCTGGAACTGGGTAACTTGCCATCTCTGGGATAAGGAGAGCAGGCGTTTTCTAATTCAGGGGTGGGCAACCACCATCCTTGAAGGCCACAACCCGGTCAGGTTTTCAAGATTTTCACATGAGATCTATTTGCATATACTGCTCCCATTGTATGCAAATGGATCTCATGCATATTCATTGTTGTCAAGACTTGAGGCTTGATAACTTGAGGCCTCAATATCTTGGAGTATAACCTTGGCACACCAATCACCCGAAGTCTCTATTATTTTTATGAAGTCTCTTTTATTGAATAAATCAAAGATAATTTACTCACAGACAGATGTTCAGAGGTGCTGCTCCAGGACACAGAGACTCCTTAATCTGAGAGCTGTTGGGGGTGGAGATCTGAGGAGAGGTAGCTATATTGCAAGGGAGGAAGGATAGTTGAACAGGTAGAAATAGTTCAAAGCTGGGTGACTGGAATGTGCGATACCTCATTAAGGAGGAGATATTTTCAACGTAAAAAAACAGGTTTGTTACAGGGAGTTTCAGCAGGACAGAGCTGTCTGGAATAAGATGATCCATGCTCCATGTCTCTGGCTAGATGGTGGTGGAATGCCTCATGGCTGAAGGGACAAAGAGGTGTTGAGGCTTCACACAGGCTCAGAGAGGACAGAGCCTGCCATCGGGTAGCAAGGGGTGGCCCTAGAGGACGGCACTCGATTGGGGGGAAAGGTCATACCTGGCTGACCTCCCAGGACAGAGATAGTAACATAGTAACATAGTAGATGACGGCAGAAAAAGACCTGCATGGTCCATCCAGTCTGCCTAACAAGACAACTCATATTTTTGTGTATACCTTACCTTGATTTGTACCTGTGCTCTTCACGGCACAGACCGTATAAGTCTGCTCAGCACTATCCCCGCCTCCCAACCACCAGCCCCGCCTCCCACCACCGGGATAGTGAGAATGACTAGGAAATGATAGCAGGAAGACAAAAGAGCCAAGCTTGGCAGAGAGAGAGAGAGGAGGTCTGGCCAGCCTCACAACCAGTGGTAACAGTTCTTACATAGCCAAGCAAGTGTGGTTGCACTGCCTGTGAACTACATTACCCACAGTGCATTGTTCATGTATCTTTGCAGTGAGAAAGTGCGGCAATGATAGTCCTTAGAACTGAGAATAACAGTAAAAGCATTACACACGTTTTAGGATCATGTTATAAACTAGTGTGAGGCTGTCAGAGGACAGAACAATTGTGGAAATCTTGAAAACCTGACTGGGCTGTGGCCCTGGATGACCCTGGTTGCCTACCCCTGCTCATAAATATCACCAGATGTCATCTAGTAGTAATAAGTACCCATGCATTTTACACCAGCGTAGGCAGTTTGAAAACAGTCCCCAAAGTCTTTTATATCAGGGCAGAAAACTGTGGAAATTGTTTGGAAACGGCTGTGTCTAACGTTGGCAGAATCACAGAGGTCTTCTGTCTGTCAAGTACGCTTTTAGTTCCTTTTCACTTTATTTCCTGTAAAGTCTTTATTTTCTTGTAATTATATGTTGCAAACAAGACCATAACTGGCCAGCAGGGTTTTCTTCTAGAAGAGCAATGCTTTTTTTTTTTTTTGTTCTGTTTCAAATCCAACACCCTCACTGCCATAGCAACCTTGGCACTCTGTGATAATCTGATAATTGATAGCTCAGTGCAAAATGGGTGACAGGCATCACCAGAGAGACTCATTATTCGGCACACCCGTCTCCTTTTTGTTGTTGTTGCTAGAAAGATGCCCAGATTGAGAGTATGAAGTCTACACTGCATTCATTCTTATTTGATTCCTTTTTGATAGCCCCCCCCCCCCCCCACACCTTTCAAAGGGTTGATTGACAGCAATATTGCAGAGAGAATGCATGACGGCTAGAGGAATAAATGAATGCATTCGGAACCTTCAGGTGAGATTCTGACCCAGGATTCCAGCAGGCTTCCAGATGTGAAAATGATAAGCTGGTCAGACTTCTGATTGGTTAACTCAGATCCATTCCTGGGAGGTTAATGCAATTTGCATGTTGTTTTTTTTACCCCCCCCCCGAGAGGCAATTGCCCTGCTTGGTCTACACCCTTTAGTCAATTTGAGGGGGCTGAGGAAAGTTATGCTAATAACTGGAGCCTGAAATGCATAGTCACATATCTTTCTGTCCCATTTCCAATTAAAGATGAAAATAAACAGCTAGCAGTGTAAGCAAAGCATTTACAAAGCACCTGCTAGTACTCCTCCAGGTATTCTTTCACATATAAATTATTGTGCAATGTGATTGTACTCAGAATACTAGTAAAGCCAGATTTATCCCACTTTAATACATTAGGTTATAACCGTATGCCCGTTTTATTTAATAAAGCGATGTTAAAGCACATAACACTAGACAGCGGTTTAATTTATTTCACCATGTAAAGGAACCTTGGGAAAATCAATTTTCATTTACAAGGTCATGTGTCAATGCTATAAGTTAACTAGTTGCAGTGTGTTGTACATATTACGCACTGTGGAATATTTAGAGTATAAATCAGATTGCTGAATTCAGGACTGAACATGCATGGATGAAGTTTTCTTTGGGCCAGTTCAGGTGATGCCGCAGGAAGACACATACCCTAATACCAATTGCAGACATAACAAATCCAAATGCCGTGCTTTCTCTAGTTAGTCTGTTTCACCTCTCAAAAAGGTGTTGTCCTCTAAGATGCTGTTCAAATCACTTTAATTTCTTCTGCTCTTCTTTACCTTCTGGTAAACCCTGTCATGTCTAAATGCAGCCTGTTCTGCCACATCTGCACAGGTAATTATGCACTTCCTTTATTTGGACTCCGTCTGTCTGATTACCTTATTCCTTCCTCATGTCACTGGCTGACTGTGATTTTCCTCTCTGGCAAGTGAAGAATCCTATGCGACATCGCATTAATGTAATCATCCGGGTTCTGACTCCCGACATTTAAGGATTCTTCACTTAGGAAAGAAATCCGTCAAAAGACGGAGAACTCAAAACACCCCACAGACAACAACACAATGAGAAAAAAGTGGGAGGATGACCAAGGATTCCAAAGACTGAGAAGATGTATAATAATAAAGATATTTATTAAGGTATAAAGACTCGATACAACATTGTGTTTCAGCCGTTAGGCCTGCATCAGAAGTCTTGTTATCAAATACCTTGGGAGCTATTGATGAAGACAATCCTCAAGACAAAGAGACGCCTTTTTTGCCTTTATTATGATCAGCTGTCTTCGTTATAGCCTTTTGCCAATTGCGGTAATCTACTACAAGCACGTAGTCCATCGAGACCACCAAGTACACTTACCTCCATAACGATCTTTTTAAAGACCCTCTTTGTCTTGAGGATTGTCTTCATCAATAGTTGCACGACTAATATTCCGCCAGGGTCATTATGCTCATATTAGCCCTCTCCTCAAGTCACTTCACTGGCTTCCTATCCGTTTCTGCACACAGTTCAAACTCCTCTTATTGACCTATAAGTGCATTCACTCTGCAGCTCCTCACTACCTCTCCACTCTCATCCCTCCCTACATTCCTCCCAGGGAACTCCGGTCACTGGGTAAAACTCTCTTATCTACACCCTTCTCCTCCACCGCTAACTCCAGACTCCGTTCCTTTTATTTTGCCGCACCATATGCCTGGAATAAACTTCCTGAGCCAGTCCGTCAAGCTCCATTTCTGGCCGTCTTCAAATCTAGATTAAAAGCTCACCTTTTTGATGCTGCTTTTAACTCCTAACCCTTACTCACTTGTTCAGTACCCATATTTTATCATCCCCACCTTAGTAATTCCCTTATCTCTTATTTGTCCTGTTAGTCTCTCCTAATTAGATTGTAAGCTCTGTTGAGCAGGGACTGTCTCTTCATGTTCAAGTGTAGTGCTGAGTACGTTTAGTAGCGCTATAGAAATGATAAGTAGTAGTAGTAGTCTTTGGGATTCCGGAATGTTGCTACTCTTTGGGATTCTGGAATGTTGCTACTCTTTGGGATTCCGGAACCTTGCTACTCTTTGCCCTTATCTCTTATTTGTCCTGTTTGTCTGTCCTAATTAGATTGTAAGCTCTGTCGAGCAAGGACTGTCTCTTCATGTTCAAGTGTACAGTGCTGCGTACGTTTAGTAGCGCTATAGAAATGATAAGTAGTAGTCTTTGGGATTCCGGAATGTTGCTACTCTTTGGGATTTCAGAATCTTGCTACTCTTTGGGATTCCAGAACCTTGCTACTCTTTGCCCTTATCTCTTATTTGTCCTGTTTGTCTGTCCTAATTAGATTGTAAGCTCTGTCGAGCAAGGACTGTCTCTTCATGTTCAAGTGTACAGTGCTGCATACGTTTAGTAGCGCTATAGAAATGATAAGTAGTAGTAGTAGTCTTTGGGATTCCGGAATGTTGCTACTCTTTGGGATTTCGGAATCTTGCTACTCTTTGGGATTCCGGAACCTTTCTACTCTTTGGGATTTCAGAACCTTGCTACTCTTTGGGATTCCAGAACCTTGCTACTCTTTGCCCTTATCTCTTATTTGTCCTGTTTGTCTGTCCTAATTAGATTGTAAGCTCTGTCGAGCAGGGACTGTCTCTTCATGTTCAAGTGTACAGCGATGATAGTTGGAAGTGAAGGATTATGGCACTATGGTCCAGGAAAGGCCAGTTGCAATAGAGTCAAATGCATAAAGCAACAGAAAGGAACTACAGCCTCCTCCCTCCACCCAAACTCCCTAATCTTCCATCTTCATTTATCTGCTTTAAGCTGCTGACTCTGAAATAACTGGCATAATGGCCTACATCTCTGATGCCAGTAAATGGAGCCTCACCTGTGCTATTTTCTCTCTGCTTTCAGTAGACAAATAGCCTCATGGTTAGAGCAACCGGCTGAGAACCCGATAAGCCAAGGTTCAAATTCCGCTTTTCCCTTGGGCAAGTCAATCTATTGCCTATTTAGGACTTGATTTACCACTCTGCATTAATGTAAGGACACTTGTTATTTGCTATTCAGTGCAAGCCCCATTATTATCAGTGGAGCCTGATTATTAATGGCCTGTGTTCACGCATTAACTCAGGTTAGTAAATGAGGCTTTTAACATGGGCAGTACTTCAATGCAACTCACCCTGAGCTTGAAGGGAAGAGAGTTTAGACTGGGCAACATTTTGAGGAAAGGGTGAGGAGCGGGGGGTATTCTGAAAATTGGGCACCACCTTAACCAGGATAGAGAAGCAAGCCAATGGCTCTAACATTTAAAGAGGAAATACAGCAGCTTTTAATCTAATTCATGACAGTCAATGGAAAACATCGTTTCGCCTGAGGCATCTTCTAAGGAAATTTTCAAACCTGGGGAGCTAGAATATCCCAATAGAAAGATTGTCATAATGGCTGAAGTAGCTGAGGTGCAATTTTAATAAACAGCTGGTAGATATAAATGATTCCAATTTACCCCTATCAAGCGCTAGACAAGTTTAGACAAGTTGTAAGCACAAATGAAAAACAGGTTTTGAATTATCTGTATGAAAATGCAAGAAATCTAAAAATAATAGGTATCTCAGAGAGCTGGTGGAAAGAGGATAACCAATGGAATGCTGGGATAGCAGAGTGCAAATTATAGCAGACCTCAGTAACAGGGGCCCATAATGAGGTGCCAAAACATCAAGATGTCAGATGTGTGTATAGATTTTTTAAGAAGGTGAGAGTGTGCTTGAACATCTAAGAAGATGCTTAAAGATAAGTTTCTGTTATTTAAAAAGCATTTATAACATCGAGCACGTTGAATCGAAAAGAGTTTTGCCACAGAGCTGTTCTTGCAATTTTTGTAAGATTACACAGTACAGAAACCAATTTTGCAGCCTTCTTGAGTGAACTTCATTCCGCCTTTAAATGTGGAAAAATAGCCCTGGTAGTATCATTAGTCTTTTATTTATTTATTTTATTTTATTTGTTGCGTTTGTATCCCACATTTTCCCACCTTTTTGCAGGCTCAATGTGGCTTACATGGTACCGTGATCGGCTTTAACCGATTTCGATATGAAGAAATACAAGTTGTGATTAATAACAAGGTGATATGGTAGAGTGAGATACATGTACAGTATGGTAAAGACAATTGGGGACAACTTAGAAAGGGAAAGGAAGAGTTAGGATATGTCCGTTACTTTCTTTGGTTAAGTTGTGTCGCAGATGTTCTGGTTTTTTTATGTTGGGTCGGTGGGGTATGCCCTTCTGAACAGTTCTGTTTTTAGTACTTTCCGGAAATTCATGTGGTCGAGTGTGGTTTTTACTACTTTTGGTAGTGCGTTCCACAATAGTGCGCTCAGGTAGGAAAAGCTGGAAGCATAGATGGATTTGTATTTGAGTCCTTTGCTGCTTGGGTAATGGAGGTTTAGGTATGATCTTGCTGATTTTATGGCGTTTCTGGGTGGTAGGTCGATGAGGTCTGTCATATATCCCGGTGCCTTGCTGTAAATGATTTTGTGAACTGTCGTGCAGATTTTGAATGCGATACGTTCCTTAATTGGAAGCCAGTACAGTTTTTCTCTGAGTGGTTTGGTGCTGTCAAAACGTGTTTTTCCATATATAAGCCATGCTGCTGTGTTTTGGGCGGTTTAAAGTTTCTTTATGATTTGTTCTTTGCATCCCGCATAGATTCCGTTACAATAGTCTTTTGTGGATCATGCCCTTGTGCTGTCCTGTCTAAAAAAATATCGGTATCTCTGGTACTGTTTTCCATGCATGTGTGAAACAAACTGAAAAAGGCAACCAAAAATCAGGGTCAAAGTCCAAAAAAAACCCAAGGAACAGAAAATGTTTCCCCTCTGCACATGCCTGCTTGACACAGGTTCCTTTTTTGCAGACATGTTGTCGGAAGTGGAGGATATAACAGGGTCCTGTGGTTCTCCATGGTGTGTTTTCTTCTTCGTTAGAGTTGTGGATACCATATTCCAAGGACCCAGAGAGATAGCAGACTGAGAAAGTGCCCTGTGACTGGTGTAAGAGCCCCCGATCTCTGGAAGGAGTTTCTATTTGATGTTTTTGAGTCCTAAACCAGCATGTCTCTGTGAACACCAGAAGGAAAGCAATGGATCATGAGTCAGTGTAGAGCGCATGGTAGCCTTAACAGAGTGGGATTAGAGCAGTGGTTCACAACCCAATCCTCGGGACACACCCAGCCAGTCAGCTTTTCAGGATATCCACAATGAATATGCATGAGAGAGATTTGCATACGATTGAAGCAATGTATGCAAATCTCTCTCATGCATATTTCTTGTGGGTATCCTAAAAACCTGACGCTGGATGTATCCCAAGGACTGGGTAGAGAAAACCCTGGATTAGAGGTTTCCATACAGCAGGGGTCTTCAAATCCAGTCCTTGAGGTCCACAACCGAGCCTGGTTTTCAGGATTTCCACAATGAGATCTATTTGCATTCACTGCTTCCATTCCATGTAAATATATCTCATACATAATCATTGTGGAAATCTTGAAAACCAGGCTGAGTTGTGGACCTCAAGAACTGGATTTAAGGACCCCTGCCAAATGGCACAGACTGAATCGAATTCAAGTGACTGCAGGAAAACTGAAGAGAGCAGGTCTGGATCATTTTTTCCACACAAAAGCCTAATTAACTGGCTGCCTATACAGAGTCCGAATCCTTTGTTGTGTCTGCACAGTAGTGACAGCTGCTGGCACCCTGCTGCAGAACAGAAATCCAGATTAGGGAGCTGCCAAACTGGGCTGGATTAACCATTAGGCAGCCAAGGAAATTGCCCAGGGCGGCATAAAACATAAGCATCGCCTCACTGGGTCAGACCAAAGGTCCATCTAGCCCAGCACCCTGTCTCCGACAGTGGGCAATCCAGGTCACAATCACCCGACAAGATCCACGGAGCAAAGCATTTTGTACTGCTTGTCCCAGGAATAGTGGATTTTTCCCTACGTCCATTTAATAACATTCTATGGCCTTTTCCTTCAGGAAGCCGTCCAAAGCAAAACTCAAAGAACCATCAGCAAATTTGTTTACTGCAGGGAGGGAGGCCAATTTTCAGAGTTCATTCATCTGAGTAAACGACTTTTGGAAATTGCCCTCATTATGTACATATATATATGAAACAAAATTCAGCATTTGAAAGCACAATGTTCAAGTATGAATTTTAACAAGATAGTTCTGAGGGAGGTGATCATGGTTATTGAGTTTAATTATCAAAATCTCAGGGTCTAAAAGTTAATTGAGAGGTTCAAAGCTGAACGTTTCCCTAGGGCGAGTAATACCCTTGCACCAGTCCTGCTGCCAGTTTCAGGGATCCCTGACAGGAAGTGTGATAACCTTTGCATTTCAAAGAAGCCGCTTGGGTCTTGCCACTTCTTAATTGGGAACTGGAGAAAGGCCTCCTGTTTTTATGGGATTTCATCATTATTTTCAACATCAAAAGCACTTTGGTTTATTATTTTGTTTGTTCCTACTGCCTTGCTTTATTGTTACTGCTGTCTGGGTATCATATTACTCTAATTATCTAATCATTATAACTCTAGTGAATATGTCTTTGTTATGTGTGTTCTTAGTAAACCTTTCAGTTTGATTCTGTTGGGGTCGTAATTGCCTTTGTGTTTTATTTATTTTTATTTTATTTTATTGCATTTGTATCCCACATTTTCCCACCTATTTGCGGGCTCAGTATGGCTTACAATATATATTGTGAATATGAACATACAATATGTAACAGATCGATTATGGGTTAACATTGTGAGGAGTTATGTGAAGACAGAGTCAAGTCAAGACATCGTTTGGCGTAGAAACACTGGAATGGAATGGAAGTGTTGAGCTGCAGGGGATGGAGTGTGTGTGTGCTTGTATGTTTGCGTGTTTGTGTGTGTGTGCTTGTATGTTTGCGTGTTTGTGTGTGTGTGTGTGTGTGTATGTTTGCATTTGCGTGTGTGTGTGTGTGTGTGTGTGCGTGTGTGTATGTGTGTATGTTTGCATTTGCGTGTGTGTGTGTGTGAGCTATAAATGTAAGACCCCCAAATTCATGCTGTATTTATATGTGCATGATGAGGTGCACAGAGTGCCTGGAAAAACTCTGGATTTCCTTCCCCACTGTAAAAGAATCCACGCTTTCACTTCCTTCACTGGTAAAAGAATATGGCGGAGGGCCGAAGTGCACGGAGCCGCCCATAATATGGCACCGTGCACCCACGCTCCAGCTGTGAGGGGGAGGGCAAGCTGCGATAGGCAGGGAGCCATGGCGACTGGAAGAGAGTTTTCGTGCCAAGAGGGGCTCCCTTCAGAGAAGGAGGGGCTGGAGCCTTGGGCTTAAAGCCCACAGAGCTACTGCACGCTCCATCTTTCTTTCCTGAGGTCACAAATGGGAGCAGCCTACCCCCCCCCCCCCCCCCCACTCGCTCTATTTATTGTTTTGTATTATATTACGCATGTCGCATTTTGCAGGGCGGGAATACCCGAGCCTGAGTGTTTAAAGGAGCACTAATTCATCAAGTTACGATTTGGTGCAGATGGGTTCGCTGCACCCAGGTTGGACACGCCTTGCTGAGTGGCGGGAGCGTCCTGTGTACTGCATGTAGCGTATTTGTTAGTCTTGCTTATGGCGACAGACTGGGTGCTTTCATTGTAGCTTGTTAAGAGCTTCCAGTGTGGTTCAGGTATCCTGTTTTGATTGTCTGTATTATATACAGTTATGTCTTCTAAAGCTGCAGCCAAGTTGTTCCCCACTTAATCCAAAGTGAATGTGTTATTTATTATTTCATGTTCAGAGTATTAAAGGGCCGGGACAAGGTGTCACGGTTGCTCATACTGGGGTTGACTGGCCAGAAAGGCTCTTGGCTGTTTAAATTGCCTGTTTGGACTAACTGGTCATATTTAGCGGTTCTTAACTGCACCGTGCCACTGAAAGCGTCCAGTTTAGCGCACAACTTGAAACTGGCAATTTGAAGGCGTTCTGAGGGCGGAGTCAGCACTTAACCATTTAAATAGGACCACATAAAAGTCAATCCTATCCTTATTGCAATTCGTCTTAGCCAGTTGTGCTGAATATCACACTTAACCGGCTGCATTATAGCCATATTCACATATAGCCATTCACATATATCCAGAAATTCAATGCCGGAGCCCGATTATGGCCCAGCATTGAATTTCTGAGGATAATGGCAGTGGCAGTCAGCAAAACACTGAATATTGGGCCCACTAATTCCCCCTCATATGGTTGCTAACGCCGGATTAGCGCCCGCATTTCCCCAGTGTGGAAGAACAGAGGGGGGTCTGGCGCAAGTTTGCAGGGAATACCGTAGAGCTCATTTAATTTAAATGTAGCTCTCCGGTATTCCGCCCATAGGATCAGAGCACTGTACTTTGACTGTACGGGTCAAATAACACCTTAATCCTATGCCAGCTCGGAGCTAACATTAGGGTTAAGGCTCTCCCCCCCACCCCCATCCATGCCAGGCATCCCAGGCTGCCACCGCAACACCTCCAGCCCCCCGTGTTGCTTACAGGGGGGGGGGAGCTTGGGGGGCATTAGGCCACCAGGGCCTTGCCTTTGAGGGGGGTCCAGGTTTGGGCTTTTGATAGCCAGGCCCAATCCTCTCACACTTTCCACCTAAATTTGCATGTTATCAGCATTGATCATTAGGGAGTTAATTCCCTGTGCTGTTGCAGCGCTATTTATAGGGCGCTGTTTCAGAACAGAGTGGGGAACTGATCATCAGGGCCTAAGTTAAGTGAGTAAGTGGGAGCCCCGCGTGTGTCTCACCCATGCTCCAACCCTGTGTACACTCCCCTATGCATTATCCACCATAATATATATATATAATGCATATGCAAATTAATTTGACTATTATTGAAGTTAATTAGCACCCCATTAGAATCTGCATGGCACCTAAGGTTATCTGTGGAAATTGGTGCTAAGCACGAAAGCCATGTGCCTTTTATAGAATCATGCTTAGCATTGATTAATTATGTATTTTCAGAATAGTACTTAGGCTCCATGATAGCTTTTATGTACATAAGAACATTAGAACATGACTAGCTATACTGAGTCAGACCAATGGTCCATCTAGCCCAGTATCCTGTTTTCCAAACCGTGGCCAAGACAGGTCACAGGTACCTGGCAGAAACCCAAATCGTGGCAACATTCCTTGTAGAACCCCAAAGAATAGCAAGATTCTGGAATCCTAAAGAATCACAAGATTCCATTCAGAAAGTCAGAGTAGCAACATTCCATGTAGAACCCCAAAGAATAGCAAGATTCTGGAATCCTAAAGAATCACAAGATTCCATTCAGAATGTCAGAGTAGCAACAGCCTGCATTGTGTGGGAAAGCGCGGGGTACAAATGTAATAATAATACAAATCCCAGGGCAAGCAGTTGCTTCCCATGTCTGTCTCAGTTGCACTATGGACTTTCCCTCCAGGAATTTGTCCAAACCTTTTTTAAACCCAGATACGCTAACCGCCGTTACCACATTCTCTGGCAAAGAGTTCCAGAGCTTAACAATTTGTTGAGTGAAAAAAAAAAATGTTCCTCCTATTTGTTTTCAAAGTATTTCCATATAACTTCCTTGAGTGTCCCCTAGTCCTTGTACTTTTGGAACGAGTAAAAAATTGATTTACTTCTACTCATTCTACACCACTCAGGATTTTGTAGACCTCAATCATATCTCCCCCCCCATCCTTCTCTTTTCCAAGCTGAAGTGCCTTAACCTCTTTAGCCTTTCCTCATATGAAAGTTCAATCCCCTTTCCCATTTTGGTCGCTCTTCTTTGAACCTTTTCTAATTCCACTATATCTTTTTTGAGATACGGCCAGGGCCGTGCCGATGCGGTAAGCGAGGTAAGCACCGCAGGGGGGCGCCCACCTTTGGAGGGCGCCGCCGCGGTGCTTACCCTCGCCCCGCCGAGGACTTTAAATCTTTTGGCACCAGAGAGGGGGGTGCCGCCGCTCCCGCTGCTCTTCATGATCCTGGCACCCCCCCCTCCCGCACCAGCCCTTTAAATTTATTTGCCGAGCGAGCGCAGCACCTCGTGTGCAAGTAAAAGAAGCGGATCCGATCATCTCATTGGGCCTTCCCTCACTGTCCCGCCCTCCTCTGACGCAACTTCCTATTTCCTCTAGGGCGGGACAGTGAAGGAAGGCCCAATGAGATGATCGGATCCGCTTCTTTTACTTGCACACGAGGTGCTGCGCTCGCTATCGCGTCGGCATTGGCAATTTATTTTTAAAGACGGGTGGCAGGGAGAAGACGAGGCAGGGTGAGGGTGGGGGACAGATGGGGTGACCGTGAAGGTGGGGGGGGGACTCGGATAGCAGAAGGGACTGGGTGGGAGACAGATGGGGTGAGGGTGGGGGGCACTTGGATAGCAGAAGGGACTGGGTGGGAGACAGATGGGGTGAGGGGGACTCAGATGGGCAGAAAGGACTGGGTGGGAGACAGATGGGAGAAGGGGCATGGAGCTGGAACTGGGGTCTGAAAAGTGAGCAGGAGGGAGAATGGGGTCAAGCCTGGGGCAGGGGTGGATGGGAGAATCAATGGATCTGGAACTAGGGGCAGCCGCAGGTGGGAACTGGGAGCCGAAAAGAGGGGGCAGTGAGAGAGGGGGGATAGATCTTGGATGGAATGGGGAGTGAGAGGGAGGGCAGACCCTGAATGGATGGGAGGGCAAAGAGGCATGGATGGGAGGGCAGGGCCCAGGGAGAGGACAAATTGCTGGAAGGGGAGGGGAGAGAGGATTGCTGGCTATGGATGGAGGAGGGAAGGGCAGAGAGGGACAAGGATGGACATGGGGGCCCAGGGAGAGGACAAATTGCTGGAAGGGGAGGGGATTGCTGGCTATGGATGGAGGAGGGAAGGGCAGAGAGGGACAAGGATGGATATGGGGGCCCAGGGAGAGGACAAATTGCTGGAAATGGAGGGGAGGGGAGGGGAGAGAGGAGGATTGCTGGCTATGGATGGAGGAGGGAAGGGCAGAGAGGGACAAGAATGGACATGGATGGGAGGGCAGGACCCAGGGAGAGAGGAGAAATTGCTGGAAATGGATATAGAGCAAGAAATGAAGAAGAAAGGAGAAAAGTAAAGAAATAAATGGAAAGGAAGCCCTGGAAACGGAGTTAAGAGGACAGATAGCAGCAGAATCAGATACTGGGCCAGCATGATCAGAAAAAGAAAGTCACCAGACAACAAAGGTAGAAAAAAATCATTTTATTTTCATTTTAGTGTTTGGAATATGTCCACTTTGAGAATTTACATCTGCTATCTTATTTTGCAATGTATAGCAATTTGTTTCTAAGAATATTGCTGACAATTCCTTTCAGTGTGGCAAGTGGTGAGCGATCATTTTCATGGGGGGGGGGTGATCATTTTCACGGGGGGGGGGGGGCGCCAACTGATAGTCTGCAGGGGGGCGCCAGAGACCCTAGGCACGGCCCTGGATACGGCGACCAGAACTGAACACAATACTCAAGGTGAGGTCGCACCATGGAGCGATACAGAGTGTGCGCACATACATGAATAAACGATAGTATTCTAAACATTTATGCCCATAGGGCTAGATTCTACATATGGCACCCAAAAAATTGGCACTGAAAAAAAAGCACAATTCTATAAGCCGTGCTTAAAGTTAGGCGTGGTTTAAAGAACATTTGCACCCGGGAATCGCGCCTAACTGTACAGTGGGGGAAATAAGTATTTGATCCCTTGCTGATTTTGTAAGTTTGCCCACTGACAAAGACATGAGCAGCCCATAATTGAAGGGTAGGTTATTGGTAACAGTGAGAGATAGCACATCACAAATTAAATCCGGAAAATCACATTGTGGAAAGTATATGAATTTATTTGCATTCTGCAGAGGGAAATAAGTATTTAATCCCTCTGGCAAACAAGACCTAATACTTGGTGGCAAAACCCTTGTTGGCAAGCACAGCGGTCAGACGTCTTCTGTAGTTGATGATGAGGTTTGCACACATGTCAGGAGGAATTTTGGTCCACTCCTCTTTGCAGATCATCTCTAAATCATTAAGAGTTCTGGGCTGTCGCTTGGCAACTCGCAGCTTCAGCTCCCTCCATAAGTTTTCAATGGGATTAAGGTCTGGTGACTGGCTAGGCCACTCCATGACCCTAATGTGCTTCTTCCTGAGCCACTCCTTTGTTGCCTTGGCTGTATGTTTTGGGTCATTGTCGTGCTGGAAGACCCAGCCACGACCCATTTTTAAGGCCCTGGCGGAGGGAAGGAGGTTGTCACTCAGAATTGTACGGTACATGGCCCCATCCATTCTCCCATTGATGCGGTGAAGTAGTCCTGTGCCCTTAGCAGAGAAACACCCCCAAAACATAACATTTCCACCTCCATGCTTGACAGTGGGGACGGTGTTCTTTGGGTCATAGGCAGCATTTCTCTTCCTCCAAACACGGCGAGTTGAGTTCATGCCAAAGAGCTCAATTTTTGTCTCATCTGACCACAGCACCTTCTCCCAATCACTCTCGGCATCATCCAGGTGTTCACTGGCAAACTTCAGACGGGCCGTCACATGTGCCTTCCGGAGCAGGGGGACCTTGCGGGCACTGCAGGATTGCAATCCGTTATGTCGTAATGTGTTACCAATGGTTTTCGTGGTGACAGTGGTCCCAGCTGCCTTGAGATCATTGACAAGTTCCCCCCTTGTAGTTGTAGGCTGATTTCTAACCTTCCTCATGATCAAGGATACCCCACGAGGTGAGATTTTGCGTGGAGCCCCAGATCTTTGTCGATTGACAGTCATTTTGTACTTCTTCCATTTTCTTACTATGGCACCAACAGTTGTCTCCTTCTCGCCCAGCGTCTTACTGATGGTTTTGTAGCCCATTCCAGCCTTGTGCAGGTGTATGATCTTGTCCCTGACATCCTTAGACAGCTCCTTGCTCTTGGCCATTTTGTAGAGGTTAGAGTCTGACTGATTCACTGAGTCTGTGGACAGGTGTCTTTCATACAGGTGACCATTGCCGACAGCTGTCTGTCATGCAGGTAACGAGTTGATTTGGAGCATCTACCTGGTCTGTAGGGGCCAGATCTCTTACTGGTTGGTGGGGGATCAAATACTTATTTCCCTCTGCAGAATGCAAATAAATTCATATACTTTCCACAATGTGATTTTCCGGATTTAATTTGTGATGTGCTATCTCTCACTGTTACCAATAACCTACCCTTCAATTATGGGCTGCTCATGTCTTTGTCAGTGGGCAAACTTACAAAATCAGCAAGGGATCAAATACTTATTTCCCCCACTGTATGTGCAACCATTTGCACCTACTTTAGGCATACATCCCCGTTATTCTATAACAACGTGCTTTAATTTTAGGAATGCCCCCTTACACCCATGACCCTCCCATTTCCGTGCCCCCTTTTCATATAGCATGTAAAATTTAGGCGTGAATTCTGCGCCTAAATTTACGTGGGTAAAGTTCAATTAGATTTAATTAGTGTCAATAATTGCTTGTTTAAAAGCCAATGATTGATGCTAATTAGCTTATTTCATAAAATTATGTGCACACGATTTTTGGCGGCTTTTACAGAATTAGGGGGCTATCGGACGCATAAATGTGATCGCCCCCCTGGGCTGTAGAATTGCTCTGTATCACAGGGGTGTAGCCAGACCTCAAGGTGGGAGGGGGCCAGAGCCCAAGGTGGAGGGGTGCACATTTTGGCTGCTGCTCCACCACCACCACCCCTCTGCCACCGCTGCCCTCCCTCCGCTGCCTCGCTAACCCCCCTCTGCCGCCCACTGCTGCCGCTGTAGATCTTGGCTGGCAGGGGTCCCCAACCCCAACCCCCACCAGCTGAAGCGCTGCCTCTGGAAATACCTTGGCATGCTCAGTTTCACTAAAAGGAGCGTACCCGACATGAGGGGCAGGCAATGCGGCGGCACCGCCGCAGACCAATGCTGGATGAAGTCTTCAGCTGGCGAGGGTTGGAGACCCCTGCCAGCCAACCAGGGGCCCAGAGCGAATTTGGGTGGGGGGGCCAGGCCCCCATGGCCCTATCTAGCTATGCCACTGCTGTATCAGCTTTGTAGATTTGCTCATACATTCCGCATTCATTTTCTGTCTGTTATGAGGATGCTTTGTTACGCATCAATAATCTGGTGTGGCCAAGCCAAGTTGGCATCGTCCATTTGTTAGGACTCCCTTGTGTTAAGTCACTCCGTATATTTCATTCCTCATTGCCCTGATAATGGTATATCCAAGTGGCAAAGTCACCTACTGCAGCCTGCTGGATTATTTCCCTGCTGTACCCAATGCTATTCTTTAAAAACTTTTATGAAAGCGTTTGCTCGCAGGCTAGTGTCAGCTTCCAAACAGGTCTGCCGCCTGTGCAGTCTGTTAAACAGATTCTGGGTAATTCTTGAAAAATAACCTTCGCCCTGGGGAGCCCACTATTCTCTCCCCACAAAGATCTGTCTCTAAACACTCTCAGGCTGTTTTTCTACTCTATTAATTAGACATAAGTAACAGCTGTGTTCCTCTTCTGCTTTCCTGTAGGTGTGGGAAGACTGGAATTCACTGCTAGCTGAACTGATTTAACCCTTCTCTGAGCTGTGAAAAGAGCTGCCTCAGAGATGCCATTGCTCATGCAGTTGTTTCTGGGTGCACGGAGCATCTTTCATCCGAACAAGATTGTGTGGGGCCGATTCTGTTCAATATATTTGTGAGTGGCATTGCCGAAGGGTTAGAAGGTAAAGTTTGCCTTTTTTGCGGATGGTACTAAGATTTGTAACAGAGTGGACACCCAGGAGGGAGTGGAAAACATGAAAAAGGATCTGCAGAAGCTAGAAGAATGGTCTAAGGTTTGGCAATTAAAATTCAATGCGAAGAAATGCAAAGTGATGCACTTACAGGCAGATGATCAAAAGCAAACGCCGGCGCTAGAGGCTGTTAGCGCCATACTAGCGCCGGCGTTTGCTACCGCCCCATGATCAGAGACCTCGAGCGCGTGAAACAACGCGCTCAAGGGATCTTAGAGCAAGTAGCATGCAAATGAATGCTAAACAGAGCTCCTAGCGCAAGTAGCTTGAAAATGCATGCTAATCAGCACTTAACACATTCATCCCCAATGATCAGCGACCAGCGCGCCAAAGATTGAGTTGCTGGCCGCGACAAACCCTACGCCAGCTCCGAGCTGGCGTTAGGGTTTGCCGATCATTGGGGAGAAATGGTGAGCTCTGTCCAGCATGCATATGCATGCTGGCAGGCCCCCATTCCCCCCTACAGCAAACCTGCCAGTGACGGCAGTTCAGGACATCCAAAATTTGAACGTTTCTGTGACGGGGCAGTTGAGGACGTCCAAATTTTGGACGTTTCTGCAATGGACAGTTAAGGACATCCAAAATTGGATGTTTCTATGAAAAAGACGTCTTTCTCATAGAAACATCCAATTTTGGACGTCCTTAACTGCCCATTGCAGAAACGTCCAAAATATGGATGTCCTCAACTGCCCCGTCACAGAAACATCCAAATTTTGGACGTCCTCAACTACCCCGTTGCTATACCTCCGACACCCCCTTGAAATTTGGCCGTCCCTGCAACAGAGCAGTTGAGGACGTCCATCTTCCGATTTAAAGATGGGCGTCCTTCTCCTTTCATTGGTCTCCAGCCCAGACCTGTCAAACAAGTGCGGGAGGATTGTGCTGAGCACATGCTCTGGCACAATTCTCCCGCACTTCTACTCCATCATCAGAGATAATTGTGCTGCTTAAATTTGCATGCATTATCTCTGATCATAGGTCTAATAGCACCCCGTGCTGTTCCAGCGATATTTTAGAGCGCTGTTTGGAACAGCGCGGGGCTTTTGATCATCTGCCTGTTAGAAATTAGAAATCCACGGGAGACGTATGTGTTAGGCAGTGAGAGTCTGATACGTACAGACGGGAGAGGGATCTTGGTGTGATAGTATCTGAGGATCTGAAGGCGACAAAACAGTGTGACAAGGCGGTGGCCATAGCTAGAAGGTTGCTAGGCTGTATAGAGAGAGGTGTGACCAGAAGAATTGATTGCCCCTGTATAAGTCGTTGGTGAGGCCCCACCTGTGCTACTTTTTTGTGTATAGCCTACTTTGATTTGTACCTATGCTCTTTAGGGCACAGACCGTATAAGTCTGCCCAGCACTATCCCCGCCTCCCAACCACCAGCCCCGCCCCCCAACCACCGGCTCTGGCACAGACCGTATAAGTCTGCCCAGCACTATCCCCGCCTCCCACCACCGGCTCTGGCACAGACCGTATAAGTCTGCCCAACACTATTCTTGCCTCCCAACCTCCAGTCCCACCTCCCACCACTGGCTCTGGCACAGACCGTATAAGTCTGCCCCGCACTATCCCCGCCTCCCAACCTCCAGCCCCGCCTCCCACTACCGGCTCTGCTATCCAATCTCGGTTAAGCTCCTGAGGATCCATTCCTTCTGAACAGGATTCCTTTATGTTTATCCCACGCATGTTTGAATTCCGTTACCGTTTTCATCTCCACCACCTCCCATGGGAGGGCATTCCAAGCATCCACCACTCTCTCCGTGAAGAAATACTTCCTGACATTTTTCTTGAGTCTGCCCCCCTTCAATTTCATTTCATGTCCTCTAGTTCTACTGCCTTCCCATCTATGGAAAAGGTTCGTTTGGGGATTAATACCTTTCAAATATCTGAAAGTCTGTATCATATCACCCCTGTTTCTCCTTTCCTCCAGGGTATACATGTTCAGGTCAGCAAGTCTCTCCTCATACGTCTTGTTACGCAAATCCCATACCATTCTCGTAGCATTTTTAATAAGGAACAAAGGTTAATATATGAGTGGAGAACGGTGGCCCCGTTGGACCTATATAAAGAAGTAGAGTGGCTGGAAGCAGTCAAGTGACAGTATCTCTCAATGGTCATAAGAGAAGAAAGTTAATGCATGTGTACAGTCGTCTCAAGGAGACAGATGCCATTTTTCTCCCAGCACCTGGAAGTTGGTAAGAAAAGTGCAATTGTTTTCAGGTATGTCAAAGATTAGGAAGGATAATGAAGAGGATATGAAGTTACTCTGCATTTTATAGCTGAACCTCTGACGACACTTTTGCAAATACAGTAACTGTGTCGGGTTTAATGGAGAGAAGAGAAACTGCTACACAGGGCTGCCGAGATGGGGGGGGGCAGGAGGGGCAAAATTCCACAGGCCCGTGACTCCAAGGAGGGCCTGGCCCTGGGGTCTCTCACCATCTCCTGCTCCCAGGCCGCCAGCGCCGCAGTCCCCACCTACCTACCCTCAGCTCCCTTCTATCTGCCATCCAACCACCTTCATTTAAAAAAACAAAAAAAAATCTCAAAATCGGCAGCACATCACCTTCTGTGTGAAAGCGGCAGATCGCCTCGGGCGGGCCTTCCCTCACTGTGACCCGCCCTCCTCTGATGTAACTTTCTATTCCCGCGAAGGCGGGACACAGTAAGGGAAGAGAGAGTTGTTTAAGCTTATATGTGTTCATGTCATAGAGATATAGTTTAAAAACTCCGGGGATAGAGGGATTATATTATTTTTCAAAATTGTTGATTTTAGGTGTGAATGAGAGAGAGTGCATGATTAGACTGTGAGAAGAAATGTTATATGTTTAGAGAAATGTTGAATAATGTGAATTTTGCAAAGATGACATAGCATTTAGTTACTATTTTGTGATATATGTAACTAGGAGAAAGGATTTACTCAGCTGATGTTAATATATGTATATTCATTTGGGATATCTTGAAAACAAGGCTGGCTTGTGATCCCCCAGGGCAGGTTTGAGAACCACTACTACACCATATCTCCTCCTTACATCATCTTTTGCTCCTCCTCTCCTCCCCCCCACGCACCCACCCCCACCCCCATCATGTAATATAATGTAGGGAAAGGGAAGGGCAATAGGCCTTGATATACTGACTTTCTGTGGTATTTTGCAACTACATTCAAAGCGGTTTACATATATTCAGGTACTTATCTTGTACCAGGGGCAATGGAGGGTTAAGTGGGAGGGTTAAGTGAGTTGCCCAGACTCACAAGGAGCTGCAGTGGGAATTGAAACCTGTTTCCCAGAATCAGAGTCCACTGCACTAACCACTAGGCTACTCCTCCACTGGCAACATTCCATGTAGAAGCAGCAACGCGGCCACACAGGCTTCTGTTTCTGTGAGTCTGACATCCTGCACGTATGTGCTGGACGTCAGACTCACAGAAACAGAAGCCTGTGCAGCTGATCTGCAAGGGCAGGCTTCTACATGGAATGTTGCTAGTGGAATAGCAACATTCCATGTAGAATCTCAAATAGGGAAAGGGAAATGGGACTTGATATACTGCCTTTCTGAGGTTTTTGCAACTACATTCAAAGCGGTTTGCATATATTCAGGTACTTATTTTGTACCAGGGGCAATGGAAGGTTAAGTGACTTGCCCAGAGTCACAAGGAGCTGCAGTGGGAATTGAACTCAGTTCCCCAGGATCAAAGTCCGCTGCACTAACCACTAGGCTACTCCTCCACTCCATCCTTCTCCATATTCTCCCTTAAATCTTGCTCTCCTGGCCCTAGATCTAGTTTGCCACTGACTGAACAGGATCACATTAAGGGGTATTTTTACCAAGCCATAAAAAAAGTGGCCAGTGCTGGTGTCAGCACGTGGGTTTTCCGTGCCCTTTGGCCACTTTTAGTGTAGCGATAAAATGGCTGCCGTGCCCTATTTTTTGTAATGGCCATGTGCTAATTTCCCCATTAGCGCATGGCCGTTCTCACGGGAGCTTTTACTGCCACCTATTGAAGAAGCGGTAAGGACTCCCGTGCTAACCGAGCAGCATGGCAATGTGCTCACACTTCCTGATTAACACACGCAAGCCTACTCTCTGCCCTTGGACACGCCTTCCATGCTGGAAAATAAACAAATATTTTACAGCGCGGGATTAATGCGCACTGAGCGTGAAACTACCAAGGACACCTTAGCGTATCCCATGTTACTGTCCTTTTAGCATGTGGTAGGCTCACGTTAGGGCCACCGCACCGTAGCAAAAGGACCCCTTAGGGATCCTCAAAAACTGCATTTCTTTGCTTCCTCTTTCACGTTTCACCACAATTTTAAAAGCCTCCCTGAGTGGTTGTCATCATGTCATGCCTGCCTTGTGCTAACTCTGCAGAAAAATACAGTGTTGGTAGGAAAGGAAAACATTAGTTTCTCATTCTGAGCTAACAAATGATCTTTTGTATCAAAGCAGGAAAAAAAAAAGAGAGAGAGAATTGGAAAACAATTTCAGCAGCTCTTATCTCTTCATGCCAAAGGGCATAAACTGTGGTTTTAAAAGGGAAACTGGTATCCTTTGTTCCGCTAGTATAAAAAAATGTGAAGATGATCTATGTTTCAGCTTGAGATATGATGTTTTTAGTCTCTCTCTTTGCAGGTTTTGCTTTCTGTAGTTTTCTGCTCTGCGATTAATTAATATCAGTCCATCTGGAGTAAATTATGTCTTCTTGTTTAATGTTTCCTTTTCATTGCGTATATCTAATTGTTTATATAGACTGCAGGAACAGGAGCTAATCGTACGAGAGAAACACGAGCACTGAGAATAAAAGATGAAAGGGATGTCCTATCTCTGAAAAGATACTTTTTATATCATTCTGTGTCATTGCCATCTGGAACATAAAAAAAACCTGACAGTATATTGTTTATCACATTTGTGAGTTAGCGTTCACTGTCTGCAAACTTTAGATGCATTAAAGTAAATGGGGGAAACACAGTACATGAGTTCTAAAAATATGCAGGTCAATTTTCAGTCTGGGGAAAAACTCAAAACATCTAATCTAGACTTTACAAATTATTCCTATATTTGGTGGCACTATGGGGTTAAAATTTTTAAAGTAGATACTAACATTTATGTGCTAATTATAGGTCAGATTCTATTTATGACTCCTAAAAAAATTGGCGCCCCCCCAAAAAATACTCCTAGGCATGTTCTATAAACTATGCCTAAAGTTAGGCGTGGTTTATAGACTATATCTAAATTTAGGCATAGTTTATAGAATATGCCCAGTATCCATTTCCTGTGACTATATGTAGTTGCAGCCATTTACGCCAACTAAAAGCCGGTGTAAATGCCGACGCCTAGGTAATGCTCAGAACGGCAAATTCTACAACACTGCGTGTAAATTCTTGGAACGTCCATGATCCGCCCATGGCCACACCCCTTTTCAGATCTGCATCTTAGAATTAACACGCATCACTTTATAGAATACCCTTACAACGTTGCGTGTGTAAATTCTAATTAAAGCCAATTAGTGGCAATAATTGCTTGTTAAGTGTCAATTACCGTGACTTATTGGTTTGTTAAGCTAATTAAATTGTGCACAAACACAGAATGCAACCAGATTTGCGCATGCAACCTAGGTTACAGTATGTAGAATTTGGGGGAGTGTGAGTAAATGTCAATGGCTTACCTAGCTTGGTTGCCACCTGGGCGGGTCGCCGCTGCACCCTCCAGCATGTCATACCCCTCTGAGGCATGTCACACCTCCCCAAGGTGTGTCACACACTTCCCCGAAGCACATTACCCCCCACCACCCTTCCTCCTAGCATGGGAGTACATGGCGCAGTCGTGCAGCTGTCAGCTCAGCTGGTCCCCTGCCCCGTAACATGCTGCTCCATGCACCCCCTTGCTGCCTGCACCAGTGGCGTAGCCACAGGTGGGCCTGGGTGGGCCCACTTAGGGCTCAGGCCCACCCAACAGTACCACACGTTTAGTGGTAGCTGGTGGGGATCCAAAGCTCAGCCAGCTGAAGACTTCCCCCTAATGGTAATGAAAACACTACTCTCCACAATACCAGCACCTGCGCATGCTCAATTTTCAGCGCATGCGTACTGCAGACTGCCATGGTGGAAAGAAGAATTTTCCCGCCAGCTGAGATATTTTTGTTGGTGGTGGTTTGGGGGGGGGGAGGGCACTTGGTGCCCACCCACTTCTTGCCTAGGCCCACCCAAAATCTGTAGTCTGGCTACGCCCCTGGCCTGCACCCAGGGTGGACCGCCCCCATCGCCCTGCCCTTTGTACTGCCCTTACTACTGGTAAATGTTTACAATAAGGACATATATTCGTGTTTCTGTGGCAAAAATCCACCTAAGCCAGTGGTTTCCAGTCTACTAAGAATGCTGGCTTTTCCTACATCCCAATGGCTCATTTTGTGTGTTTTTAGCTTGGACGTTTTTCCCCCTGAAAATGATCCAAAAAGATAGATGCGCCGAACACAAAAATGCCATTTTCAAAACAAAAGGTAGGATGTTTCTCTGGTTTGAACATGGCCATGTTCACTACTGGAATTTTAGATGTTTTCTACAAAACGTCCAAAACTGGATTGAAAATGCCCCTCTATGTAGAATTAGGAGGCGTATGTGTATCTTTGGTATTTAGGTGGAAGTACTTACATGAGCTCTATGGCTGGCATATGTGCTTGTGCCAAAATTATAGGCACGTATACACCGGGTCAGAGTAGCATTTTATAAAGGAAAGTAGAATAGACATTTTAAGGACTAGAATGCCTTAATACAAGCAGTTACAAAAGTAAAAATGCCCTGAGCACATAATGTCTAGAAAACGGCCATTTTCGAAACAACAAGATAAGACATTTTTCTGGTTCAGAAATAGTTTTGTTCACCACTTGATTTTTGGACATTTTCAGCAAAACGTCCAAAATTGGATTTATGCGTCATATCGAAAACGCCCTTTAAAATGAATTAACTTGTTTTGTGGTATTTTGGGAATGGGAAAAGGTCCCGCATTAGAGGGGGGGACATTTTACTAAGGCTTAGTACAGGCTAAATTCTAAGAAGCCGGTAGGTATATAATTTATTTATTTATTTGTTGCATTTGTATCCCACATTTTCCCACCAATTTGCAGGCTCAATGTGGTTTGTTAGTATTTAATGCACATTAATGTGTTAGCATTCGCTAATCTTTAGTAAAAGGGTCCCTAGATTTGGTAACACAGAGCTCTGGTAGCCCTGTCGGCCCATTTTCCCCTCAAACAAAACTGGACACCCTCTGTCTACCCACTTGGACGTACTCCCACTCAAATGCACTGCACTCAGTCACTAACTATTCACACAATCGCTTACCCGCCTCTCCACCAACTCTTAATATAGCACAATCGGTTACTCACTCCCCAAACAGTTACACAATCATTCAAATGTACCACCTACCTACTCAAACGTACTACAATGCACCCCATGTCCAATGAAGTCACACACTTATTCACACATCACCCACTCAAAACACACCACAACCAGTCATTCACTGTCCACATGGCCACACCCACACGCGCAGCATAGACACATGATCCACTGTCTCCTCCTTTCCCTAAGAGATGTCATATGCTTGTCCCATGCTTTCTTAAATTCAGACACAGTCCTTGTCTCCGCCACCTCCATTGCGAGGTTATTCCATGACCTAAGTATACATTCAAAGCCATCCCCTAACCCTATCCCATTATTCAAGCATAAATTCTGGAATTCGTTGCCAGAGAATGTGGTAAAGGCGGTTAGCTTAGCGGGGTTTTAAAAAGGTCTGGGCGGCTTCCTAAAGGAAAAGTCCATAGACCATTATTAAATTGACTTGGGAAAAATCCACAGCTATTTTTGGGATAAGCAGCATAAAATGTGTTGAACTTTTTTGGGATCTTGCCAGGTATTTGTGACCTGGATTGGCCACTATTGGAAACAGGATGCTGGGCTTGATGGACCTTTGGTCTGTCCCAGTGTGGCAATACTTATGTATGTACATGCACCCTTACCTCCACCCACTCCCAAAATGTTTAATTTGTGCCCTTTAATCTTATAGAGAAACACACCTTCTTGTCATACTTTTCAGTACACACTCCTAAAATGCACTACATATTATTAAAGATTAACGAATAACTCTACTGAATTAGTAAAAAATTGATGGAGTTATATAGACGGTAACTAGTTATGAAAGGAAGCATTTCATGCCCAACATTATATACTATAATTAATTATCGATCTAACTCATTACTGAACATTGTTTCTCTGGCAAAAATCTATGCCTCTCTCCCTCGTTTCAAAACAATTACTTCTTTTGCTACTGGTCAGGTCGTTCTCCCTCCTTCACCTGATAAAGGAGATGACAGATCCTTTATCAGCACAAACATAACAATTTAAATTATTTGCTGTCCTGACAAAATTTACAGGCTTTCACTTTTGATAGATTTTTAGATTTTAATGCAATTACTTTATAAATTAAATTAAATTTACTCTTGGTATTTGTCATAAGACTTTGATTATGGGAATTGTAACTTGATTATATGGTCTATAGCATAACAGGAATGGAATCCGGTATGAGGACAAATAAACTTTAACTTTTAGCAACAAATATTAGATCAGTTTTATTTGGGCATATCGAATGGTGGCTGTCAGCATTTAGTGAATATGCCAGCTGCTGCTGTTAAAGTGAAACTTTCACCCACAAAATCACAGCATATACAAATTTTTTGTTACATTTGTACCCTGTGCTTTCCCACTCATAGCAGGTTCAATGCGGCTTACATATTATATACAGGTACTTATTTGTACCTGGGGCAATGGAGGATTAAGTGACTTGCCCAGAGTCACAAGGAGCTGCCTTTGCCTGAAGTGGGAATCAAACTCAGTTCCCCAGGACCAAAGTCCACCACCCTAACTAACCACTAGGCCACTCCTCCACTGTTGCTACTATTTGAGATTCTACATGAATGTTGCTATTCCACTAGCAACATTCCACGTAGAAGTCGGCCCTTGCAGATCACCAATGTGGCTGTGCAGGCTTCTGCTTCTGTGAGTCTGACGTCCTGCACCGTCAGACTCACAGAAACAGAAGCCTGCGCAGCCTTCTACATGGAATGTTGCTAGTGGAATAGCAACATTCCATGTAGAATCTCCAATAGTAGCAAAATTCCATTTAGAATCTCCAATAGTAGCAACATTCCATGTAGAATCTCCAATAGTATCTATTTTATTTTTGTTACATTTGTACCCTGCGCTTTCCCACTCATGGCAGGCTCAATGCGGCTTACATGGGGCAATGGAGAGTTAAGTGACTTGCCCAGAGTCACAAGGAGCTGCCTGTGCCTCAAGTGGGAATTGAACTCAGTTCCCCAGGACCAAAGTCCACCACCCTAACCACTAGGCCACTCCTCCACTCAAGTGCAAATTACTACATTTTTATGGACCTTCCACAGGGAGGACAGTCAACATAGAAAAAGAGAAAAATGAAGGCAGAAAAGACCATATGGCCTATCCAGTCTAGTTGTCCATGCCATCTACTATCCCTTTCTCTCAAAGTATATACTGTCCCAAGCTTTCTTTTTCACCACCTTCACCCTGAGGCCATTATATGAATTTGCCACTGTTTCCATGAAGACGTATTTCCTCAGGTTACTTCTCAGTCTATCACCTTCATCCTTTGCCCCCTCATTCCAGAGCTTCCTTTCCAGCGGCACAACGAGGGTGGGGCGGTGGAGGCGGTCCACCCCGGGTGCACACTGCAGGAGGGGTACAGGAAGCAGCCGAGTGGCTGTCGGCTCTGCTGGTTCCCTGCTCCCTCTGCTGTTATTTCCTGTTCCAGGGCAAAGGGAGCAGGGGACCGGCGGAGCCGACAGCCATGCGGCTGCTCCCAGCACTCCAACAGGTAAGAAGAATGCACCCGGGTGGGGGGCTTGGAGGTGATGCACTTGGAGGAGACGACGCTGCACCCGGGGGGTGTCGTGCTGCACCGGGGGAGAGGGGACAACACTGCACCCAGGGGGGCAGGGTGCACAGTGGCAATCCGTCCCGGATGCCAGCCGACCAAGGAACAACACTGTTCCTGTCAATTAAAATAGACTCACCTCCTGCGAATTTATGCCACAGAGGTATTTAAACATCTCTATCGTATCTCCTCTCTCCTGCCTTTCTTCCAAAGTATAAATAATGGGGCCGATATTCAGACTGCAGGAGGCAGCCTGGCTATCTCCCACAGTCACCATTCAATGGAGGGACATTTCCGGTGACCAGCATTGAATATCCAGTTTTATTTTTTGGCCAGTTTAAACTTAACCGGCCAAGGCAATATTCAGCGCTGGTCGGTAAAGTTTAAAGCGGACAAAGATAGACCGGCTATTTGGGCAGCCCAATTTGGCCGCCAAACATAGCCGGTGATGAGCTGAATATTTGCGGCTAGTTGGCTATCGCGCAATATAGCCAGTTAGCCACAATGCGCTGAACATGAATATTCAGTGGGAGATAGCTGGCTATCCCCCGCTGAACATTCACAGATAGCCGGTTAAGTGCTATTTACCGGCCAGGAGCCTCTGCACTAGAAGGTTGGTGACTCCTTTGTACTCTGGTACACAAGGTTTTGTACTGTGATTCTCCTCCATATCTAGCCTCCTTGCTCATCCTTTTCTCGTTTGGTTCACAAGGTTTTGTATTGTGGTTCTCGTACATATCTAGACCATGTTCATCCTTTTCTCATTTGGTTCACAAGGTTTTCTATTGCGGTTCTCCTCCATATCTAGACTCCTTGTTCATCCTTTTCTCATTTGGTTCACAAGGTTTTGTATTGTGGTTCTCCTCCATATCTAGACCTTGCTCATCCTTTTCTCGTTTGGTTCACAAGATTTTGTATTGTGGCTCTCCTCCATATCTAGATTCCTTGTTTATCCTTTTCTCATTTGGTTCACAAGGTTTTGTATTGTGGTTCTCCTCCATATCTAGATTCCTTGTTCATCCTTTTCTCGTTTGGTTCACAAGGTTTTGTATTGTGGTTCTCCTCCATATCTAGCCTCCTTGTTCATCCTTTTCTCCTTTGTACTCTGGTTCATAAGGTTCTGTATTGTGGTTCTCCCCCATATCTAACCTCCTTGGTCATCCCTTTCTCCTCTTCATACTTTCTTCAATCTTCCACAGGTTGTCTCGTAATCCTCCCCTCTGTTCCTCAAGCCCATTTAGAATCAACTAGGACTGGGCTCTTCTTCTTTTTAGGTCTTTTCCACTGGAACACTTTGCCTCCAGGGCTCCTACCTGAATCCTCTTTCCTCAAATTTAAGCGCAGTTCATTAAAGAATATGCTTAAGAAGTCGTCTGCATAAATTCCAGTTATGTCCAATTAGTGCTCATTATTGCTTGTTAACTGCTGCTATCAACACTGATTAGTTTAAGCCAATGAAGTTATGCGCATTGTTACAGAATGCGTCTAGATTGTGATACGGATCTCTAGGCACACTATATAGAATCAGGGGGTACGTGCCCAAATTTGGGCCACTTTCGGGGTCCTTTACTAATCCGTGGTAACATTTTTAGCTCACAGTAGAAATCAGTTGGTGGTAAACACTGAGACGCCCATTATATTCCTATGGGCATCTCAGC
Source organism: Microcaecilia unicolor (assembly GCF_901765095.1). Taxonomy (NCBI): domain Eukaryota; kingdom Metazoa; phylum Chordata; class Amphibia; order Gymnophiona; family Siphonopidae; genus Microcaecilia; species Microcaecilia unicolor. The sequence goes on along the minus strand of NC_044038.1, from coordinate 15,236,007 downwards.
ATTTACAGCCAGCTGATTTCTATCACAAAAAAACGCTAACGCAACTTAGTAAAAGACCCTCTTAGAGTCTATTTGGCATACCGCTTTTTAATTTGGGGGTCTGAAACTCTGGAATGATCCTCTGTCATCCATTCAGGCTGAGCCTTCATTTAAGGCTTTTAAATCCTTGCTTATCTTTTTATTTTTCTCAAGCTTTTGCTACGCAGCAACGTAGTAGATGATGGCAGATAAAGACCTGTATGGTCCGTGTAGTCTGCCCAATAAGATAATATCATTGTATGTGGTATGAAGTGATACATCATATGCATACCTGATCTTGATTTATCCTTGCCATTTTTAGGGCACAGACTGTAGAAGTCTGCCCAGCACTGGATTCCCTACCTAATCTCTGCTAAGCTTCTTTGGATCCGATTCTTCTAAACAGGATTCCCTTGTATTTGTCCCACACATTTGTGAATTCCATTACTGTTCTCATCTCTACCACCTCACGCGGGAGGGCATTTCAGGTATCTACTGCTTCGGGGGGGGGGGGGGGGGGGGTGACATGTAGCGGTGACCCGCCCCAGGTAGTGAACAGGCTAGGAACGCCACTGAGAGGGGGAATCCCTCATACAGCCCCACTTCTGAGTGGGGTTATGCATCTGTATCAGCTGACGGCCAGACCTAGGATAACAGTAGCTGCTAAGAAACATTTCCTTTACCGTAGCCCAAAGAGGCTAATCTATGTAGGAAAAGTAGAATGCAGATAGAAACCTGCTATTTGTGCACTGGGACATCATGCACTGGAAAGTTATGGCCAACATTCTCACAAAAAAAACGTCCATAATTGGTATTTTCAAAACCAATTTTTAGACGTTTTTCTATGAAGTCCATCAGAAGTGCGTTCTAATCACAAGGGGGCATGTCAGGGGCGTGTTAAGGGCAGGATCTGGGTGTTCCTAACGCTTGGGATGTTTTTCAGCCATAATGGAACAAATCAAAACCGTCCAGGACTACAACTAAGATGTTTTGAGCTAGACCTGTTTTTATAACGAATAAGGCAGAAAAAGGTACCTTAAATGGCCAGATGATCACTAGAAGGAATCACGGGTGACCTCCCCTTGTTCTCCCAGTGTTTACTAACCCCCTCCCACCCCCCAGCCCAAAAATGTGATTAAAACCATTACTTGCCAGCCTCAGATGTTATACTCAGGTCCATTAGAACAGCATGCAGGTCTCTGGAGTAGTCTAGTAGTGGGTGCACTGCACTGCAGACAGGTGGACCCAGGCCCATACCTCCCCCTACCTGTTACACTTGTGGAGGAAACTGTGAGCCCTCCAAAACTCACCAGGGTTTTGAGTGGGTTTTGGAGGGCTCAGAACCAGATAAGGGAGCAATGGTAAGATGTGTAACTGGGTGCATTTTATGAAGTCCACTGCAGTGCCCCCCTAGGGTGCCCTATTGCTGTCCTGGGATGTCTGGTGGACCAGTCTACTAAAAATGCTGGCTCCTCCTACATCCCAATGGCTTGATTTTGTGCATTTTGCACTTGGATGTTTTTTGTTTGAAAATGGACCAAATAAACCCCCAAAATATCCAAATCACAAAACCTTGTTCAAAACAGTATTTTCGAGGGAAAAAAAAAAAAAAAAGACAGACATTTTTCTTTTTTGAAAATGACCTTCTTTCCTATTCAGATTTTGGATGTTTTTTGCAAAACGTCCAAAATCGGACTTAGACGTCATGTCGAAAATGCCCCTCTCTATAAACTATGCCTAAGCGTAATTTATAGAACATGCTCACGCACCGTTCATAGGCCACATAAAACCAGGCCTAAATACCAGCATATAAGTTAGGCACAGATTGGATGTATTCTTTAATAGTTCGCAATCAGGGGCGTAGCCAGACTTCGGTGGGAGGGGGGTCCAGAGCCCTAGGTGAAGGGGCACATTTTAGCCCCCCCAGGGTGCTGTTGACCCCCCCATTGCTGAACCCCCCCGCCACCAACTTTGACCCCCCCCCGCCGATGACCCTCTTGACCCCCCTCCCACCGCCAACCCGCCATCAGACTAGAACGAAACCTTGCGCGGGATTGGGAAGAAGAGGACCTCGGCTCAGCTGGCGGGGGTTTGGGGTCCCCAGCCAGCAAAGGTAGGCGACGGCGGGTTGGCGGCGGGAGGGGGGTCAAGAGGGTCATTGGCAAGGGGGGTCCAGGGGCAAATCTACAGGGGCCCAGGCCCCCGTGGCCCCATACTAGCTACGCCACTGGTTCACATAGTTTTTTGAAATGCCCACAACCTGCCCATTCCATTCCCCCTTTTCAACTGTGCACATCAGAATTTACACACCCTACATTATAGAATACGCCAAGAAAGTTGTGTGTGAAAACACTAATTAAAGCCAATTAGTGCCACTAATTGGTTGTTAAGTACCAATTATTGGCGCTGATTGGCTTGTTAATCAACTAAGCTGTGGCCAAATTAGCATGCACGATTTAAGATGCCATTTATAGAATTTGGGGGGTTAGTGTGCATTCCGATGCCCAACTGTGGGGTGAGGATTTACACCAGCTAAAACCCGATATAAATTTTGGTGAACAACTTGGTTGTGCAGCCCCAAATTATGTAACAGTGTACGAAATTCCTTGGAATGCCCCAAATCCTCCCATAGCCCCTCCCTGTTTGGGGTGCACATGAGAGAATTCAGGCGCGGATTTTTATAGAATCACCACATGCAAATCTAAGCCCTCTCCTCAAAACCATTCACTGACTCCCTATCTGTTTTCGCATCCTGTTCAAACTTCTTCTACTAACCTATAAATGTACTCACTCTGCTGCTCCCCAGTATCTCTCCACACTCGTCCTTCCCTACACCGCTCCATGGATAAATCCTTCTTATCTGTTCCCTTCTCCACTACTGCTAACTCCAGACTTCGTGCCTTCTGCCTTGCTGCACCCTACGGCTGGAATAAACTTCCTGAGCCCCTACGTCTTGCCCCATCCTTGGCCACCTTTAAATCTAGACTGAAAGCCCACCTCTTTAACATTGCTTTTGACTTGTAACCACTCGCCTCCACCTACCCTCCTCTCTTCCTTCCCGTTCACATTAATTGATTTGATTTGCTTACTTTATTTTTTGTCTATTAGATTGTAAGCTCTTTGAGCAGAGACTGTCTTTCTTCTATGTTTGTGCAGCGCTGCATACGCCTTGTAGCGCTATAGAAATGCTAAATAGTAGTAGTAGTAGCAATTAATATCAAAAATTGATTGTTAACAGTCAACTATTGATTGTTAAAGGCTCATTAACTAATTTATTTGCTTGCAGATCTCAGGATTGTGGGCAATATTTGGTACCCCAATTTGGGCACCCTGGGGGTATATGTGCAGTAGCTGAATTTTCCTGTGAATGTATATATTTTTTTCTCCCATCTTTATTCAGTCCAAGTTCTGCTTCTTTTCCCACAATATACATTTGGCTGTTCTATGTATAATGCACTGCAGATTTCTTTTAGAATAAAAGATATAGGCAGCTGGAATCACTGCTACCAACTGCATTAATGCTTTTGAATAGCACCTTCTCCTGGGTGTCAAACCAATTTCTCATATTATCCAATGGTTAGTTCAATGAATACATAAACATTCTGCACCAGATTTGTATAACCGATCTCTTGAAACGTTCCACGTGTCCTGTATTACTCTGCATACTGCAATGACCTGCAGCAAAGTGATACTCTGTAGAAAGTTGCTCTGGATATTTCCAGCCCCACCAGTGCTGGCCTTCCAACAGCCACCTAATTTGAAACAGAAATTAGTGAAAAGCAATCTCCTAATACAAGTTGAAAAGGAAGAGAATAGCATACGTCCCTGCAATATACCTAGCTGCAACCTGTGCCAACACATCTCACAGGATCCCACAGTCAGACTCATGGGAAAAAACATTCAGCATAAGGGGATCCTTCACATGCTCATCCTCAAATGTGGTATATATCATTCAATGCAAAAAGTGTGAAGAAGGGGGCTACATTGGAGAAACAAGCCAAATTCTAAAGACGAGGCTCAATTTACACACACACGAAATTAAACTCTCCAGGGCCAACCAGGATGCCACCTCTGCGGGACAGCACTTTACAAAACCAGAACACTGCATCAATGATCTTATGGTAAGAATACTAAAATAAATGTTAACACAATCCAGGAACGTAAGACCTTTGAAGTCAAAATGATTAAATATTTTGACACCCACCACCGGACAGGTCAACAAAGATCTTGGATTTCTATCCCACTAAAAACCATTGGACTATACTGGTTTGTCACTCTCTTATCAGCCATCCATCTCTCCCTGTCTCTCACCCACCCAGTTCTCAGTTTCTACTACTTATCACTTGTATAGCGCTACAAGGCATATGCAGCGCTGTACACCCTACATGAGAAAGACAGTCCCTGCTCAAAGAGCTCACAATCTAAATATGGAATGTTGCTAGTGGAATAGCAACATTCCGTGTAGAATCTCAAATAGTAGCAACATTCCATGTAGAATCTCAAGTAATAGCAACATTCCAGAATCTCAAATAGTAACAACATCCCATGTTCCACTGCACTAACCACTAGGCTACTCCTCCACTAGCAACATATCTAGAAGCCTGCCCTTGCAGATCAGCAACGCGGCCGCACAGGCTTCTGTTTCTGTGAGTCTGACATACGTGCAGGACGTCACACTCACAGAAACAGAAGCCTGCGCGGCCACGTTGCTGATCTGCAAGGGCAGGCTTCTATATTACTACTACTACTACTTATCACTTCTATAGCGCTACAAGGCATACGCAGCGCTGTACACCATACATGAAAAAGACAGTCCCTGCTCAAAGAGCTCACAATCTAAATAGGACAAACAAACAGACAGAACAACTAAGAGGTAAGGGAATTAAAGAGGTGGGGGTAGAAGGGTACAGGGCAAGTGTTTCTCACCTAACCCACCCCACCCTCTTCCTATGAGACTGTCATTGAAATGCGTTTGTGTTTTACTTATATATTTTGATATTTGTCAACATTTCCAATCTGAAGAAGAACGGTTACCTCTGAAAGCTAATCAAAAGTGTATGAAGTTAGTCCAATAAAAAAGGTATCAGCTTATTTTCTTTTCTATGTTTTGATTTATTTCTGTTTATTACCTTTAAAAGTGGATTAACACGGCTACCACACCATTTTTACTCTGTTATATCTTGAAACTGGTCTTCTCGTAAACTCCTTTGGCGATGTCACTGCTCTAATGATCTCTTTAATATTCAGTAGAAGAATTAAAACAAACCAGCTCATTGTGAGGAGGGTTGGAAGATCGCCATTGATCGGGCCAAGTAAGATTTGCATATGAATCGACAAATGTTTTCCCTAATGAGAGGAGAAAAAGTCAATAACTCTGTTGGGTTTTGACGGTAGGAAATATTTTCATATCATTACACCTAGAGTCCGATTTCGGTGCTAGGCAATGCATGGTGCCCTTGTTGAAAATAGATTAAACGGCTTAGTAGATACCATATGAAGTGTGTGACATCTACGTGGCCAATGTCAGGGGATAGGAGGGAGGAAAAAGTGACAGCGAGTGTCTTCTTGTTATGTACATCCTGTTCCATTGATAAGCACTACCTGGGAGCTGAGAAGATATGAGGGAGGTGGGATGGGGTAGGATAAGTGTGGGCAGAAGTATAACATCAGAAGAGCAGATCAGTAAAGAAGGGTAAAAGAATCAATGAGTTGGGAGTGGGGGAGGAGAAAAGGAACACAGTGCGTGACAGGATGTTAGATATTAGGGAAATCATTGGCAGTGTAGGTGCAGCAGAAGGAACAAAGAGGGCACAGGTGGCAAGAGGAAGTGAAAAAGGGATGGGAGGAGGGTAGTAATGGAAGTATAGCATTGTAAGGACATGAAAGGGGCACCTGAGAGTGAAGGGAGGGGAGGGGAGGGGAGGGGAGGGGTGTGGAGTAGACCAGTAGACAACAGCCTATCAGGAATTTGGCTGAACAGTTCAGGAATTTCATGTCAGGGTTGAGATGATAGCATGCATAGGGTTACTATATTTTGTCCCCCAAAAAGGAGGACACATGCCACGCCCCCTTTCACACCCACCCCACCCCTTTCACACCTCGCTGCGCCCCCTGTCACATTTTCCCCTCCCCCCTGTCACATACCCTGTCGCCCCCCCTCCCCTTACCTTAATACTGCCCTGGTGGTCTAGTGACCTCTTCGGGGCAGGAAAGAGCCCCCTCTTTCCTGCCCGGAGTGCTGCCCTGCATGCATCCTTCCTGTTGGTGATCCCGGCGCCGATTCAAAATGGCCACTGAGAGTTGAAGTCTCGCGAGGTCACTTCAACTCTCGGTGGCCATTTTTAATCGGCACCGAGGATCACCAACAGGAAGGATGCATGCAGGGCAGCACTCTGGGCAGGAAAGAGGGGGCTCTTTCCTGCCCCGAAGGCGGACGAGGTCACTAGACCACCAGGGCACTAGTAAGTAAGGGGAGGGGAGGCTAGCAATCTGCTCGTTTGTCCGGATTTCTGGACAAACGGGCAGATTGGCAAAACCCGCCTGGTTGCCCAGACATGCCCTCAAAAAGAGAACATGTCCGGGTAACCCTAAGCATGCATGAAAGATCTATGCATGTTATGTCTACTACTATTAATCATTTGTATAGTGGTATTAGGCATTTCCAACACTGTATACATTATCTGCAAGTACTTTCTCTGTCCCTAGAGGGCTCACAATGTAAGGGGCCCTTTTACTAAGCGTCTACGCATGCTCAACGCGCACCAAAATGGAGTTACTGCCCAGCTCCCATGTGGCTCTTGCGGTAATTTCATTTTTGGCGTGCATCTGATATGCGCGTCTGGAAAATAATTTTCATTTTCGGCCATGCATATCGGACGCACACCAAGTGGCATTTGGCATGCATAGCTCATTTCCGCCCGGTTACCGTGTGAGACTTTACCGCTAGGTCAATGGCTGGCGGTAAGGTCTCAAACCCAAAATGGACACATGGCAATTTTCATTTTGACACCCGTCCATTTTCAGCAAAAAGTTTAAAAAGGCATTTTTTGTAGGTGCGCTGAAAAATGATTCTGCGTGCGCCCAAAAACCGCGTCTACACTACCGCAGACCATTTTTCAGCGCACCTTTGTAAAAGGACATAAGTACATAAGTAATGCCATACTGGGAAAAGACCAAAGGTCCATCGTCCCCCGACAGCGGCCAATCCAGGTCAAGGGCACCTGGCAAGCTACCCAAACGTACAAACATTTTATACATGTTATTCCTGAAATTGTGGATTTTTCCCAAGTCCCTTGACCTCTAAGTTTTGGTACCTGGCACGATGCAGGGTTAAGTGACTTGCCCAAGGTCACAAGGAGCTGCAGTGGGAATTGAACCCATATTGCTAGGATCAAGACCCACTGCACTAACCATTAGGCTACTCCTCCATTCCCATGTCCCATGCATGGCGCAAATATCATTGCACTGCACCGAGGTAACAGGGAAAAAAAAAACAACCCCTGAAGATTTTTAAGAATGCACAAGCTAAAATTCCCATTAGCATGCTTTTTCCAATATCCAACCACTTTCTGCATGTTCAGAATTTGGCAGAATTGATCTCAAGGATCTAAATGATTTGTTTAGCTACATGCCGTGCATGGCAAAGATGGGAAGTGAAAGTGAGAAGCTGAGTCCAAGCTTCGCAGTTTTTGCTCCAGGGTTATTCTGCCAACCTCAGTTTCCTGCAGCTTTACTGACACAAAACTTACTTTCCTTCTTGTGCTGATTTTGCTTTTTTTTTTTTTTTTTTTTGCCCTAGTCAGTTTGTACATTAATTTCAAGCAATACAAAACAAAAACAAAAAAAAAAAAGAGAGAGAGAGAGAAAGAAAGACCAAAACCGCACTGCTGACTGCAGAGGAACTCGAGCACTGATGGCGCCTGAAAAAAGAAGTAGTCGAAAGCCACGGTTACAAGAAACAATTAATTTACTAAAACTGATTGTAGATAAAATCTGTAAAAAACAATTTAATCTTGATTCTAGATAATCCAACACAGCCATGTTTTGGTGACACTGTCTGCGTCAGGGGTCCATAAAACAAATATGGATCCCTTTAATAGATTTAGCACGCGCTTAGTGTGTGCTAAATGATAAGAACATAGTAACATAGTAAATGACGGCAGATAAAGATCTGTACGGTCCATCTAGCCTGCCCAACAAGATAAACTCATTCTACATGGTATGTGATACTTTATACCCGAGTTTGATATGTCCTTGCCATTCTCAGGGCACAGACCGTAGAAGTCTACCCAGCACTGTTCTTGTACTAAAAGTTCTGAAGATTCTGGAATCCTAAAGAGTTACAAGATTCTAGAATCCCAATTAGTAGCAACATTCCATGTAGAACCCCAAAGAGCAACATAGTAACATAGTAAATGACGGCAGATAATGACCTTTACGGTCCATCCAGTCTGCCCAACAAGATAAACTCATTTTACATGGTATGTGATACTTTATACCCGAGTTTGATTTGTCCTTGCCTTTCTCAGGGCACAGACTGTAGAAGTCTGCCCAGTACTGTTCTTGTACTAAAAGTTCTGAAGCTAATGTCGAAGCCCCTTAAAACTTACACTCCAGCCCATCCATATCTATTCAGTCATGATCGGGGCACAGATTGTAGAAGTCTGCCCAGCACTCTTCTTATACTAAAAGTTCTGAAGCTAACATCGAAACCCCTTTTCTATTCCCAGGGGCATCTTATCATTTAGTGCATGCTAATCATTAGGGAACACTAAGGGTCCTGTTTACTAAGGTGTGTTAACGTTTTTAGCACGTGCTAAAAATTAGTGTATGCTAACCATGTAGATGGCCATAGGAATATCAGGGCTGCCAAGAGACTGAATGTTCTCAGCACACTTCTTGCAGTCAATAAAGTAACACACACATGGATATCAGGACAAACCATGAAAGGCTTACTCCAACTTAGATAACTAGGACAAGGCATGTATGCCAGTAGGTATAAAGAAGTTAAATAGTAACAGATACAGACTCTCGGATTCTCCTCTCCATTCCTAATTTTCTTAGTTATGGAAATATTAGTATAAAGCTGGTTCTCCCCAGAGGGATATCTGGTGTTGGACGGAGGCTTTACCTTAGTCGAATGTAGTCCTTGCTTTTCTCCTTCTCAGACTTGATTTCCTACCACCTTTTCTCCTTTATATGGCAGGCAGCGGTGGTAGTCAGATTCCCTGTACCTGTGTTCCCTTGAAAAGAATCCTGCAGCTTTCCTAGTACATAAGTACATAAGCATCGCCATGCTGGGACAGACCAAGGGTCCATCGAGCCCAGCACCCTGTCACCGACAGCGGCCAAAACAACAAGCAATTTGTCCCGCCCATCCTAGAAATACTGTATTATTCCCTCATCCATTCAATAACATTCTATGTTTTTTTCCTCAAGGAAGCCGTCCAATCCTTTTTTGAAGTCTGCTAAGTTAACTGCCTTAACCACCTTTTCCGGCAGCGAATTCCAGAGTTTAACTATTCGTTGAGTGAAGAAAAATTTCCTTTGATTCCTTTTAAATTTACCACACTGCAGCTTCATCGCATGCCCCCTTGTCCTAGTATTTTTGGACAGCGTAAACAGACGCTCCACATCGACCCGTTCCATTCCACTCATTATCTTATAGACCTCTATCGTATCTCCCCTCAGCCGCCGTTTCTCCAAGCTGAAGAGCCCCAGCCTCTTCAGCCTATCCTGATAGGGAAGCCGTCCTATCCCCTGTATCATCTTTGTCGCCCTTCTCTGCACCTTTTCCAATTCCACTATGTCTTTTTTGAGGTGCGGCAACCAGAATTGAACACAATACTGGAGGTGTGGTCACACCATGGAGCGATACAAAGGCATTATAACATGCTCATTTTTGTTTTCCATTCCTTTCCTAATAATACCTAACATTCCATTTGCTTTCTTAGCCGCAGCAGCACACTGAGCAGAAGGTTTCAACGTATCATCAACGACAACACCTAGATCCCTTTCTCGGTCCGTGACTCCCAACACTGAACCTTGCATGACGTAGCTATAATTCGGGTTCTTTTTTCCCACATGCATCACCTTGCACTTGTTCACATTAAACGTCATCTGCCATTTAGACGCCCAGTCTCCCAGTCTCGTAAGGTCCTCTTGTAGCTTTTCACAATCTTCCTGCGATTTGACTACTTTGAATAACTTTCCTGGCTCTGAGGCTGATTCCCACTCCTGGCACTTTAAGGTCAGAGTTTTCCCTAATCAAAGACATTTAGTAAAAAAAAACAGATGCTGTAGCCTGGAGGTTGATAGATAAATTCAGTTCCCCTGCACAGAAGGGAATGTCCAGAGACTCTGAGCCAAACCCTGGTCTCTCTACTTGAAGGTGAGGTAGCTGGGGATCTGAACCAAAGACAGGCCCCCTGCCCCCAATTGGGCTGGGTATTTATATTGGCAGAGTTTTCCCTCAGACGGATGTATCTTCCAACATGTCAGGAAGGAAGAAATTCTATTTATATATTTATAGGGATTTATTATCTTCCTTTATGAAGAGAGATGTCCCTGTTCTAGACATTGTGGGGGTTAGAAAAACAGGTCAAAATTCCTATATCCTGGTACAGTGACTAAAGATTCCAGCACTGATCAACGGGCGGAAATTTATATAGATTGATAGATATTGACACAAAAAATATGCTTTTTATGCTTATTCCCCTGGATTCTTAATAAAACACCCACATTTTGGCTCAGATCCCAGATGCACATGTAATCTAATTAGTCAATTAAGTGATAACAACCAATTACTGGAGTTAACAAACACTTAATTGGCAGTAATTAGGAATAATGTATGAATCTGCCCTATGCCCTATTCTATAACATGTGTGTCTAAATTTCATAGTGTGCAACTTAAAAAGGTGCATGGCCATTCCCAGAACTTAGGTACAGTGTTCTATTTATTTTATTTAGATTTTGCTCACACCTTTTTCAGTAGTAGCTCAAGGTGAGTTACATTCAGGTACTCTGGATATTTCTCTGTCCCAGGAGGGCTCACAATCTAAGTTTGTACCTGAGGCAATGGAGGGTTAAGTGACTTGCCCAAGATCACAAGGAGCAGCAGTGGGATTTGAACCAGCCACCTCTGGATTGCAAGACCAGTGCTCTAACCACTAGGCCACTCCTCCACTAGCAACATTCCATCTAGAATCTCAAATAGAAGCAACATTCCAGAATCTCAAAAAGTGGCAACATTCCATGTAGAATCTTCAATAGTAGCAACATTCCATATATTTATTTAGTTAGATTTTACTCACACCTTTTTCAGTAGTAACTCAAGGTGAGTTATATTCAGGTACACTGGGTTATTTCCCTGTCCCTGGAGGGCTCACAATCTAAGTTTGTACCTGAGGCAATGGAGGGTTAAGTGACTTGCCCAAGATCACAAGGAGCAGTAGTGGGATTTGAACTGGCCACTTCTGGATTGCAAGACCGGTGCTCTAACCACTAGGCCATTCCTGCACTTCTAGAATACCTGCATTTGTGTACGCAACCGCCATATACACCAACCTTTAGCAGGCATAAATACTCACACCCAAAGTTAGACACAACCCCCCCCAAGATTCTATATAGTGCAACTAGGGGCCTTTTTGGTAATTTCATTTTTGGCATGCATCCGCTATGTGCATCTGAAAAATATTTTTTTATTTTCTGGCATGCGTCAGCTATGCGGGTCAAGTGGCATTTGACGCACGTAGGTCATTACCGCCCAGTTACCGCATGAGACCTTACCGCTAATCAATGGCTGGCAGTAAGGTCTCAGACCCAAAAATGGACGCACGTCAATTTTGATTTTGCCTCACGTCCATTTTCGGCAAAAAGGTTTTTTTACAGGCACGCTGAGAAATGGTTCCGCACACACCCCAAACCCACGCCTACACAGGCCATTTTTCAGTGCACCTTAGTAAAAGGACCCCCTAGTGCTCCGCTTCGAAATTCAAGCATATTCTAGAACAACGCGCATAACTTATTGGCTTAACGAGCAATAAATAAGCACCAACTGGATAATAATTAGAATTTATGCACACAACTCACTAAACGCATTCTGTAGTACACTGCACCTAAATTGTAACGCGTGCAGTTAAAAAAGGATGTGGCTATGAGCGTTTCAAAATTTACATGCATTGTTATAGAATACGCCAGCATTTATGCCACGTTTCTATTGGTGTAAATGGATGCATGTAGTTTTAGCCACTGTGAAATCAACTAAGCATATCTATATATATAAAAGGCACTTTGAAGCCTCAAGCCGGAAACTTGAGGCGCCCGAGATATCCGGTTTGGCCTGCAGGCTCCAGTCACTGTAGCTCCTCCCTCGCGTCAAAACGCGATGATGTTGAGGGCGGGGCGGCCCTCGCGTCAAAACGCGATGACGTTGAGGGCAGGGCGGCCCTCGCAACCATGTCCCTGAGGGACAAAGGGACGAAGAGGAGAGGTGTGCAACTCGGAACGGAGGCACGGAGGGGGTGTATGCAACTCGGGAGGGAGGACGGGGGGGGGGGGGATTACCCTGCTAGCGCCCGTTTCATTTTTGCCAGAAACGGGCATTTCTTACTAGTTGTATATATCTTTCCTAAATATAGGTGCCACGTGCACGCTTAGCCGGAAATTTATTCCACACAGACCATATATACGCACAATATTTTATTTGTTTGTTTGTTTGTTACATTTGTATCCCACATTTTCCCACCTATTTGCAGGCTCAATGTGGCTTACATAGTACCGTTAATGGCGATAGCCGATTCCGGTATGAACAAATATATGGTGTGAATAATACAAAGTGATATTGTGGTGGAATGAAGTACGTGTATGGTAGGTTGGATTGGGGGGGTCTTAGAGAGGGAGAGGGGAGGAAGAGTCAGGTAATGTTCATTAAGGTCTTTGGTTTCATTGTGACGTATGTGTCCAGGTATTTTATGTTGAGACGGTGGGGTCTGCTCTTCTGAACAGGTCTGTCTTTAGTGCTTTCCAGAAGTCTAGATGGTCGAGTGTAGTTTTTACTGCTTTTGGCAGTACGTTCTAGTTGTGCGCTTAAATAGGAAAAGCTGGTTGCATAGACGGATTTGTATTTGAGTCCTTTGTTGCTTGGGTAGTGGAGATTTAGGTATGATCGTGTAGATTTTGTGGTGTTTCTGGCTGGCAGGTCGATGAGGTCTGTCATGTATCCCGGTGCCTCGCCATAAATTATTTTGTGAACAGTCGTACAGATTTTGAAAGTGTTGCGTTCTTTGATTGGTAGCCAATGCAGTTTTTCTTGTAGTGGTTTGACGCTGTCAAAACATTTTTCCCAAATATTAGTCTGGCTGCTGTGTTTTGGGCGGTTTGAAGTTTCTTTATGATTTGATCTTTGCATCCCTCATAGATTCCATTACAGTAGTCAGCGTGACTTAGTACCATTGACTGTATCAGGTTGTGGAATATTTCCCTCGGAAAGAATGGTTTCACGCGTTTAAGTTTCCACATTGCTAAAAACATATATAGAACATATATACATATATAGAACATACATATATATATATATTGTTATGACCTGGTGAATGTGAGCCCTTGTGCCCCGACTGAGCACGGCGAAGATGAAGTGGCACCGCACTCGATCAGGCAGCCAGACAACCCCTAGCTTCACCTGGGGAGCGACCACCATTCCCTGGGAGTTGAGCCCCCAGGTGCAGGCGGCCACCAGGACTTCTGGAACCGGCGGGGTTGCACAACCGCTGACCAGACTGGCAGGCAGGCAGACACAGTCCAGGAGCAAAGAGTCAGTGAAGCAGCAAAACAGAGAGCAATCAGAAAGTCTGGGCAGACAGCAACACAACGCGTGGTCAGTAAACAATCCAAGGTCAGGAACACAGGAAAACACTGGAACAGATGCAGACCACAACCTCTAAGCGAATAGAAGCTGAAGCATGGAAGGACTGGAAACAGGGCTTTAAATAGAGCAGGAATTAGGCTCAACCATGAACAGCTGTTCCAAGATGGCTGCCCCCATCAGCAGAGGTGCCTGCATCCAAATATGGGCTTCCTTCCTGACCTCATTACTCCAAGATGGCTGCCCCCTCCTGAGCTAGCCAAGATGGCTGCTGTCCATGATCCAACCCGGATGACGGCTGCTAGGTTAGGAAACAGAAACCAACCCATCCTGGAGAAGTGTAGCAGAGCGTAACATATATATAGAGAACATATATAGAATCTGATCCAAAATACGCACTAAGCTTGCATCTATAAAGGACGTTGTACGCAGAGCGCCCTTTAAAGAATGCTGGCTTAGCGTGGATGATCCCGATGTCTAACTTTGGATGCCATTTATTGAATCGAACCCATTCAAAAGGCTTTATACGGGTAGGAGAGACTCTTGACTGGGAAGTTGAATACTGTCAGCAATACTTGAAGGATGTTATGTGGTTGTAACCAAAACAACAAGCCAGGAAGTGGGAAATGAGGGAGGGCCGGACAAATCACGGGTTCAGCAAATAAAATTTATTGCATAAAAAACAAATGTGAAGACTCAACACGGCACCGTGTTTCGGCATACAAAATGCATGCCTCAGGAGTCAGATGGTGCGGAAATGAGAATGGGATTATGCAGCTAAATAGGAATAGTGAGGTGGTCTTTAAAAAGACCACGTATGTATGACCGATGCACTATATAGCAGGGCTGCCGAGAGACCGAGCCGGGCCTGGGGCACAGCCACCGCCGGGCCCGCCCCCCAGGATCGCTGCCGCCACCACCTCCCCTCAGGATTGCTGCCGCCCGGCACAACTGGAAATACCTTGGCTGGTGGGAATCCCAAGGACCGTCAGCAGAAGAGACTTCTCCTCCACTCCAGCGTTGCTCTACTTCGCAGTTTTGCCGCGTGGCCTGCCCTGCGGCTGTTTTACCTCAGGTCGCACTTGCTCAGTTTCAAAACTGAGCACGCACGCCTGGGTGGAAAAGCAGCTGCTTGGAAGGCAATGCGGCAGTCGACTGTGAAGAAGATCTCTTCTGCTAGCGGAGGCTCCCCGCCAGCCTGATGTATCTGCTGCTCCTCTGGGCCCGGCGCCAGAGTTTTCTCTCTCCTGCTCCTGGACACGATCACCCAGGTTCTTTCACGAGCAGCAGAGAGAGAGACAGAGACCCCGGCGCCGGGCCTGGGGAATTCTGCTCCCCCTGCCCCCCCCCTCTCGTCATCCCTGTTATATAGAAAAAAGTGTGGCAGTTCACGCCTAATACTTCAACGAGTAAAAGCGCCTTGTAGAGTGAAAAGTAATGTATCCGGTAGAGTAAGAGTGAGAATGCTGCTGCTTCAGCTACAAGGCGATTTTACTCATCGAAGTATTAGGCGTGAGCTGCCACACATTTCTTTTTATGCAATACATTTTATTTGTTGAACCAATGGTTTTGTCTAGCCCTCCGTCATTTCCCACTTCTTGGTTTGTTGCAATTTTCCTGGGACTTTTTGTGATCAGTTACCGCTTGGTTTCATTGTAACCAGTGGCATAGCTATGGGGGGCCATGGGGGCCTGAGCCCCCCACATTTCTTCTGGGTCCCCGGAGCAAATACCTTGGCTAGCGGGGGTCCCCAACCCCCACCAGCTGAAGCCTTGTCCAGTGCAATGCAGCGCTGGTCTCCGGCACTGCCGCATTGTCTGCCCTGCTCTCTTCCCCCTCACATCCTACACGCTCCTTTTAGTGAAATAGTGTGCAGGACGTAAGGGGGAAGAGAGAGCAGGTCAGGCAATGCGGTGGCGCCGGAGACCGGTGTGGTACAAGGCTTCAGCTGGTGGGGGTTGGGGACCCCCGCCAGCCAAGGTATTTGCTGCAGCAGTGGGTGAGGAGCAGCAGGGGGGGGGGGGTGGCAGACCAAAATGTGCCCCCCAACCTAAGGCTCTGGCCCCCTCCCACCGTGAGGTCTGGCTAAGCTCCTGGTTGTAACCACGACTCCCATCACGTTTGACTGCCTCTATGGTTGGCACGGTGGGGACTTGATAACCACCATTTAAGCATGGGTGACTGGAGCCCACACAGAGTGGCGGGCATGGCTCTGGTCACCTTGTTAGGCAGACTGGATGGACCGTGCGGGTCTTTCTCTGCCATCATTTACCATGTTACTTTCTCTGCCCCTAGTGGGTTCACAATCCACTTAGAATTTTGCTGTGGACCTGGATATTTCATGCTGGTACCCGGACACGGCCCCAGCATCGAATACCCAGATCTATTGACCCCTATATTTGTGTATATAAGAATATCGCAAGGCCTTGTTGGGTTATCTGGAATTAGAATCAAATTGTTTTTACAGATTGTATACTGGATCAGTTTTAATAATTTAATCGTTTCTTGAAATTGTGGCTCTTTACTATTTTCTCAGGCCCCCTCCCTGGTTGTGCTTCTCATGTGAATGTTTCATGCTGTGCATGACTTGTCAGTATTTTGGGGTTTTGGAGGGGGGAGGGAGATCCTGTGAAAATGGAAGGAAATAAATCTTTTAAAATACTGTTATCGCTGTGAATGAATATTTAAAATCTGCAAGTGATTTTTTTTTTTGTCTTTTCCTTATTAACTAAGGGATAGAAGTAATCACATTGTCCGTTTTTTTCACAAGTCAGGGCTATGGTGTCATGTTTGCCAGTTGGCACAGTGGGCTACTGGGAGCAGCTATTCTCAGCATTATCAAGGAATCAAGCTTTCAGAACACCAGAAATGTCCTGATTTCTGTCTCTTCTCAGCTATTGTCAGACATCAGTGGCATCACAGCTGGGCATCCATTCTCCTTCAGAGAAATTTCACACCCTCCTACACTCCCACAAAGGAAGGGGACCACCAAGACCCGCTGAGAGCTGTCAGCTATAGGACCAGGTGAGGAGGGAGCTATACGAAGTGACAGGCCGACTGCCGCTGTTTCTCTGTTCCAGCTGAAGAGGCACACAGCAGGATCCAAAACCAGAGAGCGCAAAAGGAGGAATAATTACATGATATGTTTTATATGTGTGAGTCAACAATCGATAGCTCCCAAAGTTCAGCTTGGGTCTCATTGGATTTCACGCCTCACTATGTACCTGAAAGGCTGAGTCAGTGGTGTAGGGCTGTAGGCAGCAGTGAGCCTCATTGGGTCCAGGGCCGGGCGTTAGGGGGCTGACAAACAGGGCAATTGCCCTGGGCGCCCCTTACCATAGGGGGCCTTGATCCTGCCTCAAGCTAAAGGAGGCATAGGCTGAAGGCCAGCCTTTGGGCCCCCTTTCCGGTTTCTGCCCTGGGCAGTGGCTTTCCGTGGTTGCCTGACACCCAGGGCGGATCGCCACTGCTCACCCCCCACCCACGACACAGGCCCCACCTGCCAACTAGGTTCCAGCTCCGTCCACCCCAGCGTGGCACCTCGCATCTGCAGCGCTGCTGTAAAAAGAAGAAAATCGCCTCGTCGTCGGCCCTTCAAAACTGTGTCCCGCCCTCTGACATAACTTCCTATTTCCTCGAGGGCGGGACACAGTGAGGGAAGGGCCGACGACGAGGCGATTTTCTTCTTTTTACAGCAGCGCTGCAGATGCGAGGCGCCACGCTGGGGTGGACGGAGCTGGAACCTAGTTGGCAGGTGGGGACTGCGTCGGGGGGGGGAGGTGGTTCCATGCCAAGGGGGGGTGTGGATGGACAGAGCGGAGCACCCCCCCCCCCCCCACCTGTTGACACCTGGGGCGGACTGCCCCCACCGCCCGCCCTTGCTACGCCACTGGCCCTGGGCCCCTGAATGTCTAACACCAGCCCTGAGAATTAGTTGAGGAGTAACTAAGAGGCCATTTTACTAACCTGCATTAGGCCTAACGCTGCTTAAAATGGAGTATCACATGATGCACTCAGGCATCCTGCGGCAAGTGCCATTTTACCATATGTTAAAAAATGTTTCATTTTTTTGGGGGGGGGGGGTGTACCTGCATGAACCAGTTAGTGTAGCTACATTACCGTGTGCTAACTGATTAGTGTAGAATTACCGTATGAGTCCTTATTGCCTGCAAAATGGGTGGCAGTAAGAGCTCACACAGTAATATTTATTAATGGTGGCATGTTAATGGCAACACTGGCAAAATGGTCATGAAGATAAAAAGTGAAAAACTGGCCATTTTACGGCTGCGGTATGTGGTGGATACTTGGAATGCCCTCCCGTGGGAGGTGGTGGAGATGAAAACAGTAACGGAATTCAAAAATGCATGGGATAAACATAAAGGAATCCTGTTCAGAAGGAATGGATCCTCAGAAGCTTAGCGGAGATTGGGTGGCAGAGCCGTCAGTGGGAGGCGGGGCTAGTGGTTGGGAGGTGGGGCTAGTGGATGGGAGGCGGGGCTAGTGCTGGGCAGACCTCTACGGTCTGTGCCCTGAAAATGGCAGATACAAATCAAGGTCAGCACATAAAGTAGCACATATGAATTTATCTTGTTGGGCAGACTCTCTCTCTGTCGTCCTCTACTATGTTACTATGTTATGTATAAATGGCCTTATCAAATGGGAAAAACTCATACAAGGACGCGCTCAGATATAAACTGAGCACTGGGGAGGAATATTAATTCCCCTGTTTAGCTTGCATTTGCATGCTACTTGTGCTCAGAGTAGTGAGCTCAGTGGCGTACCAAGGGGGCGGGTGGGGGCGGTCCACCCCGGGTGCACGCCACTGAGGGGTGCCGCGGTGCGCACCTGCTCCTCCGAGTTCGCTAAACTTCATTCGTTCGCTGCAGCTCCCTCTGCCCCGGAACAGGAAGTAACCTGTTCCGGGGCAGAGGGAGCTGCTGCGAACGAACGAAGTTTAGTGAACTCGGAGGAGCAGGCACGCGCCACGGCACCCCCCCCCAGCGGCGTGCACCCAGGGGGTGTCATTTCGCCGGAGGGGGGAGGTGTCATCTAGCGGGGGGGGGGGCGCATCGGCGCTCCGCCCCGGGTGCCATCCAGGCCAGGAACGCCACTGGGTGAGCTCACTGTTTCACACGCTCGTCAGCTCTAAGCATTGTATGCCAGTAAGCACAGGCACCGGTCCAGTGCTGGTCTTTACGCCTGATCATCAGCGCCTAAACGTTTTGGGAGGAGCCATGGCATGGGTAGGGAATGGGCATACCAGCTAGCATACTGTGATTAGGGCAGACTAGCTGATTAACACAGAGCACATAAGACATGCCAAGAGCTCATGTGTTAAGCTTTTGCCGGTCTCACAAGCTAATCGTTTTTATTAATTTGATATACCATCTCTTTTGAGCATGAGAACTCTTCCTCTCTACGATTCCCTAATGAGTCTGTTACACACGAACCTTATTCTACCACAAAATTACTGTATTTGTTCATACCGGAATTGGCGATTGCCTTGACGCTACTATGTAAGCCACATTGAGCCTGCAAATAGGTGGGAAAATGTGGGATACGAATGTAACAAATAAATAAATAAATAAAATGAGTCAAGGTGGTTTACAGGTATTTACACTGCTCCTAATGGGCTCACACTCTTAAGTAGTACAGTGATACCTTGGTTTTTGTCGATAATCCGTCCGAAAACAATCAGCGAAATCCGAAACCGACGATAACCGAGGCAATTATTTCCATATGCATCAACACTGGAAAGCAATGGAATCTTTTGGCTAGACGCGCGGGGTGATGCTCACACAACGAGAAACGCCGCCACACTGAGCCGGAGAATGCATGGGTCGCATTTGTTTTCACAAAATTAGCAGCGAGGTCACATGGGCACGCCGACGAAATCCGAGACAAATTTTTCGTGGAAAAAATTGATGAAAACCGAAGTCAACGAAAACTGAGGTATTACTGTGTATTTATTTATTTGGATTTTGCTCACACCTTCTTTCATTGGTAGCTCAAGGTGAGTTACGTTCAGGTTCACTGGGTATTTCTGTGTCCCTGGAGGGCTCATAATCTAATTTTGTACCTAAGGCAATAGAGGGCTAAGGGACTTGCCCAGGGTTACATGGAGCTGTAGAGGGAATTGAACCCAGTTCCCCAGGATCTCAACCCACTGCACTAACCATTAGGCCACTCTTCCACTACCAGTGCATAACATGCAAAAGCCAAAAATGAAAATGCCCTAAAAAACAAATGCACTAAATTTACAGGTAGCATGCAGGAAAATCCCATGTTAAGGGAAATGGGACTTGATATACTGCCTTTCTGAGGTTTTTGCAACTACATTCAAAGCAGTTTACATATATTCAGGTACTTATTTTGTACCAGAGGCAATGGAGGGTTAAGTGACTTGCCCAGAGTGACAAGGAGCTGCAGTGGGAATTGAACCCAGTTCTCCAGAATCAGAGTCTGCTGCACTAACCACTAGGCTACTCCTCCACTAGCAACATTCTATGTAGAAGCCTGCCCTTGCAGATCAGCAACGTGGCTGTGCAGGCTTCTGTTTCTGTGAGTCTGACGTCCTGCACGTATATGCAGGCCGTCAGACTCACAGAAACAGAAGCCTGAGCGGCCGCATTGCAGATCTGCAAGGGCAGGCTTTCCAAATGGAATGTTGCTAGTGGAATAGTAACATTCCATGTAGAATCTCAAATAGTAGCAACAGAATCTCAACATTCCATGTAGAATCTCAAATAGGGAAAGGGAAATGGAACTTGGTATACCACCTTTCTGAGGTTTTTGCAACTACATTCAAAGCGGTTTACGTATATTCAGGTACTTATTTTGTACCAGGGGCAATGGAGAGTTAAGTGACTTGCCCAGAGTCACAAGGAGCTGCAGTGGGAATCCAACTCAGTTCCCCAGGCTCAAAGTCTGCTGCACTAACCACTAGGCTACTCCTCCACTCCAAGCTGTGCTATCTGCAAATTTTAGCACATTTTCGTAAAAGGGCCCTTAGATTGTAAATCCTCAGGGAACAGGGAATTACCTGAATATAACTCACCCTGAGCTACTGCAGAAAAGGATGTGAGCTAAATCCAAAGAAATAATTTACCAAACACTCCTCACTCTATATTAGGATGACATTAGGAAGATTGTTTCTGGATGCTGCGTCTCAGTACATTCAGTTCTGAGAGGAACTGATGTCCTGTAGCTTCAACAATTCCCTGCCAATGGAACATACAAACGACAGACTGATTAACCAGCTGGAATTAGAAAAATGCCACTTTGCAGATTGATTTTTTTTTTTCAAAAAGAGCTTAAATATTTTAAGAAATACCTTTTAAATTTTTTAAATGTTTTAAATTAGGAGCTAACTAGCTCATAAATAAAAGAATAGAGCCTGCCCAGTGAAGCACTGCTTAAGTTATTTACAATTTCCACCAGGATGGTCTCTAGGGATTCAGCCCTTCCAAGTAATCCTGAAAAGAAAGAAGCATTTGGGTCAGATATGTGTAATGGTACACCTGCTCAAGACACCTGGAACTCACAAACCCATTAGCTTCCTCAGACAGGCTCCAATCCAATGACAGTCAACACCAGATTTTCAAATACAAGTTCATAGCCATAAGAACATAAGAATAGCCACACTGGGTCAGACCAATGGTCCATCTAGCCCAGTATCCTGCTTCCAGCAGTGGCCAGTCCAGGTAACAAGTACCTGGCAGAAACCCAAATAGCAGCAACATTCCCTGCTACCAAACCCAGTGCGACTAGTCGCTTCCCCATTCTATCTCAATAGTGGACTACAGACTTTTCCTCCAGGAACATGTCCAAACCGTTTTTTAAAACCCAGAAACGTTAAACACCATTACCACATCCTCCAGCTACAAGTTCCAGAGCTTAATTATTCTCTGCATGAAAAAATATTTCCTCCTATTTGTATTAAAAGTATTTCCATGTATTTTCATTGAGTGTCCCCTGGTCTTTGTACTTTTTGAAAGAATGAAAAATGGATTCACTTTTACCCGTTCTACACCACTCAGGATTTTATAGACCTCAATCATATCCCCCCATTGGCCGCCGTCTGTTTTCCAAGCTGAGGAGCTAGACATCTGCAGAAAGGGAGCCTCTTCATCCAGTCTTGTATCTGCATCATAGTAACATAGTAAATGACGGCAGAAAAAGACCTGCATGGTCCATCCAGTCTGACCTACAAGATAAACTCATATGTGCTACTTTTTGTGTATACCTTACCTTGATTTGTACCTGTCCTTTTCAGGGCACAGACCGTGTAAGTCTGCCCAGCACTATCCCCGCCTCCCGCCACCGGCTCTGCCACCCACTCTCGGCTAAGCTTCTTAGGATCCATTCCTTCTGAACAGGATTCCTTTATGTTTATCCCACGTGTGTTTGAATTCTGCTACCGTTTTCATTTCCACCACTTCCCGCGGGAGGGCATTCCAAGCATCCACTACTCTCTCCGTGAAAAAATACTTCCTGACATTTTTCTTGAGTCTTCAATCTCATTTCATGTCCTCTCGTTCTACCGCCTTCGCACCTCCGGAAAAGGTTCGTTTGCGGATTAATACTTTTCAAATATTTGAACGTTTGTATCATATCACCCCTGTTTCTCCTTTCTTCCAGAGTATACATGTTCAGGTCATCAAGTCTCTGCTCATACGTCTTGTAACGCAAATCCCTTACCATTCTCGTAGCTTTTCTTTGCATCAGTCACCAAAGAAAATGCCAGCAACTGAGCAGTGCCCGAGGGCACAGGGGCTCTGGGGGGCCCAGAGGCTCTCCCCCCCCCCCCCTGGCTAACTACAGCCCCCCTGAACCTCAGCGGGCCCTCCCCAGTCCCACCTTGAAGGGCCCTGGTGGTCTAGCGGCCTTTTCAGGGGTAGGAAAGAACCCCAATGTTTCCTGCCCGCTGCTTCTACTCTGCCCGGCGCTGCTGAATTTTCAAAATGTCTGCTGAAACTTCCCTGCGGCAGTCTCGCGAGACTGTCGAGACCCGCAAGACTAGTACAGGAAGTCTCAGCAGCCATTTTGAAAACACGTCAACACCAAGTAGAGCAGTGGCAATGGACAGGAAAGAGACACCAGCTCTGTCAACGGAAGAAAAAAAAAACTGTATGT
Organism: Microcaecilia unicolor; assembly: GCF_901765095.1. Lineage (NCBI taxonomy): Eukaryota > Metazoa > Chordata > Amphibia > Gymnophiona > Siphonopidae > Microcaecilia > Microcaecilia unicolor. Next base: position 15,212,993 of record NC_044038.1, on the reverse strand, counting down.
CATCCGTATAAATGCAGTACGCCAATCCTAACTCTTTCAGTATTCGCCATACTGGTGCCAAATACACATTAAATAATATCCCAGACAGAGTTGAGCCTTTGGGCATTCTGCAAGTCACTTTTTGTAATTAGCCGTCTAATATTTCAATGGGACTATTGTTTTCTTGTCGTTTTCCTTTTAATATTCTTATATATATTTTTCTTTTTCTATACAATGTTTGATTGTATATGAGTAAAATAAAATTTCAATTAAAATAAAATTGCTTTTCTAGGGCTATGCACTGATATTCAGCAGTACTTAAGACCAGTACAAACTGTTAAACTCAAAGCCGGCTATTTTGTGAGTGATCCAGGAGCAGAGTCAGTGCTGCATAAAGCACAGTCCTACCTTTATGCAGTGTTGCTTAGGCAGTTAAGTGCTGAACCACTTAACCACGTAAGGGATAGCTGGTTGCTCAGGGGCGTAGCTACGGGTGGGCCTGGGTGGGCCCAGGCCCACCCAGTTTTGTCTCAGGCCCATCCAGAGTCCCTCGCCGTGTCTCCTCGCCGGCTCACCTTCTCCCACCCCCACCGTAGCGCCGCCTCCCACCCCTGCGGCAGCGCTTGTAATTTGCTCGGCGCTGCCTGACAGCTACAGACGCGGCGTGATGTCCTGCTCCGGGGCCTTCCCTCTGCCGTGCTGATTCAACTTCCTGTTTACGCAGAACGGAACGCACGCGGCAAAGGGAAGGTCCCAGAGCAGGTCGGAGGAGGCGGGACGATCGAAAGCGTCGAATTTGAAGGTAGGAGGACACGGGAGCGCAGCGGGAAATTTGAAATGAGGGAGAGACGTCGGATTGTGGCGGGAGCAGGGAAGGAAAGATGCTGGATTAAGAATGGGGAGATTTGATGGACTGGAGAATGGAAGAGGGATCACTGAAGTATGTGCAAATTGCAAGTGCTGCCGCGGGGGTGGGAGACTATGAGGTGCAGGGGGATGCAGCACCGATAGTGTTGAATACAAGCACTGGGGGGGGGGAGAGTGAGGAAGACAGTGGTCTCTGCTGGCACTGCAAGGGAAGGGAGATTTCTGGATGTGTGTTGGGGGGGGGGGGGTAAGACAATGGGGAGCTAGCCCTGCAAGGGGAGGGGGCTGAAGGGAAGAGAGAGGTGCTAGACTTGTGAGGGGCAGGGGGTTGGAGAGAACGGAAGGGAGAGAGGTACTGGATTTGCAGGGGGAAGGTTGGAGGGAAGGGGAGAGGTGCTGGATTTGCAGGGGGAAGATTGGAGGGAAGGGGAGAGGTGGTGGAATTGCAGGGGGGGGGTTGGAGGGAAAGGGGAGATGTGCTGGATATGCTGAGAGTTGAAATGAAGGGGAGAGGTGCTGGACATGTAGGGGGGCTGGATGAAAGGGAGAGAGGTGCTGGGCATGTAGGGGGGGCTGGAAGAGAGGTGCTGGATATGCAGGGGATAGCTGAAGGGAAAGGAGAGAGATGTGGACCTGCAAGGAGGGTTGGAGCAAAGAGAGAAAGGTGCTAGACCTAAGGGAGGGGTTAGAGAGAAGGGAGAGAGATGCTGGCCAAGGGGATAAAGGAAGAGGGAGTCAAATGCTGAACCCACAATGGGAGAAAGAGCCAGATGCATAAGGGGAAGGAAAGAGAGAGAAAGAGAAGCTGGTTGGGGTGGGATCAGAGAGGAGAGGAACACATTGGTGTGGAGGAGGGAGAAAGGGGACATAGGGAGGTGTACAGATACAGAAGGGAGATGATGGGCATTAGGTGGGAGTATGGGGAAAGGCACACAAATGTGAGATACTGTATGGGGATGGCAATGGCATATGGGCACAGAGGGGGCAATGCCTGACAAGGGGGGGTAGGGGGATATGGAATAGAATACAATGCTGGACACAGAGAGGGGGAGAGATAGCAGATAAGGGTACACAGATAGGAACACAGAAGGGATATGCTGGGCATGGGGTGCATAGGTGCACAGAGGAATGATGATGGATGAGGGGATATGAACACAGGGGAGATACTGGACAAGGAAATATAGGAAAATGGAGATGGATGATGAACATGGAGAAAGAAGAAATGTCAAATAGGAGACCCTGGCAAATGAGTTAAGAGAAGACAGGGGGAAGCAGAAATCAGACACTGGGACCAATATGATTTGAAAAATAAAATGACCAGACAACAAAAAGGTACAAAAATTATTTTATTTTTAATGTTGTGAATATAATATGTTGGATTTGCACTGCTACCCTCATTGAAGTTATGGGGAGCACGGTAGGGACAGAGCATGGGTGCATCAGGTTGCTGTTTTTTCTCTTTCAAAAAAGTTGTAGTGCCCACCCATCCAACCTGTTGGCCCACCCAAAAATTGCCTTCTGGCTACGCCACTGGATTGCATAAACATGGATATTCAACGGCCCAAGGCAAAATGCCGCCCCCTTCCTCCAGGTTGAGATGCCGACCCTCCCGCCCAGGCTGAGATGCTGGTGCCTCCCAGGCTGCCTGCCTTCCTTCCTCCACTCCATTCGCAGTGTTTACCTTGTTGTTTCATCACATTCCAAAAGCCGATGACGGCAACGATTCCCATACGCTACCCTGCCACCGGCACCCGCCTCTTCCCATTACTGCAGCCGCCTCTGACAAAACAGGAAGTATGGGAATCGGTGCTGCCGCCGGCTTTTGACACATGACGAAACAGGTAGCCGCCGCAAATGGGGTGGAGGAAAGAAGGGAGAGATGCCGCTCCTCGAAGGATGGGGAGATGCCGTTCCCTGAAGAGTGCTGCCTCAGGCCCCCGCCTCAGGCGGTCTAATGGTCGGGCCACCCCTGGCTGGAGCCCAGACATGGCCCAGCTTCGAATATCCAGGGATAACACTGGCAGTGTCTAAAAAGAAAGGCTCATTACCGCCTGCTGAACAGATATCTACCCCTGATTGGGGCGGGGGGGGGGGGGGGGGGGAGCATGCATTTCCTAATCAGATAGCATGTTCTGCTGATCACAAACTGAGAACCTTTTTGATCTCCAGCAGTGATTTAATTGTTTAAAAAAAACAAACAAAAATTCACCAGGCGCTCTGATCAACTTTTGACAGCGTTTCAAATGTTACCCTCATGTCCATTGCTTCTGATCACAAGTGTCATAACTCTCAAGCCACCATGATGGGTACAACTAAACTTTATTAAGAAACTAGTAAAAGAAGCCCGTTTCAGAGGAAATGAAACGGGCGCTAGCAAGGTTTTCGTCGCCAACACCCCCCTCCGTCCCTGGGCAACCCCTTCGTTGTTTTGGCATTGCTCCGCCCCCAACGTCATGATGTTTGACGCGAGGGCGGGGCCTGGAGCGATTTCCCACCCCACCCCCGGCTCCCTGCCTCCCTCCCTGCCAACCCCTTCGTTGTTCTGCCATAGCTCCGCCCTCGAGGGCGGGGCCCGGAGCGATTTCCCACCCCCGCCTCCCTGCCAACCCCTTCGTTGTTCTGCCATTGCTCCGCCCTCGAGGGCGGGGCCCGGAGCGATTTCCCACCTCCCCCCGCCTCCTTGCCTCCCTCCCTGCCAACCCCTTCGTTGTTCTGCCATTGCTCCGCCCTCGAGGGCGGGGCCCGGAGCGATTTTGGTGGCTTCACCACCACGAACCTTCGAACCTTTTTGAAGGAAGTCAGAGCTTGGCTTCACTGACGTCAGTGTCCTCAGAACGTTGAGGGTGAGTTTTATTATAGTAGATAACAATGGCTTAGCCTCTGTCATCCAGCCAATCACTGCCCTGCTTCATCTTTATTCATCAACTTGTCCCTGTCAACAAATTCCCAGGCAACAAAGCATGAACTTTGGCTGGGTACAATCTGACAATTAACCACTTGACTTTACAAATATCTAGGCACAGATAATTATCAATAATTAACATATTTATATAACTGAGAAAAAGAGCAAATATTTCATGATGCCTAGTTTTCTTCTTTATTTTTAGCACTTGATATACCACAAGTGATTCCTGAAGTGCCTATCCAGCTTATAATTGAAAGTGATCGCCGGCCATCTTCCGACACAAATCGGGAGATGGCCGGCGATTTCTTAAAAGCGGCGAAATCGGTATAATCGAAAGCGGCATTTTTGACAGCATCGCCGCTTTCCTGTCACTTCGCCGGCGAAAGTTCAAGGGGGTGTGTTGGTAGATTAGCAAAGGCGGGACATGGGCGAGCATGGGCATGGCTACCAGATGGCCGGCTTTCGCCGATAATGGAAAAAAAAAGTGGCGTTAAGCAGTATTTCGCCGGGTTTACTTGGTCCTTTTATTTTTAGGACCAAGCCTCAAAAAGGTGCCCCAACTGACCAGATGACCACTGGAGGGAATGGGGGATGACCTCCCCATACTCCTCCAGTGTTCACCAACCCCCTTCCATACTAAAAAAATAAAACTAAAAACCTTTTTTTCCAGCCTGTATGCCAGCCTCAAATGCCGTACCCACCTCCATGACAGCAGAATGTGTTGTATCCTCCGACAGCCTTTCCCTGGTTGCAATGTGGCTCTCGGGTGAGTGTGACACCTTTTCTGTTAGGTGCCCTGCAGAGTCACATTAGCAATGCATTGTGGTGGGTGTAGGGTACTGGGCTCTACTCCTATGGTGCTTTCCCCCCCTGCTAACTGGGTCAGATTGTGCCCTGTTTTGTTTCCTGTTGTAGTCCATGCGGTAGTGGCCATTTTTGTAAGCCAGTTTTAGTTCCCTTTCCTGTGTTACCCAAGTTAGAGAACGTAGTTCTTACCTTGAATGGTGCTGAAAGAGGGCATTGTACACCATTGTGCCAGCTCTGACCTACTGCTAATCTTACTACCAGGGGACTCTTTGCCAGTGGGGCACAACCTCTGATCTGCAGTTAACTGTGAATAAACGTGGTTATTTCAAGCAAGGACTTTTTCAGAGAGATTAGTCTTCAGGTGTGAACTGGTGTGCTAAAGTTATACAGCAGCAATAAGTCCTAGAGGCTGTATGCAGGTCCCTGGAGCAGTTTTAGTGGGTGCAGTACATTTGTGGGTAGTGGGTTTGGGGGGGCTCAGCTCCCAAAGTAAGGGAGCTATGCATGTGGGAGCTTTTCTGAAGTCCACCGCAGTGACCCCTAGGGTGGCTGGTTGGTGTCCTGGCATCTCAGGGGGGCCAGTGCACTAAAAATGCTGGCTCCTCCCACGGCCAAATGCCTTGAATTTGGCCGGGGTTTGAGATGGCCGACAACTTTCCATTATCGCTGAAAAACAAACCTGGCCATCTGAAACCCGGCGAACTCCACGGCATTTGACCGGGCTAAACCATATTATCGACAAAAAAGATGGCCGGTCATATTTTTTGATAATACGGTTCCGGCCAGCTTTAGCGCCGCCGCCAACATAGATTGCCGGCGATCTATTTGGCCGGCGACATTCAATTATGCCCCTCTATGTGGGTTTACAGTTTCTATTACAGGTACTTTGTACTGTCCCTAATGGGCTCATAATCTAAATTATGTATTGCACCCGGGGCAATGGAGGACTAAGGCCCTGTTTACTACGGTGCGCTAGCATTTTTAGCTCACGCTAAAAATTGGTGTACACTAACCAGAGGTGTAGCTAGGTGGGGCCACGGGGGCATGGGCCCCCAAGATTTAGCCCTGGCCCCCTCTACTTTCGACCCCCCACCACCACCAGCAACCCTCCCCCGCCGCCGCCAGGTACCTTTGCTGGCAGGGGTCCCCAACCCCCACCAGCTGAAGTCTTCTTCAGCGCCAGTTTCCGGCGCATTCGCTGATCTGTTTCTGTGAGTCCTGACTCCTGACGTCCTGCATGAACTTTATGGACGATATGTACAAGCGGAGCCAGCGGGGGGAGCAAAAGAGGCGTGAGAGCGGACTTCCGCCGGCGCACATTTTCTATACAGCACGATAGGCACCATTTGGGGGAGCGGCCACTCCCCTGGTGCTCCACCTAGCTACACCCCTGGTCAGGACTCACAGAAACAGATCTGCGACCGCGCTGGAGACCGGCACTGAAGACTTCGGCTGGCGTGGGCTGGGGACCCCAACCAGCAAAGGTACCTGGCAGCGGCGGCAACAGGGGAGGGTCGGCGGCAGCGGGAGGGGGGTCAAAAGTGACAGGGGAGGGTCAGCGGCGGCGGGGTAGGTCAAAAGTGGTGGGGGGTCAGCGGCTGGGGGAGGCGGGCTAAAATGTGCCCCCCCACCTTGGGCTCTGGACCCCCCTCCCGCCGAGGTCTGACTAAGCCCCCGACGCTAATGGTAGAGACACCCATATATTCCTATGGGTCTCTCTAGCATTAGCATGCGCTAAAAATGCTAGAACGCCTATAGCACAGCTTAGTAAATAGGGCCCTAATCAGTGACTTGGAGCTACAGAGGGAATTAAATTTGGTTCCCCAGGTTCTCAATCCACTACCAACCATCAGGCAGCACCAGGACTTGAACCCAGTTCCCCATTGCACTAACCCATTAGGCAACTCCTGTGAGCTTAATATAGACAATTGCACTTCATTATGTAAACTTGTATGTAATAAATGCATAATTACCAAACATCTTGTGATCAAACTTATATGCCTCTCGTCATTGGTCAATATATTTATATCTTTTTTTCTTTTTAATTATGTCTTTTAACTTTTTCAATCATCGTAAAATAAAAAGGAAAAATCCGTTGTACTTAGCTTTGTATCAACTGAAGCTTCAAGTCTTTAAGACTTCTGCCACTCATCACATAATCTAGGGCTCCACACCGACACGTATTTCGCCAACTAGGCTTTGTCAAGGCTGTGTGCCCTTAGAGAAATAACAATCATAATGTTACCTTGATGATTATCTTGATGATAGTTGGCGAAACACGTGTCGGTGTGGAGCCCTAGATTATGTGATGAGTGGCAGAAGTCTTAAAGACTTGAAGCTTCAGTTGATACAAAGCTAAGTACAACGGATTTTTCCTTTTTATTTTACGATGATTGAAAAAGTTAAAAGACATAATTAAAAAGAAAAAAAAGATATAAATATATTGACCAATGACGAGAGGCATATAAGTTTGATCACTAGATCAAAGCTCGACATCAACAATACCTCTGAGGTCTGATACGATAAGAATGATTATACACAAGAATTAGTATACAGTATTGTGAGTTAGAGACTGATTGTAGAATCGTTAGATTGCTGTATATATAAATATCAACAGTGGGCATTTTTTGACATCATAAATGCATAATTAAACATAGCCCCCTTACTGGACAGACTAGATAAGTCATTGTTAGAATGTTTTTATGAGAGGTTGTTTTTCCCTATGGGAAACTAAACAAGAAATGGAGTCAGCTGGGAACCAGAGACTCTAACCAATAACAGGGCAGGTTTAAAAATGTTCAGTGTCAACCAATGGCAGGACTGCTTTAAAAATGCTCAGTGACATCACAATGTGCTCGTTATCTCCCTGAGATTTCACCTAAACTAAGCTGGCTTGTTTCTTTATGGAAAATATAAAGGAAAAGGAATTTTAAACAGTGGGGACATCCGTGAGCTGGGGGATACCAAACACTCTGCTTTACACAACAGAAATCTGGATGAACAGTTCACGTGTTATTAATAAGGAAAAGGAAACATAGCCATACCTGGGGGGGGGGGGGGGGGGGACAGAGAGGAGACAGATTCACAGAGTGACCTTGTAACCCTAGTTTCCCTATAGGAAACTAAGCTACAAATAATACACCACCTTTAAAGAACTGTCTTCTGAGCTCCATGCTGGCAAAAAGGAATGAAGTTGAGTTATTATTTTGCAAGACACGCAGTGAATGTCTCTTGGCCTGATCTGCTCCTGCATGCAGTTTTTGTGACTTCCATTAGGCTTAATTTCTGGCAGAACAGCCTGGGACACAGTTCCACCATTTCAGACTGCAGGGTGATAGGGTTGCTTTGTTCATAAGAGCATAAGCCTTGCCATACTGGGACAGACCAAAGGTCCATCAAGCCCAGTATCCTGTTTCCAACAATGGCCAATCCAGGTCACAAGATCCCAAAAGTAAAACAGATTTTATGCTGCTTATCCTAGGAATAAGCAGTGGATTTTCCCAAGTCCATCCTAATAATGGCTTATGGGATTTTCTTTTAGGAAATTATCCAAACCTTTTTAAAACCCTGCTAAGCTAACTGCTTTTACCACATTCTCTGGCAGTGAATTCCAGAGTTTAATTACATGTTGAGTAAAGAAATATTTCCTCTGATTTGTTCTAAATTTACTACTTATTAGCTTTATTACGTGCCCCCTAGTCCTAGTATTTTTGGGAAGAGTAAACAAGAAATTCATGTCTACCATTTCCACTCCTCAGGCTCCAATGCACAGAAGTCACCATTAAATAGGGCGAACTTACCGTTTTCCAAAAAGCAACCGATGCTCAAAGGGAATCACGTGCAAATTTTGTGTTGACTTGGTAGGGAAAGCACCTAGCACATGCACATGCACAGAACAGCCTCTCGGAAGGTGTCCATGTTCCAGAAATCACTAAAAACCAACCTGTTCAAAAAGGCATACCATAATGATCCATCCTACATACCAGACATTGAAACTTATACCAGAACTGGACAAAACCGAATCCTCTATACTTGATTGCCTAATCTACTCTGTCACTAATGAACTTTTAACGCAATACCGCTTTATTTCTCATTGCAGACATGAACTCTCTATACCTGACTGCTTAAAATACTCTGTCACTTATGAACCTTAATGCAATATCACTCTGTATTTCTTATTCCGGTAACGCCGATTGCCATTACGGCATAATGTAAGCCACATTGAGCCTGCAAAGAGGTGGGAAAATGTGGGATACAAATGCAACAAATAAAACAGTCACTCTGCTCCCTAATCCAGCCCCTTTTCGCTTGTTGCTCCTGCCCCTCCTCCCAGCTCTACAATTCCACTTCCTTTTTGACTACAAATTAAGCCCTGCATATGAATGATACGTAAGTGGGTGATGTCTTTAAAGATAAGGTACTCAGAGATGGGCATTATTTGAGAGGCTTCAAAAAGGTTTGTGCCTACTGTAGCAAAAGGACCCATGATGCTTCTTTAGAATGTAATATACACAGACAATGCCTGGACCACATCCTCTGCTGATGATGTGGTAAAAGTCTCCAACATTATGAGAATTCCCGCAGAACTAAAAATAATACCCCATCATTTAACTTTACAGCAGTTTTGAAAATCTACTTAACATATAACATCTATCTACGTTATTCTTGGCCAGCTAAATTCTATATCACCCATTAATTCTCCTTACTGGAAAACACGTTTTCCTGGCTTACCTTTACAAAAACCAGAGGCGTGATAGCGCCACCTTGTGGCCTGCAGTTGAATCTCAGCTTTCTGACTGCTGTACCGACAAAAGAGCAGGTATAGAAGGGAAGACATGTTTTTGTGTTCATACTTTTTTTCATTGGAAGAAGGAGCCAAGCAAGTTTCATTTGATAATATTTGATTACGCTGTGCTATTGAATCAACTGACATCTGAAAAACAATAAGTTAAGGGCAAGCATATCAGTTTTACTCTGGTGCAGAGCTTGCTCCAGGTATCAATTACCATATCCCAGTGCAGTGGCTGGGCGAAACTGGAACACAACTTTGACATTTCTGCCCCTTACAATCCTAAATGTAATATAAACCCTAGCAATCAAGGCGGGCTTGGTGTGATAGACAATCAAGCTCACTGTTAGACACATTCTTTTTTTTTTTAGGTAACCAAGATATACACTAGATCAATAAATGTCGCAATTAACGTGCTAGGATGTTCATACTGTGTGCTGAAATTAGCTGATATCAGCTATTACCCATTAAGGACCTATTATCAAGATAATAGCTCACTTGGAAAAGAACATGATACACAACTAGTTGCTGGGTAATTCGTAAAAATAGCACAGCTTACAGGCTGTTTGAGGGAAAATAGTAATTACAGCACACAGTATAACAATGCAAAGGAAGCATCAAGGCGACAGGAACTAATGTAACTGATTGTCCAGAAAAATGAACCTGTCAAACGATGGTGCATCAGAAACCACACACCGTACAAAGCCAAAATGTGATGAGATATAATTACAAGGGAAAAAAAATGATCCATACAAACTAAGCAAAAGGGTATCTGCCGAAGCCTTGTTATTCAAGCAGTGGCGTCTCTAGACAGAGGTATTTGGGGTGGCATCAGGGGGGAAATCTAGGTACGGGGAGGATAAGCCAAATGATATATCTCTGTCTCTAGACAGAGGTATTTGGGGTGGCATCAGGGGGGAAATCTAGGTACGGGGAGGATAAGCCAAATGATATATCTCTGTCTCTAGACAGAAGTATTTGGGGTGGCATCAGGGGGGAAATCTAGGTACGGGGAGGATAAGCCAAATGATATATCTCTGTCTCTAGACAGAGGTATTTGGGGTGGCATCAGGGGGGAAATCTAGGTACGGGGAGGATAAGCCAAATGATATATCTCTGTCTCTAGACAGAAGTATTTGGGGTGGCATCAGGGGGGAAATCTAGGTACGGGGAGGATAAGCCAAATGATATATCTCTGTCTCTAGACAGAGGTATTTGGGGTGGCATCAGGGGGGAAATCTAGGTACGGGGAGGATAAGCCAAATGATATATCTCTGTCTCTAGACAGAAGTATTTGGGGTGGCATCAGGGGGGAAATCTAGGTACGGGGAGGATAAGCCAAAATGATAGATCTCTGTCTCTAGACAGAAGTATTTGGGGTGGCATCAGGGGGGAAATCTAGGTACGGGGAGGATAAGCCAAAATGATAGATCTCTGTCTCTAGACAGAAGTATTTGGGGTGGCATCAGGGGGGAAATCTAGGTACGGGGAGGATAAGCCAAAATGATCTCTCTCTGTCTGAATATCATGCCCATCATCACATCACGTCAAATCCCCCCTCCCCTTTCTCTCAACTTCTAAATTAGCAATATAAGACACCACAGCCTTCTATGTATAAAGAACATAAGAATAACTGTACTGGGTCAGACCAATCTAGCCCAGTATTCTGTTTCCAGCGTGGCCAATCCAGGTCACAAGTACCTGGCAGAAACCCAAATAGTAGCAACATTCCATGCTACCAATCCCAGGGCAAGCAGTGGCTTCCCCATGTCTGTCTTAATAACAGACTATGAATTTTTCCTCCAGGAACTTGTCCAAACCTTCTTAAAACCTAGATACGCTACTATATCCTCCAGCAATGAGTTCCAGAGCTTAACTATTTGTTGAGTGAAAAAATATTTCCTCTTATTTGTTTTAAAAATAGTTCTACGTAACTTCATTGGGTGTCCCCTAGTCTTTGTACTTTTTGAAAGAGTAGAAAATCAATTCACTCCCACTCGTTCCACACCAGTCAGGGTTTTGTAGACCTCAATCATATCTCCCCTCACCAGTCTCTTTTCCAAGCCGAAGAGCCCTAACCTCTTTAGCCTTTCCTCATATGAGAGGAGTTCCATCCCCTTTATCATTTTGGTCACTCTTCTTTGAATCTTTTCTAATTCCACTATATCTTTTTTGAGATATGGTGACCAGAACTGAACACAATACTCAAGGTGAGGTTGCACCAGGGAGCGATACAGATACATTATAGTTTCAGCTACCTGATAAAATTGTCATTATAATTGATAGCATCATTACAGAAATCTCAGAGAAAATAATCACTGCCATGAACATCCTAGCATCCTGGGCCAACGCTTTCAAGATGAAATTGAACAAAGAAAAAACTCAATGCCTAATCCTTTCATCACAACACGCTACTCTACTCCCAACCACCCTGACTACCCCCGACGTTACAATCCCAATATCTGACAATCTAAAAATCCTAGGAGTAACATTAGACAACCACTTAACTGTGGAAACTCATGCAAAAGCCACGATGAAGAAGATGTTCAACATAATGTGGGTACTGAAAAGAGTAAAACCATTCCTCCCACAGAAAACTTTCCGCAACCTAGTACAATCCACAGTACTCACCCATGCCGACTACTGCAACAGCATCTTCATTGGTTGCAAAGCCCAAATCATAAAAAAACTCCAAACCGCCCAAAACATAGCAGCCAGATTCATTTTTGGCAAATCACGATTCGAAAGTGCAACACCACTTCGTGAAAAACTTCACTGGCTCCCTATCAAGGAACACATAAACTTCAAAGTCCACACAATGATCCACAAGATCCTCCATGGTGAATCTCCAAGCTACATGACCAACTTGATCGATCTTCCAGCCAGGAACGGGTCCAAATCCTCACATAAATATCTCAATCTTCATCTCCCCAATTGCAAAGGCCTCAAATACAAAACCTACTATGCATCCAACTTCTCCGTTATAGGCATCCAACTCTGGAACGCAATACCTCGACACATCTGAACAACCAATGAACACCTACCCTTCCGAAAGCTGTTGAAAACTTACCTCTTCAAACAAGCTTACCCAAGCAACCCAACTTAATTCTCGAACTTAATCCACGCCACTAGCACTACCCATACTCCAATCCTCTCCCCCACATCTCTCCCTACTGTCCTACTCTTTATAACTGGATCATCTCTTGATACTCTGTACCATACTTAGTGCTACCTCTGTGATACTTCGTACCATACCTGTACCATACTTGTGTCATCTCTGTGATACTTGTACCATACCTTGTAAGCCGCACTGAACCTGCTATCGAGTGGGAAAGAGCGAGGTATAAATGCTATATAAATAAATTCAACAAATTCCTCTCTGTAGGAGTGGAGTCTGGATTCTCTATAGGATTGGTCAGAATCTCATTACAAACCCCAAAGCTCCAATTCTGTATCACAAACTCCATTTTCATTGGATTTTGCTTACACCTTTTTCAGTAGTAGCTCAAGGTGAGTTACATTCGGGTATACTGGGTGCTTCCCTGTCCCTGGAGGGCTCACAATCTGAGTTTGTACCTGAGGCAGTGTAGGGTAAAGTGACTTGCCCAATGGGATTTGAATTGGCCACCTCTGGATGTTAAGACCAGTGCTCTAACCACCAGGCTACTTCTCCTCAACAATGCTATCTCCCTTACCGTACAAAAAATATTTCAAATTATGATCATCATTGCCTCGGAGCAGCAATGCTCCTTTCACTGCCAGACACATTGTTTAAAGCAGAAGGGATTTTGTTTATATAGTGACTTTATAGGATGTGGATATGACTATTCTTTCAGCATTTTTATTTTAGGTGACCAGACCTTGCCACACAGCCTGCTTTCAAACAGGGCTAGACAATTTGCAAAATAATATCAAACCCTGCAAAAAGACACTTACCAGACTATAACCACCATAACCCACCTATGAAAAGACAGTGATATAAATATTACACTAGGTCCTAAAACACCAATATATCTACTACTGGGAAACTAGAGCGAGCTGTACCTGCCTGACATGCCCCCAATACCTTCCCCCCTTGAAGTTGCACACTCTGGATTTTGAACACACAACTAACAGAATAGTGACTAAGGGCTGTAATTGGAATCTTGGATTTGTTTAATAGTGGACTTAAATATTAGAACTTTGTTTATTACATTAATTTTTTGAAATTTGGATTTAATGTTAACACTTTGCTGAATCAAGATTATAATCTTGCATTAAAATGTAAAATTGCAAAAAAAAAAAAAAGAATAGTGACTAAGGGCAGTTATGTGCCAACTAGCACCGCTCAAGGCCAATTGTAGCCACTGTTCCCTCTAAGCTGAGCGGGAGTCCTGCACCTACAGTCCTGCCAGCTGGGGGGAGCTATTTCACTATCTCATTTTCAATAGTGAGGGACAGGCAAACTCCACAGAACTCCGGAGAACTCGCCTGTCCCTAGTCATTGAAAACCCAATATTGTAGCACTGCCTCCCACTGGCAGCAACCCGGTTGGAGGACTCCCATTGAGCTTAGCGGGAACAGTGATTGTAGCTCATCGTTGCTCGTTAACACCAATTATTGGTTCCTTGTTACATGATAATACACGCACATTAGGCGTGTGACTTTCTAGAATTGGGGGGGGGGGTAATGTCTGCTTCTGGCTGGGGTGGCAAGTCAGTTTTTGGACGTAGCATCTGCCACCCTGTAATGACACTTATGTATCCAAGACGCAAAGCGAGAACACCAAGATTGCTGTTAGAAGCGAAGAGAAACTAATCAGGGTTGTAAGCATATCGTACCCAACGCCAATCAGAAACTTTTTTTTTTATTTTCAAGGAGCTCTCACAGTCCTGAAGGAAACACCTCAGGCATTCTGCTACTAATTATCCCGCCTGCAGCAATAGCAGATTTAGCTAGGCTGCAAAGAGTTCATATTAAGGAATTTTCCAGCCTGTAGAGTAACCTTGCTGTGTGCTAATTATGGATAAATGCAAAATGGTTAAAAAGAACAGATAAATAGTATGGGGAAACCCTATCAGTGCTATGATAGAGGGACCTGTGGAAGTGACAGTATGCAAAGTAGATAAGTATATGACCTTCTAAAGCACATTATTATATATGATACTAAGGGAGTCCGTAAGTAATACAGAGATTGAAAAGCTGCCTCTAAGAGCTTAAATGATGTTAAACCCAAGGGAAGAGGAAGGAAAGGCAAGATCCAATGATTTCTTCAGTATCCGAAGCACTGTGGATTCAAAAAAGATCAATTATTTTAATGGTACATTCAGTTATTAAGGACTACATAAGTACATAAGTAATGCCACCAGTGCCGTAGCAAGGGCTAATGGCACCCGGGGCGGGTCGCCGCTGCGCACCCCCCCCCCCCCGGGTGCAGCATGGCGCGACCACCCCCTCTGCGGCGCACCCCCCCTCTGGAGCGAACCCCCCCCCCCCAGACCGCATTCTTACGTGTGGGAGGGCCGATCCACCCCGAGTGCACGTCACTCGGAGCTGCGACGGCCCCGCTGGTTCCCTGCTCTCTCTGCCCCGGAACAGGAAGTAACCTGTTCCGGGGCAGAGGGAGCAGGGAACCAGAGGGGCCGGCACCCCCCGAGCGCGTGCACCCGGGGCGGACTGCCCCTCCCGCCCCCCCTTCCTACGCCACTGAATGCCACACTGGGAAAAGACCAAGGGTCCGTCGAGCCCAGCATCCTGTCCACGACAGCGGCCAATCCAGGCCAAGGGCACCTGGTGAGCTTCCCCCTAGTCCTAGTATTTTTGGAAAGCGTGAACAGACACTTCACATCCACCTGTTCCACTCCACTCATTATTTTATATACCTCTATCATGTCTCCCCTCAGCCGTCTCTTCTCCAAGCTGAAAAGCCCTAGCCTCCTTAGTCTTTCTTCATAGGGAAGTCGTCCCATCCCCGCTATCATTCTACTATATCTTTCTTGAGATGTGGCGACCAGAAATGAACACAATACTCAAGGTGCGGTCGCACCATGGAGCAATACAACGGCATTAAAACATCTTCACACCTGTTTTCCATACCTTTCCTAATAGATTTACTAAAGTATGCTACCATGTTAGTGCTCGCTAATGCTATTACAACATTACTCCAATGGGGGTAATTTCCAAAGCTATTTACCTGGGTAAATGAGCTATTTGAAAATGGTCCACTCTCCCATTTGGTAAGAATGCACATTGATGGTTCTCATTAGCTTAGAACGTTAGGGTGTTGTTCTTCTGCACTGTTCCGATGGTATTTTTATGGTGTTATTCAGAATAGCGCCAGAGTTTCTTTTGCTTGGACTGTAGCTGCTCTGTGCTGCCCCCCAGAGGACTGAGCTGCCTAGTCTGACTTGGTTAACTTTTCCCTGAAAGTCCAACTTAACCATTTCTCTTCTGCAGTAATGCAAGCACTCTGGTTTCACTCGGAGTTCTTCCACGAGGGGCAGAAACTTATTTTAAGGCCACCAGCGACCATTTCAAAATCAGGATGCAGCCAAAGGTTTTCTGGTTCCCAACATCAGAGATAGCTTTACTGATGGCTGAAGAAAAGAACATGGAAATTACTATGAAAATCTTTACACAGACTACAGATAAGATATCCAAGTTCAGACACCGCTTTTATGCTATATTAGCACAGATTGATAGGTTGTAAAATAAATGCTTGGGAAGGCTAATTACTGGGGTCATTGAGCTGTGATAATATTCATAATCTTAGTGCTTGGTCCTGGCTGCTTGTAGACCTCAGACAATTCTAAAAGCTCTTTCTCAGGTTCCTGATTCATACCTCCAGTTTCCTTAGATATGGCAAGGATGGGAGACAGTGGCGTAGCCAAGGGTGGGCCTGGGTGGGCCAGGCCCACCCACTTTGGGCTCAGGCCCACCCAGTAGCAGCACACCTATGCTGATTCCCTAGCCCCACCAGCTGAAAACTCCCAACAACTGTCCCTCCTGCATACCTTGTAAATAGCAGATGGCATGTAGGTGAGACAAGGAGAGACCAAATCACCTGTGGGACAGGGAAAGGTTCTTCTGCCTACCCATCTTGAGTCCAGGCCCACCCAAAGTTGGGTGTCTGGCTTCGCCCCTGATGGGAGAGGTCAAATGTTGATTTTCATCTCCTTGTCACCTCTTCCCACTTCATAGTGGACAAGAAACAGTTGCTTCCTCTGTCCTTCAAACTCTGCTATGAAGGTATCCTTTCTCCTAATTTAATGTAACTCATCTTAATTTAATATCCAAACATATTCAGCTATTTTCAGTTGTCAAAACTGTGCAGAGTGGATTCCAAAAGAAATTTGCTCCTAAATACTCTTTTATTATGCTTAATGCGGCGTCACCTGCTGGCTGAGTATAGTTATAACTCCTCTCAACCTTGTGCTAGCTGCTTACTCTAAGTGTATCCCTAAACCAGGGGCTCAAAATTGATTAAACTACATGTTCCATAGCAGAAATATAAAAAGCATTCCTTATGAACCATGCCCTACATGCCCCCTGAATTAAAATCTTGAGCCCTCTAAAGTCCCTTTTTTAGTGATATATAACATTATACATTAATGCTATCGTAATACATAAGGTATGGCAATAGCAACAAGAACAATTAGGAAAAGCAATCTTATTTTCCATTGCTGGCCAATCATAACAGACCCAAGGTCCAACAGTGGGTAGATGGTGAGTCGACAGTTCCATTCCTTTATAAATGACCACCACACTAGCCAGCCCTAAGTCCTCTTACGAGCTGGCTGTCCCAAAGGTGCTAGACCACATTTGCTGGCACAAACCTGAACAACTTTTTAGGCAGCCCAGACATTCCAGGCAGGCAGGCAGGCATGAATGACTGTAGAGTCATACATTCCCAGCACTACATCTACGTAACTGGATCTCTTCGATGACAACTTTGTGGCCTCATCCCCTCTACCTGGAAATCTGCCCTAGTTAAGCCTATTATTAAGAAGTCTTCCCTTGACTCCTGTCAAGTTTCCAACTACAGGCCCATTTCTAACCTATCCTATGGAGAGGGTGGTTCACAATTAACTGTTTGATCACCTTGAGTCATCGCATTCTCTCCATCCTCTTCAGTATGGGTTTTGCCAGGGCAACTCTACCGAGATGGTCCTGGCTGCCCTTCTGAATGACCTTTACTCTGCTATCGACCATGGCTGTTATACCCTCCTTCTGTCCTTAGACTTCACTGCAGCCTTTGACCTAGTCAGTCACCCGATCCTCCTTTTACCATTTGGCTTCCTTGGGCTTCTCTGTCACAGTCTTTCAGTGGTTCTCTTCCTTTCTATCTGGTTGCTCCTTTGCTGTCCAGCTCCCCCAGTCCTCCTCCCCTTCTCCCCCCCTTCCCTGGGGCTCTTCACTGTCCCCGGTTGTTTTTAATGTTTTTCTTGCCCCCCTGGCTTCACTCATACAGTCCATATCGGTGAAGTTCTACATTTACATGAATTACATCTTATTGGTATTTCCTCAATCTCCATCCTCTGTTGACCTTTCTGCTCTTCAATCCTGTCTGGATCAAATTGTCTCTTGGCTAGCCACTAATTGCTTGGTCTTAAACCCCTCAAAAATAGTTGCACTTTGGGTGTCGGGCTGCTCCCCTCCCCCTCCCTTTCCCCTTCTCTGCACAATACTCCAGTCCCATCCTGACTCTCAAGTACATTGATGTGCTTCTTGACTCTCAACTCTCCTTTGGTCCACACATTTCCTCCATGGTTAAAGCCTCTTTCTGCGCATTCCAGTTTATCCGTTTTCTTCGCTCATACCTGGATGATGCCTCTTGTGCTACTCTATTGTGTTCGTTGGTCCTCTCACGTCTTGATTATTGTAATGTGATTTTACTCTGGTCTTCCTAAACTTGCCCTTAAGCGTCTCCAAGCTGTTCAAAACACTGCAGTTCATCTTCTTTCTCAGGCATGCAAATTTGACCTTGTCTCTCCTCTCCTTGTCCTTCACCACTGGATACTGGTTCTATCTCGCATACAGTTTAATTTCTGGACTCTAATTCACAAGGTGCTGTACACACAGGGTCCAGTCTACCTATCTTTCCTTATTTTCCCGTATACCCTGTCTAGGTCCCTATGTTTGGCCCTCTCTTATCGTCTTTCCCTCTCCCTTCTTGCTGCTTTCACTTGGTCTACCCACCGTTCAGCTTTTTTTAAATTTTGTGTGGCCCCTTCCCTCTGGAACGCTTTTCCACTTGACCTCCATGTGGAACAATCTTAACCCCGTTTTTGGGTCCCCCTCAAGGTGCACCTCTTTGCAGTAGCTTTTCCCTCTCTAGCAACTCTGAGGTAGCACCCAGCCTTCTGCCCTGGAATGCATATGCTTCTCTTTAATTTCCTCTATTCTTGGATTTGATAGAGTTCTTTCCCACTGATTGTAAACCTCTTCGATATGTTCTGAAGGATGGTATATCAAGTCCCTAATAAACTAAACTAAACCAAGCAGGTGTCGCATGCCCTCTATGATCTTAATCTACCTGCATGGGAACCTCAGACTTGTTTAGAGGGCATACACATTCTGCCTGTCAGGGACAACTTGTCAGGTATCTCTATTGCCTCTACCAGTGTGATTTGTGTGAACTTTTCACTTGAAAAGCTCTTGTAGTTTCCAGATCCCAGGGCCCATCCTTCTGCCTGGCAACAGTAGTAAGAAGAGATATCCCCGTGGAGGGAAACTGAGGGACTATAAAACCATAGCTCAGGGGTGTGGCCTTATCTTTGGCTCTGCTCCTTGACCACTGCATCACTAAATGCAAGGGGAGCTTGTGATTGATTTAACACAGCCGGCCAGTGCACAGGGAAAGGAAGGAATGAAGGAAACAGGGACAGGACATATCAGGTATGGAAGACCAGGTCATCACACTGCCTTCATACCAGTAAATAAGGAGAGAAGAAGTGGAAAATATCTAGCCAGGGGAAGCATCAGGACAGAGGAAATCCCTTCGGGAAAAGGACCTGCTACCAGGATGTGTACCTTCAGGCTCTGAGACCCCAGCTCCTTGTGGCACCATCTACCCCTAGTCAGCCCTGTTTCGATATGGAGTCCAGAGGGTGAACAGCTGCAACAAGAGACCTTGTTGTAAACAAACAATCTCTTTCCAAGGCAGAGGATTTAACAGAGCTGCTATTACTATTACCACTAATGTGTCTGTTAAGTGTTAAAGCCTACTTCATTTTTACTAATCTCTAAAAATAGTTATACAATGAAGTTGTCCCAAGTTTTTTTCTACCTAATTCAAGTTAATCAAACATTGGTTGGAATTTGCACCATGGAAGAAGTCTGCTGAACAAGTGGATTTACTGTGCCTTGTGAGCTTGTTGGCTTTGAGCCCTGACCCCATAAACCAGTCCAAAAAAAAAAAACCCCACCTGATGCTCACTGGGCAAACAAGGGTTACACTCAACAAAAAAATACTTTACAACTACAAATAAAATCAAGGGAGAATATCAGTAGCAGAGCCCCACATTAGGTGCCATAGTTTGTAGGTTCTCCACTCTTCCACAGCCCCCCCCCCCCCCAAAAAAAAAACTCATACGTATCAGGGGCGTAGCCATGTTGATTTTAGGGTCCTTGGGGGTGGACTAGGGGGCCAAGCATTTCTTCTCAGTCCTCCCTCCCCCCGCCACCACCTGCATAGTCACACACCCCCTCCCTCAGAATATACCTTTGCTTGTGGAGATGCTCAAGCCCCACCAGCCAAAGTTTTGCACTGGAGCCCTGCCCATGCTGTCTGAGAGGTGGAGAAGTAGGCAGGCTGCTCCAGCTTCTGAAGCCAGCACTTTCACACATGCTCAGTTCAAATACATATTTGTGACCTGAATTGGCCACTGTTGAAAACAGGATGCTGGGCTTGATGGACCTTTGGTCTTTCCCAGTATGGCAATACTTATGTACTTAACTGAACATGTGCGGAAGTACCGGCATCAGAGGCTAGAGCACTCTACTAATTTCCTGATGCTTAGGCAGCACAGGCAGGGCTTCAGTGGTGAAACTCTTTGGTTGGCAGGGCTTGGGCACCCCCACCAATCATGTGTTAGCTGCCACAAATTGGAGGGGGCTTAAGCCCAAAGTGGGGGGGCCCAGGTCCCAGAGGCCTCACTGGGTATGCCACTGACACACACACATGCAAGCCCCTTCCCTGAAAATACAGAAACTTCTGCAAGGTCTCCCAGTGACTGTCACAAAAAGCCTAGGCACCTGCCTGGGGCTACCCCGTAGCCACTTAGAGGGTCTAACCCCAGCATAGCTCAGATCTGCCCGCATCTGCCACTTGTGCTCTACACTAGCACCTTCCTCGTACCGCCTGGGTCACAACCGCCTCTGGGCAAGTCTCCTGCTCTTCAAATCATCCCTGTGATTTCTAGGTTACTGGAGGCCACACTCTCAGTGGTCCCACGGTTCCCAAAAAGCTCTCATAGACCCAACACAGAAACCACCAGGATTCTTATAATACTGGACAAGCAGAGTCAACCAACTAATAGTGTTTATTGACCCAGAACTTGGAACAGTGAAACAGAAAAAGTGCAATCAGCAGAACAATAACAGGTAACTGAAATATGGATCAATTATAACACTAACTAAACATTTGTTTACTATCTAAGTAGTACCTGGGAATATCAGGACATATAACTGTTCACAGAGCCTCAGCAAAGAGATCCTACTCTCTTTTCTTCCTGGTTAAGACTGGGTAACTTCAAACTCCAGGCCTATTAGAGCCCAACAACATTTGAAAATAGCTGGCCACATCACTACAGGCACTTCCTCTGTGCTTAAACTAAAGGAGGAATCATTCACTTTTCTGCAACAGCTTAAAATATAACATGCACCACCTACTGGTCAAACTAGAGAAATACACCACAGAAAAATAGCAAAACAATTATCACAGGCTACCACTGTTCCGTCTATGTTCTCCTACTGAAATCAGCACACAAGTGAATGATTTTGTGATTCCTAATATCAGAGGTATTGTTACTGACCATTGTAGAAAAGAAGATTAAGGAGCTCTTTTACTAAGCTGTGTTATGCAGCTAAGCATGTGTTTTACTGCATGTTAGATGTTCGCATACACCCGAGCTAATGTCTACTACCAGTTAAAATCAGCAATGTGGAACCAAACCTGCATTAACTGGCTAACTTGGCTAGGGGGCAGGAACTGGGCTTGACTTGGACAAGTCAGAGGTGTGGCCAGCTGTGACAGGCAGTGTGTGGGTTGGTACCATGCACTAGCTATCAAGACAGCCAATAGCATGGCTGCATATACTGCCCCCCTTTTGCAGATCCTTCCTCAATGGTCCAGGTCCTTGGGCCCCCCCATACAATCCCAACATCCATGTCCACCCTCACCAATACCCCTGATCTGATCTCATGACACCCCCACCCTCCCTGATTGCTTGCCCAATCTCTTTAGCAGATCCCCCTCTGACCCCCCAAAATGATCTTAGAGATAAGCCCAGGGCTTTTTTTGAGGGGGTACTTGGGGGTACTGAGTACCGGCACCTTTTCCACTGTCTGCTAAACTTGACCCATGGTTCTCATATTTTAATGAAAGAGCTCAGGTTCTACATACAAATTCTGCCTTGTCATAGATTCTATGACTGGTTGCAGGGGTCCTGGCTATTGTGGGGTGAGTCCCTCAATGATCACTCCACTCCTGAAGGGTGGCCTGGCATTTGAGTACTGGCACCTTTTTTGCTAGACAAAATGCACTGGATAATCCCCTTGCTTGATCCAAAGCCCTGCCCATAAGATGTCAAGAATTCCTTCCCCCCAGCCGTCTCCAGATCCCCCATTACCCTTGGGACTTACCCAGAGGTAATTGGTGTAGTGTAGTGGTGTGGGATGGGAGCGGTACCCCTCTGCTCCAGCTCTGTCTGGCTCCGTGTCTCAAAATGGCCACCATGATCCCTAATAGTAGGCTTGTAAGTACTACTGCTAGGAGTATCCTTCCATGTAAGAAGATTGTGTCCTTATATGGAATGCGAGTACTGTGAGTCTACATCTAGATGTCATAGTGGCTAATTTGAGTCATGGAGCTGGACAAGGCTGGAACAATGGGGACTGCTCCCATCCTGGCCCACCAACTATCACCTCCAGGTAAGTCCCAGGGACGATGGAAGGTTTGGGGTGGGGGAGGGGATTTTTGACATCTTGTAGGTGGAGCTTTGGGTGGAGGGAAGGGCATGTCTCTAAAATCATTTTGGGGAGTTGGGGGATCAAAGGGGAGGATCTGTCAAAAGGGGTCAGTCCGGGCAATTGGGGGTGGGGTCAAGGGATCAGATCGGGTGCTGTTAGGGAGGGTGGACATGGATGACAGGAGAGATCATATTAGGGAAGGGTTCAGGACATTAAATCAGATTGAGGGAATGTTTTAGCAAACAGAACTACTGCAGCAAATCTGGCCTTATTTATTTATTTATTGTTGCTTGAGCTTCACCATTATTACATAGTAACATAGTAGATGACGGCAGAAAAAGACCTGCATGGACCATCCAGTCTGCCCAACAAGACAACTCATGTGTGCTACTTTTTGTGTATACCCTACTTTGATTTGTACCTATGCTCTTCAGGGCACAGACCATATAAGTCTGCCCAGCACTATCCCCGCCTCCCAACCACCAGCCCCGCCTCCCAACCACCGGCTCTGGCACAGACCGTATAAGCCTGCCCAGCATTATCCCTGCACTATTACCTGCAGAGGTAGATAACGCTATCACCCATGCTATCTGAGAATGCATGTAACATGGTACCATGCAGTTAGGTTGTGCCCTGTGCAGTAAAAGCATTGGGTAGATGCTGTCCACACCCCCTGCATATACCAAACAGGCTTTACCGTAGGTTAATTTTTCTTGTTAATGCACAGTAAATGCAAACCTCTGCTGCACTTGAGTGAAAGCGTCTCTAAGAGTATACAAACCAACCAGGAAAATCCATAAGCAGATTATTGATCAAATATCCAAATTCAACTACACTCATAGTCTGTTATCACAGACGGAAAGGTTCCGAAAGGCTGGCTGCAGAGGTCATTCCACCCTTTCTCCCTCTGGATAGAATTCATGGCTTTAAGTGTTTGGTCCTAGTTGCTGGTACCCTCAGCCAACAGTTCCAAAAACTCTGTCCCTGGTCCTGAATCCACACCTTCACCTTCCTCAGACTTGAGAAGGATGGAAAATCATCCCCTTGTCCCCTTTTCCCTCCTCAGAGGACGCAATGAACAGAAGAATCTGCTGTGCTCCTTTCTCTGGTAGGAAAATATGTCTTCTCCTAGCTGCTAACTATCCTTTTTATTAACATATTAACCGTTTACTCCAAGTGAATGCATAAAACCAGGGACATGCAAAACACATGTACAACCAGCATTCCTTGTGAACCCTGCATGCTAATGAGCTGCTCTGCATCCATTTGCTTGCAACACAGTTCATTAATTTGCAAGGTTTGTGACTGTCGTTTTTTTCCAGCAGAATTAGTACGGATTATTTTTTTAATAGCACAAGAGCATCCTCTAATGTGCAGTAAATACCAAAATCATAATTTTCTTCAAAGCTAACACATTGTTGCCTCTTAATAAATGGGGGCCCTGGGCACATTAACTAAGTCAAAGTGACCCCCCCCCCCCTCCCAAGTTCCCAAGACAGCGCATCGTATGACCTGTCAGTCAAGTTTGCAATCTGCCTAATGAGGCAAAAATGGACTTTGCATATAAAGAAAAGAACAATTCAGCTGCAGGTGCCTGATAATTAGCAGGCTGAGGAGGAGAAGAAGGGATGAATCATTGGCTGCTTATGGATTCAGCTTTTCCAACTTTTTTTTATTCAAATATGAACTTCTTGAATCTTCTGCACCCAAGCAGCTGTCACTAATACATGTGTATATCTTATCATTGCAATTCCGTATAAATATTTTAAGCAAATCAATAAAGCATTTTTCTCAGTGACTGAGCATAAATGAAATTTGAAGATTTTTTTTCTTTGCAGTGAAATCTGATGAAAACTGCATGAAGCCTAGATGGAAAGGATTTTTCCCCCCCATTTCTTATCATCACATAAATAATTCACCACCAATATCCCCAATCCCGAGCAAGGACTAAACAAATGAAATAAACAGAAGATCTGTAGGATATCTGAACGCTTTACACAAAAAAAATAGGCATCAAATATCCTACTGAAATATGAAGGACTCAGCTATTGGTGCAGCAGCTTTGCACACTAGGGAAATCGACTGAAGAAAAGAGGAGGGTGAAAGGAACTTGAAAGCAGAGATAGCAGCACATTTTGAAAGACTGAAACCTAATCCTTTATTATGCAAGCTATACCAAAGCTGGAAGTAAGGAGCAAAGAAAGTCCACACCATAAACAAGACAGAAGGAAATACTCTTTGGAGAGTCTTAGAAATCAGCATTTCAAACATTAATAGAGATTTACAGAAAGCCTTGTGCAATACAATGTCTACGAGAATACTCTGCAGTTCTACACAGCACATGGAAACTCATGCCAAAGGATCAGAAACTGAGGCTGAACATGTGGCGTAGCCAGGGGGTGGGCCCGGGTGGGCTCAGGCACACCCAGTAGCAGCACGTCTTTGATGTGGCTGGTGAGGATCCCCAAGCCCTGCCTGCCAAAAACTCCCAGCAACTCTTCCTCCCATGGACCTTTTAAACAGCAGATCTTCGCAGGTAGCAAGCAGTGACTGATGTACACTGCTTGCACCGGCCCCACAGCCTTCCCCCTGACGTGCTCCCGCCTATGCGGAAACAGGAAGTTGCATCAGAGGAAGGCTGTGGGGCTGGTGTGAGCAGTGTGTTATCAGTCAGTGTGTGCAACCTGCAAAGATCTGCTGGGGGGGGAGGGTTGTTCAGAGACTGTATCGCATACAGACAGGCAGGAGAGATCGAATTGCCTGTGGAGTGGGGATGGGGGTGGGGCAGGGTCCTTCTTTGGGCCCAATAGCATAACCTTGAGAAAAAGAGGGCAGTGGTTGCCTATTTGCAACCTATTTGATAAAGATATGTAGAGTTCTATTTTGCATAGCACATAGCAGTGGAGTAGCTAATGGGGGGGGGGGGCACAGGGGCCTGGGACCCCTAAATTGGCTCTGGGACCCCTGATTAGGTTGGCTGGGGTCCCCAACCCCCGCCAGCTAAAGCTTTTGCCCTGTGCTGGTCTCATGTTGCCTTGTGCCCTTTCCTGGTGCTCAGTTTCATTAAAACGAGCGTGCACAGCGACTAAAAACAGAACAGGGTGCCAGGCAATGTGAGACCAGCACAGGACGAACGTTTTAGCTGGCAGGGGTTGAGGACCCCCGCCAGCCAAGGTACCTAAGCAGTGGTGGTGGGGAGGGGGAGCAGCGGCAGAGGGGGGAGCGGAAGTGGTAGCAGGAGGGCGGCCGCGGGGAGGCGGGAGCAGATGCGGGGGAGGGCAGAAGTGGCGGCAGGAGGGCGGCGGCATGGAGGCGGGCCAAAATGTGCTCCCCTCCCACCTTGGGCTCTGACATCCCCTCCCGTCAAGGTCTGGCTACGCCCCTGACACATAGTGATTGGAATTGAGCCAGTCAGGTCAGGATGTGCTCAAGTCCAGTAGTATTTTAGAACAGGATCTTCCAATACAGAATCTGCCCGGCTTGTGCAGTAGGAGCAGCCATTTTACAAATGCACATGTAATCCCAGGGCCTGGTCTGTTTATCCTGCAGCTGTTTGTACCCTGCAGAAGACCAGCCCCCTACACATTCAGGTTTCTGGATTTTATTTTTGGGACTAAGCACTCCCAGTACCTGGAATCAATGTTCTGAGACTTTTATTTATTTACTTATTACATTAGGATTCATTTATCACCTTTTTGAAGGAATTCACTCAAGGCGGTGTACAGCAAGAGTAAGTCTAAGTCAAACATATGCAACAGACGATTACAGCAGTAAACATAATCCAACAACAATACAAAGTATGGCACAGCATAGTACTTAAAACGTCAACACAATACCCAATAAAATTTTTAAAGATAGCACAGGGTATAAAGTGGAGGAGTGGCCTAGTGGTTAGGGTGGTGAACTCTGGTCCTGGGAACTGAGTTCGATTCCCACTTCAGGCACAGGCAGATCCTTGTGACTCTGGGCAAGTCACTTAACCCTCCATTGCCCCATGTAAGCCGCATTGAGCCTGTCATGAGTGGGAAAGCGCAGGGTACAAATGTAACAAAAATAAAATAGATACTATTGGGGATTCTACATGGAATGTTGCTACTATTGGAGATTCTACATGGAATGTTGCTATTCCACTAGCAACATTCCATGTAGAAGCCTGCGCGGCCACATTGGTGATCTGCAAGGGCCGACTTCTACATGGAATGTTGCTAGTGGAATAGCAACATTCCATGTAGAATCTCAACTAGTAGCAACAGTGGAGGAGTGGCCTAGTGGTTAGGGTGGTGGACTTTGGTCCTGGGGAACTGAGTTGGATTCCCACTTCAGGCACAGGCAGCTCCTTGTGACTCTAAGCAAATCACGTAACCCTCCATTGCCCCATGTAAGCCGCATTGAGCCTGCCATGAGTGGGAAAAACGCGGGGTACAAATGTAACAAAAAAAAAAAAAGATGGAACATATAAATAACATAAGTACATAACTATTGCCATACTGGGAAAGACCAAAGGTTCATCAAGCCCAGCATCCTGTTTCCAACAGTGGCCAATCCAGGTCACAAATACCTGGCAAGATCCCAAAAAAGTACAAAACATTTTATACTGCTTATCCCAGAAATAGTGGATTTTCCTCAAATCCATTTAATAATGGTCTATGGATTTTTTCTTTAGGAAGCCATCCAAACCTTTTTTAAACTTTGCTAAGCTAACCGCCTTTACCACATTCTCTGGCAACGAATTCCAGAGTTTAGATAGATAAAATAAAGTAACAGGAGTAAGAAAATAAGGTACTAATTTAAAGAGAGTTGAACATGAGGTCTGAAAGGTGCTTGAATATTATCTTAGCTAAGGTAGGAGTGGATAAACATATCCTGCTATAGTGTTAGCGTTAGTGTGTGTGTGTGTGTCCAGCAAGTTAGTACCTTTTCCCATTAAAGGCCTGGTTGAAGAGCCAAGCTTTTGCCTACTAAAGCGTAGAAGGCTGGTTTCAAAATATACAGTTGCTCCCTAAACTCTGTAACAACCCTCCTTGCACCTCAGAATTTACCAGAGTACAGACAGAGTTCAACAACAAACAGCTTCACTGGCATATACTTATTAACTGCACTGTACCCTGTAGCATGTAATAATATTTTACAAGAAAATAAACAAATCGTGTTGACCATTAACCCATTAGTGCCCAATGTTCCCATTTGTTCCCATATGGCTTATTATGAGAACATTGGGCACTAATGGGTTAAGCAGACATTAATATAAAGCATTCAAATTAGTTTCAAATGTAAGGGAAACCTGGCCTCATAACATGCAGTCCTAGGACGAATTATCAAGCATACTGATCCTGTAGGTGATCAAATACAGCCTACAAAATTCTAGGCACATCAATCCCATTGAAGAAATAGACTGCCCTATATGATGCAGGAAGCTTTCCTAATACATCACGGAAAAACTATAAGGGAGGGGGACGGTAACTCCCCTGTTCTACCAAATTCCTTAGGCCTTGCAAATACTCTTTCTAATGTGACACAAGGAAGTATGTGGAGGTGAATGTGCCAAATGATATCTTGCGGGTCAGAGTAGACCAGTGGTTAAAGCATCAGGGTGAGGATTTATTTATTTATTTATTACATTTGTACCCCGCGCTTTCCCGCTCATCGCAGGCTTACATTGTAACAAGAGAATACAATCTGTAGTATCAGAATCAACAAAGGAGGTATGTGATAGGACAAATAAACAAGGCATAGATGGGATAGAAGAGGTGTGAGAGAAAGGATAGGGACAGATATGGAGGTGGGGCGATAAAGGAGAGGTTGGGAAGAGCATGGAGGGTAAGAAGGTTGGTAGGAAATATTTTCTGAGTCATTGATGATAGAAGTCAAGGTTCAAATCCAACTTCTCTCGCTGACACTGCTTGTGACCTTGGGCAAGTCATTTCACCCTCCACTGGCTCGGGGACAAATTTAGGGGCCCTTTTGTTAAACTGCAGTAAACTAACCACATGGTTTGCTGAGCAGTAAACTACTAGCACAGAGCCATGTTACGTGGCTTTGCAGTATTTTTGCATTTAACACACGGCAAACAGCATATTATGTTTTGTGTTGGGGGCGTGGTAGGGGCTGAAAGTGGGCATGGAAGGAGCCACTAAGTGCATCCACTTTAATTTGAAAACTGAGGACTTAAGATGTCCGTTCCTCCCTCCTCCCCTCCCCGCAAACTGACAGGTTTCACCCTCAACACTTTTCCGTTTTTCCTACTTTTCCTATCATATTTATGGCATTCCTTTCCATTTTCTTAAATTATTTTCGCTGTACACTGCCGTGCTGCATTAAGTTAAAAGAATAAACATAAATATGCACGTTAACAGTGTCACTAGCACTTCAGGCTAAGAGATTAAGGAATCAGAAAAAGACCACACATACCCTTCTTTCAACTGCAGAAGTCTAGGTTGTAAACCACTTCAACATTTTGGTAAAAGCAGTATATAAAATGAATAAATCTAATGTAATCCAAGTCAAGCCAAACCAATCCAATGCAATGCAATAGCCTCAGACACCAACACACTCAGGGTGAATTCCCATGATCAGTTAAACTGCTTATCCTTTAAACTTAGCTCTACTCCTTCTGTAAGCATGATTAAAACCTTTATTATTCAGAACCTTCTGGCTCTTATTCTTGGAGAGGAGGAACAAGAAAACAGACATATTGTTAGAGTTCTCAAGATATGCAAATTATCTTCCAGTCTCTCTCACCAACTCCAGCCTTTTCCTCTCTAATAAGGTCTGGGAGGTTTTCTCTTCTCAGTATTCCTTTTAAAAGCATTTAAAAAAAACCTGACTCCTTCTCAGTAAGGACAAGAGCTCTAGCCCAACAGCCACTTCCCCTTGGATATAACCATACTCGTCATAACTTTAATGTCCTAACTGCCACACCCAGCTTTTCTCAGTCAAAAAAAAAAAAAGAAAACAATTGTCCATCTTTTCAGTTCCAATTAATGGTAAGCACTTTGTTTCTTTTCTCTGCCACTGGACAGCTGAACTCCAGTACCAGACAGAACCCAGGGGTCTCTGAACCCCACACAAAACACTCAGGTCTCAACCCTCCCCCCTCAACTTCTCTGTCTCACTGCTTTCTGGAATATAAAACCCCTCCTTCTTCCCTACCTGTGGGCTTTTCCCATTTCTCTCCAGTTAGGATTATAGGCCTCACTCCTCTCTAAGGTGGAGACTCGTCCATCTAGCCTTTTCCTAAAATGGGCAAAGCTTTCCCTAACTCCAGGCTTTCCTACCCCACCCTCCTGGGACAACTCTCCCCGTTGGTGGTTCCTCAGGGGCTGAAACCTTTCTGCAGTGCCCTCCCCTTTTGGGTTGCTTGAGTCACCTGGTCTAGCCTCAAGTTTTAGGAACACTATCATTTCCTTCCTTCTTCCAACAAAGTTTTAAACAAACGATCTCTCACCTACAACCCTTATGATGGGATATAACCTGGTCCTACTTTTCCAAAACCAACCAATCAGGGTCTTGTAGCTTCTCACCTATGCAGATCCTCATGACAGGACACAACCTGCACCTGTCACAGTGGTAAATCCTGCATTAAGCCATGGTAATTAAAAACAAAATTACAGTGGTTTAGTGAAAGGGACCCTCAGAGTGTAAGTCTTCTGAGGACAAGGAAATACCTACTGCACCCGAATGTAACTCACCTTGAGCTACCATCAAAAGGATGTAATCTAAACCCAAACAAAGAGCCATTTTCAAAGTGAACTTAATATTATTTTAACAAATTTACAAAATAACCAGTGGCGTAGCCAAGGGTGGGCTGGGGTGGGCCCAGGCCCACCCACTTTAGGTTCAGGCCCACCAAGTAGCAGCACACCTATAATGTGGCTGGCAGGGACCTCAAGCCCCACCAGCCAAAAACTCCCAACAACTATTTGCTGCCGGTGAAAATCTGCTATTTAAAAAATATACGGGGGAGAGGGGATGTTTGAAAGACTATATGGCATGCAGGCAAGAAAGGGAGAAACGAAATCACTTGTAGGACAAGGTGGAGTTCTGCCCACCCACCTTGGGTCCAGGCCCACTCAAACTTGGGTGTCTGGCTACGCCCCTGATAACAACGATAAAACAAAAGCCTGCCAAGGAGCTTCAAATATCCTTCTTTGTCTCATATACGGGAGAGATGTTCTAGCAGCGCCAGTGCGGAGAGCTAATTAGCAAACGCCCTTCACTGAGACTAGAAAAAGAGTGACACAGT
Organism: Microcaecilia unicolor; assembly: GCF_901765095.1. Classification (NCBI taxonomy): domain Eukaryota; kingdom Metazoa; phylum Chordata; class Amphibia; order Gymnophiona; family Siphonopidae; genus Microcaecilia; species Microcaecilia unicolor. Next base: position 15,182,234 of record NC_044038.1, on the reverse strand, counting down.
CAATAAAAAAAAAAGTGTTTGGGGAGAAAGACTCATTAAAATATTCTGCATATGTTCCTTGCGAACTGTGCATGTTCACTTTCTGTGCTGCATTGTGGCAGGTCCGTCTCTGCAGTGAGCTGTGCTCCGCGGCTTTGTTAATATTCTGCTGTTCTATTGTTCACCTGTTACTCTGATCAGAATAAATACAGCAGTGCATTTCAAATGAACTGTGTTTGCCAAGGCTTTCGGGATGGCCAGGATTTTTGCCAGGCTACTTGAGGATATCTAGGAGCGTGGAGCAGTTTAGGAAAGGTCTAGAAACATACTTGTTGGTTAGAGCATGGGGCTGAGTATGAGCAGTTCGTTAGTTAGACAGCATGATTAGGGATGGTTTGTTTGTTGGCTGATTTTTAATGTATGTTTTTATGTACTCTGCATCATTGTAGGCAGAATAGACATTTTTAAATAAATAATAAATAAATCTCCCCCCCCCCCCCCCCACCAATATTCAGCGCTATTTAACGCTGACTGGTTAAATAGCGCTTAACCAGCTATCTACCGATAGCTAGCGGTTAACTGGTTATATCACCCGATATAACCAGCTATCTGCCTATTTTTAAAGCCGGTTTATTTGGCTACGTGTAAACGTGGGAAATCTTTGTCCGGTTTAAAGACAGTCAGCTAAGTCTGAATATTGACTTAGCTGGTTGTCTTTAAACCGATCAAAAATAAACTGGATATTCAATGCCAGTCACCGGAAATAGCCCAGCATTGAAATATCCGGAGTCAGCGCCAACTGCAGGAATTAACCAGTCTAACTGCCGCAGTCTGACTATCGGCCCCATTATGTTGTCAGGGAGAGAATGTTTACCATTTTTTTTTTTTTGAATCAGTGATTCGTACTGAGGGAAAAAAATTCAGCACGGTTTGAGCGAGCAGAAGAGGCTCCTATATGCTTAAGGCAATATTCCGCAGCATTTAACTCGGCAGTGAATTGAATATTGGCTCCAACCCTCCAGGAACAATCTGAGCAGAGTGGGAGAGGAGGGCCGAGGGCAGAGTCACAGTGAACCTGGAACTTATATGGGCATCGGGAAAAAAGAAAGGGGGTCCTCACAACTTTCACAGTAAAAGCATGGCTTTTTTGAGGGGGTACTTGGGGGTCCTGAGTAGCAGCACCTTTTCTATTGTCTATTAAAATCGACCCATGGTCCCCAAGTTTTAATGAAAGAGCTCAGGCTCTATACACCAATTCTGCCTTGTCATAGATTCTGTGACTGGTTGAGGGGGGGGGGGCTGGCTATTGTGGGGTGGGTCCCTCAGTGATCACCCCGCCCCTGAAGGGTGGCTTGGCATTGAGTACCAGCACCTTTTCCATTGTCTACTAAAATTGACCCATGGTCCCCAAGTTTTAATGAAAGGGATCAGGCTCTACACACCAATTCTGCTTTGTCATAGATTCTGTGACTGGTTGAGGGGGGGGGCTGGCTATTGTGGGGTGGGTCCCTCAGTAATCACCTCACCCCTGAAGAATGGCCTTGCATTTGAGTACCAGCACCTTTTCCGCTAGAGAAACGCACTGAGTAAAATCAAGCAGAAACCACAGGGGTGAAAGTGAGGAAAGTTCCAAGCAACAAAGGCAAACAAGGAGTAAGACCACAGGACTGGATACTACGGCACACAGCATATTGTGCTCCGGTATTCTGATCGTTATTACCATTTATATTCTCTGCCAAGCTGTTTTATCTGAACCATCTTGACCCCCTGAGGAAGGCTTTGTGCCGAAACACGGCCCGTGTAGGGTCTTTTGGGTAAATTCACTTTGGCAAATAAACTTTTGGACGCTCTTACTCCTTGTTTGCCCTGGTCACTTGAACTTCCCTCACTTTCACCCCTGTTGGCTCTGCTTTCAGTTATGTGGGCATCACCAATATTCATTCCTATCATTGTCCAGTTAGATAGGCGGGTGCGGCCACTGAGTATCTGCTGCACCCGTATAACTTATGGGTTCACCGAAGACCCAGATATTCAATGTTGGTTGCCACAACATGGCCCCAGGGCTGCCAAGAGACTCAGCCGGGCCAGGGGCAAGGCCGCCCCTCCTCTGTCCCCCCCATCACTCCCCCTGCCGCTCCCTGCCGCCGCCCCCCCCCCCCCCCGTCGCTCCCCCCGCCGCTGCAGTCCGCTGTCTCACCTGCCTGCCTCCATGGCTCCGGGCCCCCTGCATTCAAGGCAGCAGTTGCAGAACGCCTTTTTTCTGGCCTTCCCTCCCTGTGTCCCGCCCTCGTCTGATGTAACTTCCGGTTTCCGCGAGGGCGGGACACAGGGAGGGAAGGCCAGAAGGGAGGCAATCTGTGACTGCCGCTTCGAATGCAGGGGGCCCAGAGCTGAGGAGGCAGGCAGGACAGACTGGGAACTGCAGCGCCAGTGGCCTGACCGCGGCGGGGGGCCCGGGCCTGGGGAATTTTGTCCCCCTGCCCCCTTCTTGGCGGCCCTGCACGGCCCAGATGACCTGACAGATTTTTTGCACAAAATATAAAGCTTTGCTATGCTATATTATGCTATGGGTGACTTATATTCTGCAATATGTCCATTTGGATTCACTGTGGATTACAGTCAATGAAAAGAAGCACCTTAGTCAGGTGGAATTACATTACAAAAAAAAGCAGAAAAACACAGCAAACAGAAATAAAAAATCATACTTAAATTAATCAATACCATCAGCAGAAAAACTTATGAGTTTTCAGGTATTTCCTAAATAAGAGATGTCAAAGTAGATCTTACAAAATTTAGCAACCCATTCCAAAGCTCAGTGACTAAATATTTGAAAGAATCCAAATTTTTTTTTTTTGCTTGGAAATGACACAGTGAAAGCTTGAGCCAATCAAAAGGGCTAGCTAGATCTTAGTAAAAAAAACACAATGATTTGTTATTCCACCTGCATTTTGGCCAGGTGGAAAACTAATCTGCTTGTAGTTTCCAACCTCATTCTTGCTTCTGCTTTTGTGGAAAACGATCACATCTGCCTTTCTCCAGTCCTCCGAGACCTCTGCCGATTCTAAAGATTCTAAGCCAGCTATCCAGCTATCTTCCATTTATTCCGCTTGAATAAATGGAAGATACTATAAAACTACACAAGTGGTGTGGAAGACACAACAAAATCTAGAACAATCAGAGAAATCCACAAAATGAAAAACGACTCTGTTTATAGGGAAAAAGGCCTCAAAGAGCTCTGAGATCAACAACTAATCTCACAGAGCTAAAACAGACACAATGGTCTTCTCATCATCATAGGCCAAAAAACCCTACAGTGCCACAGATCTAAAAAACCTTGTTCTGTCTGCGGTCAAAAATACATCAAAAGAATAATATTCTAAGTGATGATATGTCAGTTCTTAGTGTGTAGATCACTACTGGAGCAAAATCCGCTATCCAATATACACAAATACACATAACTTTCTTAAGTGGTGGTTGTTGGATGCTGCTCTTTGAGGCCTTTTCCCCTGTAAACAGAGTCATTTTTCACTTTGTGGATTTCTCTGATTGTTCTAGATAAATGGAAGATAGCCAGCTATCTCTCGCTTAATATTGCCAATAATTGCTTAACTGTTAGCCGATTATATCGTGCGATATAACCAGTGGCGTTCCTAGGGTGGCTGACACCCGGGGCGGATCGCCGATGCGCCCCCCCCCCGGGTGCAGCGCGACCCCCCCCCCCCCGGTGAAACGACGGACACCCCTCCCCCCGGGTGCATCTTTACCTGCTGGGGGGTGCCGCGCGTTTGTCGGCAATGCTCGTTCCCTGCTCCCTCTGCCCCGGAACGGGTTACTTCCTGTTCCGGGGCAGAGGGAGCAGGGAACGAGCGTTGCCGACAGACACGCGGCACCCTCCCCCCAGCAGCGAAACAACAGACACCTCCCCCCAGCGAAACAACACCCCCCCCCCGGGTGCATCTTTACCTGCTGGGGGGGTGCCGCGCGCCTGTCAGCTTCGCTCGTTCCCTGCTCCCTCTGCCCTGGAACAGGAAGTAATCCGTTCCGGGGCAGAGGGAGCAGGGAACGAGCGTTGCCGACAGACACGCAGCACCCTCCCCCCAGCGGCAAAACAACAGACACCTCCCCCCAGCGAAACAACACCCCCGGGTGCATCTTTACCTGCTGGGGGGGTGCCGCGCGCCTGTCAGCTTCGCTCGTTCCCTGCTCCTTCTGCCCTGGAACAGGAAGTAATCCGTTCCGGGGCAGAGGGAGCAGGGAACGAGCGTTACCGACAGACGCACGGCACCCCCCCCCCCCCAGCGACATGCACCCGGGGCGGACCGCCCACCCTTGGTATGCCACTGGATATAACTGGCTATCTGTTGATATTCAGTGCATCGCCGGCTAAGTCTAGCGGCCAAATTAGGCTGCCCAAATAGCTGAAATATCTTTGGCTGGTTTAAACTTAATCAGCCAGCGCTAAATATTGGCTTGACCAGTTCAATTTAAAGCAGCCAAAAAACACCCAGATATTCTTTGTCATTCACCGCAAACAGCCCAGCATTTAATATCCACGCTCAGCTCCAGCTGCGGGAGGCAGCCCAGTCACCTCCTGCAGTCTGAATATCAGCCCCACAGAGGTCAACTTATGCTAGTGTCCTATAATTTTATTTATTTATTGCATTTGTATCCCACATTTCCCCACCTATTTGCAGGCTCAATGTGGCTTACATAGTAACCGTGATGGCGATCGCCAGTTCTGGTATAGCAGATACAGAGCGACAATGTAGAAGGTTCGTGTAGGATAAACACATCAGGGAATAAGGAGGAAGGGTCGAGTTGTGATCAATTCGAGCCTTAGTTTCGTTGTGTTGTGGGACCGGATTTTATTACGTAGCTGGGGCAGGTGTCCAATTTACAATGAGTCTTGGCGAATCTGTTGATCGCCTGGGTGACTGTTTCGGGGGTGAGGAGGATGAAGTTTGTCCATGTTTGGTCCGCTGGGTGTTCATCGAGGGTTGGGTCGAGGCATTCAATGAATTTCTCTATGTCAGTAATGTTCTGTGGTAGTGTGTTGCATAGGTTTACAATTTTTTCTTTAAAGTATTTAGCAAGTTCGTCCGCAGATGGGATGTCTGTATTGATTGTGGTGACCGGTGTAGTGTCTAGTAGTTTGTTCACGAGATATAGTTTCTTCGTATCCTTGTAATTGTGTCCTATTTTGGTTTTGTAGTATGACCTTTTGGTTTGTCTTATTGCATGTTTGTACTTTCTTTGAGATTGTTTCCATGCATTTAGTGTGTGTACGTCTTTTATATTCTTCCATGCTCGTTCATATTTCCTAGTTTGTGTTTTTAGATTTTTCAGCTCTTCATTGTACCAGGGTAATAGTATCTTGGTGTCCAGATACCATCAGAGAATTAGCACTTAGCGGGCTGCATCTAGGCAATTGACATCAATGCAAGAAATGCCTCTTACGTAATTATCCTGCATGCATTTGAATGCAGCTTTAGTGTAAGTGTGTTCTTGGATGGAGGCCATGCAGAGTTGCAATTTACATGCGTGCTGCTTCCAAGCAGGCATAAAGGTCCCTGGTGTCAGTTCAGCTAAAATTTCTGCATGATTTATGCTGGAATGTTATAAAGACATGTGGGCACCCATATGCCTTTCTAACATAGGCTACAACCAGGTGCCTTTCTTTCCTCTCAGTCTAAGTGATATGTTATAAATCAGCCTCATAGAGCATGCATGCACATATTTACAGCTTTTTCAGAGCAGCTCTAAACACATGTATCACCGTTTGTGTGCTATTGGAGCCAATTTACATAAGTACATAAGTATTGCCATACTGGGAAAGACCAAAGGTCCATCGAGTCCAGCATCCTGTTTCCAACAGTGGCCAATCCAGGTCACAAATACCCGGCAAGATCCCAGAAATGTACAAAACATTTTATACTGCTTATCCCAGAAATAGTGGATTTTCCCCAAGTCCATTTAATAATGGTCTATGGACTTTTCCTTTAGGAAGCCGTCCAAACCTTTTTTTAAAACTCCGCTAAGCTAACCGCCTTTACCACATTCTCTGGCAATGAATTCCAGAGTTTAATTACATGTTGAGTGAAGAAAACTTTTCTCAGATTTGTTTTAAATATACTACATTGTAGCTTCATCGCATGCCCCCTAGACCTAGTATTTTTGGAAAGCGTGAACAGACGCTTCACATCTACCCGTTCAACTCCACTCATTATTTTATAGACCTCTATCATATCTCCCCTCAGCCGCCTTTTCTCCAAGCTGAAGAGCCCTAGCCGCTTTAGCCTTTCCTCATAGGGAAGTCGTCCCATCCCCTTTATAATTTCGTCGCCCTTCTCTGCACCTTTTCTAATTCCACCATATCTTTTTTGAGATGCGGCGACCAGAATATAAATATGCTTAAAATAAGAACTTAAGAACATAAGCATTGCCATACTGGGGCAGACCAAAGGTCCATCAAGACCAGTATCCTGTTTCCAACAGTGGCCAATCCAGGTCACAATTAACCTGGCAAGATCCCAGAACAATAAAACAGATGTTATGCTGCTTATCCTAGAGATAAGCAGTGGATTTTCCGAAGTCCATCTTACTAATGGCTTATGGTCTTTCCTTTCAGGAAGTTATCCAAACCTTTTTTAAACTCTGCTAGGCTAATTGTTTTTGCCACATTCTATGACATCAGAGCTTAATTACACGTTGTGTGAAAAAATATTTTCTTCGTTTTGTTTTGTTTAAAATTTACTACTTAGTAGTTTCATTGCGTGTCCCCTAGTCCTAGTATTTTTGGAAAGAGTAAACAAACAAGTCACATCTACCCATTCCATTCTACTCAGTAGTTTATAGACCTCTATCATATCTCCCCTCAGCCATCTCTTCTCCAAGCTAAAGAGCCCTAGCCGCTTTAGCCTTTCCTCATAGGAAAGTCATCCCATCCCCCTTGTCACTTTTGTCACCCTTCTCTGTACCTTTTCTAATTCCACTATATCTTTTAATAAGCTTTAAACTTCTCACACAGGTGTCCTGTTTTAAAATTACCCCCTCTCTGTCTATTACAAACACCTTTGGTGTCTCTTTTCAGTCGGATGAAGAACAGAGTAGAAAGTTTTGGGACCGTTAAAACCTGATGAAGTTTTGACGAAATGCTGGCCACCGTTGGTCATGGTCTGCTTTGTTGCAACAAGAAGAGACTCCACAGCTCAGTATTTATAGATGATCCATATTCATTATATAAACAATTGTTTTGAGAAGTGTGATCCAGTTAAGTTAGTTATCCTATATAATAATTCTCACCTCCAACAGGATGTGCTTGGGACCGTGCCTGCCGGAAGTGGGCTGCTAGGCAGGCAAGCACTGACCTCAGTGACCTCAGTGACAGACAATTTGGCAAGGCAAAGCAAAACAATCTGAGTGCTGGCCATTAGGACACAGGGTTGATAGGAGAGTTTTAAAAGACTGAAGGAACTGAAAGTGTTAAATGGGGGGAGGGGGGAGTTCTGAAGGACTGAAAGACATGAACATTTGGGAAAGGAAAACAATATGAATGCTGGCCATTAGGACACAGGGTAGATAGGAGAGTTTTAAAAGACTGAAGGAAAGGAAAGTGTTAAACTGGAGAGGGGGGGGGGGGGGGGAGTTGTGAATGACTGAAAGACATGCAAATTTGGGACAGGAAAACAATCTCAATGCTGGCCATTAGCACACAGGGTACAAAGGAGAGTTTTAAAAGACTAAAGCAACCAAAAGTGTTCAAGGGGGGGGGGGGGGGGGGGCAAGTTCTGAATGAATGAAAGAAATGAAAATTTATGAGAGGAACACAATCTGAATGCCGGCCATTTGTACACAGGGTAGATAGGACACTTTTTTTTTTTAAAGTGAAGGACGTGAAAATATTACATCTTGGGAGAGGGGTGAGGAGGAAAGCGGTGGGGTATCCGGATACTGGGCGTTAGGGCCAAGGGGGTACATAGACTTTTGAAAGCCTTAAGGAACCCAAAGTGTGGGAAGGAGGAGGAAAAGGAGGGGAGGGAACGGGGTGAGGGGCATTAGGAACAGGGGAGGGGGCCCTGTCACACACTCTCATTCTCACAAACACACTGTCACACAGACAGTCTCACTCTGTCACACACCCGCACATTCACTCTGGCTCTCTCTCTCAAACATACCCACTCCCAGGAAAACCTTGCTAGCGCCCGTTTCATTCATTCCAGAAACGGGCCTTTTTTACTAGTTTTTGAAGAAGTTAGTACTTAAGGAAGTTTTTTGCCGATGATGAAGATATCTTGCTCTTACAGCTATAAGCTGGGAGCTTCTTGAGGCTTTTTCCTCCTTATTTTTGATTTTCAGTTAACCCTCTGCTCATATTATTAGCATTTGAGAATCTCTTCTTTTGTTTTTCTATAGATTTTTCTGATTCTCTTCCTCAATTATATTTTAGTTTTACTTTTTTATAAACTCATTGCCATATATCACCACACTAAAAACTCAATTATCACAACACCAAACCATATAACAGTGGCAACGTTTTTCACATAGACCACTCAATCCGCACTTTGCCTGCTTCCTCGTCAGTCACTGTTTATTGATTAGTACTTATAACTCCTTCAATGAAATATTAAATTCATTTTTTAAAAATGTTCTCTCTGTTAAATTTTATATACAAGTTCAACACCACTTATCTTAATTTTCTGATGGACCCGCTGCCAACATGGGCCATGCTTCATCTTTGGCTGCGTCAGGGCACGGTCCTCAGCTTCTGGTTCGGGCTATTCTGCAATGCATCTACAGTGATGCCTCAGTTTTCGTCGATAATCCGTCCGAAAACAATCAGCGAAATCCAAAACCGACAAAAACCGAGGCAATTATTTCCATACGGAATTGTTTGGCTAGACGCGCGGGGTGATGCTCACACAAAGAGAAACAACGCCACACTGAGCAGGAGAATGCGTGGGTCACCCTTTGTTTTCGCAAAATTAGCAGCGAGGTCACGGGGGCGTGCTGACGAAATCTGAGGCAACCGACGAAATCCGAGACAAGTTTTTCGCGGAAAAAAAAATCGACGAAAACTGAAACCGACAATAACCGAAGTCAACGAAAACCGAGGCATTACTGTATTATAAACATCTTAACATACAAAGGGAAAATTGGTATGGAAAAAAAAAACTAAAATCAACTAAGGGGGTTCCAGAACTGTGCAAAACACTTCTCCCTCCTTCTACCTTCCTCCATTTGTCTTACAACAGGGCCAGGAAACATTAATAGGGTCATTCTATGAAGAAGGCACCAAGATTCAGGTGCCAGGAAGGTGTATAAATGACTGAGGGGTCTTTTACTAGAGCGCACTAGCGTTTTTAGCGTGCATTAATAATTAAGATGTGCTAAACGCTAGAGACACCCATACATTCCTATAGGCGTCTCTAGCATTTAGTGCATCCTAATCATTAGAGCACGCTAAAAAATACTCACGGAATGAAAAGATATGATCACTGGTGCTATCCAAACGGAGCATAGACACTAAAGCCTGTGAATTTGGGGGGAACATTTGTATACGTCAATTTGAAGACCCCTGAAGAAGGCCTTTTTGGCCAAAACACGGACCGTGTAGGGTCCTAATAAAACTTTTTTTGTGCTCTGTGGTTTCAGCCTGGTCTTTTTGGATTTCTTCCACTTGTTTTGTTGTTTTGTGCGTTTGGGACTCTCTTTTTGTTGTTCTTTTACTGATAGTCCCAAAAGGAATAAAAGGCCAGAATCAGGTAAAAGCCAAGCTTAGTAGACTACAGAAAAGTCTGGAAAAAAAAAAGCCTAGGAAGATTGTACTTGGTCGTCTAGGGGCTCCTTTTACTAAGTGACGGTAAGCCCAATGCAGGCTTATCGCTCTCTATAACGGAAGTATCGCCAGGCTACCGCATTAGCTCAGAGGTACTTCCCACTCCTACCGTGCTCTCATTTCCGGTGCTACAAAAATGTATTTATTTTTGTAGCGCCGGACTGTACCCGGCAGTAATCAGGCAGTGCCGCGCACTGCTCGGTTACCACCGGGTTAGCGCGGGAGCCCTTACTTCCACCTCAATAGATGACGGTAAAGGCTCCCCCCCCCCCCCCCCGAAATGGCTACGCGGTAAGTGCTTTACTTGCCGCCCAACTATTTCCTGCAGGAAAGCGAGACCATCCCTTTTTACTAGCTGTGGTAAAAGTGTGCCTCGGCGCACGTGTAAAACACGCACTGATGCCAGCACCGGCTCCCCTTTTGCCAGAGCTTGGTAAAAGGGGCCCTAGGAGAGGTTTGGAACTGCCCTGGATTGTAAAGAGGGTTTGGAATCCCCTAGAGTGAGAAAGGGATTTGCAATTGCCTTGAGTTGCAACAAGGAGTAAAGGCCTAGTTGACTTTCCATTATATAACTGTGCTGGAAAGCCAAGAAATACTTTTGTTACATTATGTTGCTCTCTGGCAGGGCCGCCAAGAGACTGAACCGGGCTTGGGGCGGGACCGCTGCCGCCCCCCCACAATCATTGCCGCTGCCCTCCCCCCCAGATCGCTGCCAAAATACCTTGTTGGCTGGTGGGGATCCCGAGGACCCACCAGCAGAAGACGTCTTCTTCCAGCGCTGCTCTTCTGCCGATTGCGCCCTGAGAGGAAAAGCAGCTGAGCAGAAGAGCAGCGCTGTATATGCTCCTCTGGGTCCTCCCCAGCCTCCCATGGGGGCCCGGCCGCAGCGTCGGAGTTTTGTCTCTCCTGCTCCTGTCGGGACATGACCACTCAGGTCCCGGCAGGAGCAGGAGAGAGAGAGAGAGAGCCTGTCGCCGGGCCCCCTTTGGAGGCCCAGGGAATTTTGCCCCCCCCCCCCCCCCCCCCCCCGTTCCCCATCTCGGCAGCCCTGCTCTCTGAAAGGTGACTAGAGCAGCATTGTTTGACTGAATGAAAGATGTGATAGCCAGAATAAATGGTATTTTGTTTATTTGAACCTAGTGAAGGCTTGGTTATTTGCTAGGCAGCTGCCTAGGCCAGGGGGTGGCTGATATCCAAGAGATTAAAGTAGTGGGCAAGATAGCTTAGCCGTAGTAGAATGGGAGTCCCTCAGAGTCAGCCCTTTCCACTACAGAAAGGTAGACTCCACTCAAGTAGTCCTTGGCTCCGGTGGAAGACAAGTCCACTAGGGCAGCCCCTAGTGGTGACAGCGCTGAGCGTGAAGCATCGAGTCGCCTAACCCAGGGGTAGGCAACTCCGGTCCTCGAGAGCCGCAGGCAGGTCAGGCTTTCTGGATATGCACAATGAACATGCAGGAGATAGATTTGCAAGCACTGCCTCCATGGTATGCAAATCTATCTCCTGCATATTCATTGTGGATATCCTGAAAACCTGACCTGCCTGCGGCTCTCGAGGACCGGAGTTGCCTACCCCTGGCCTAACCTGAGGCATCATGTTTATAGAATTGCCCTGTTAATGAATCAGTCCCTAAATCCTGAATACTCCCCACGCTTTGAACTCAGGTCTCCCACACCCCACATGAGCAGACAACCCACTCTGTCACAGTAACACAGAGCTTATCAAAGGATATCTACGATTAAAATAAAAATGGCTGCTTCTGCTTCATTTTCACTTGAATTTCTTAATATTGTTACTCCAGTTAGTGTTAAATTTTCACAGCGTTAGGCTGAATTCAAAGGATTAGCCACTGTCATTATCTCATAACAAAGATATCACACTAATAGCTGTCATAGTCACTGTTAAATATAGAAACATGTAATTAGATATTGTTCACCCTGACATGTATTATTATGTTTCTGGAAAAGTATACCTGTAATATGACAAAACAGAAGCTGACTTGATACTGGATTTCCAGTTTTTAAATAGGACATTTCCTTAGAGAAAATTTATAATTATTTCAATAGACTTTTAAAAAAAATAGATGTAATTTTAGAAAAGATTCACTAGCAACAAGAGGTAGAAGTATTGTTAGTAAAAATCACATACATAAACCATGCAATATTTACCAAGATAAATACACACATAAATATAGATAGATAGTACATAATAAACATGTGTTACCATGCATTCAAAATTTGCACCCTGGTCCACAAAATCGTTCATGGAGAAGCTCCGACCTACATGTCAGACCTTATAGACTTGCCTATTAGGAATGCAAAAAGATCATCACGCACATTCCTCAATCTCCACTATCCTAAATGTAAAGGGCTAAAATATAAATACACATACGCGACCAGTTTCTCATACATCTGCACGCAGCTATGGAATGCACTACCGAAGGCCATAAAAACAATGCAAGACCTAACCATCTTCCGAAGGCTACTGAAAACAGATCTTTTCAAGAAGGCATACCATAAACATCCATCTTAAATACTAAACAATAATACTATACACGATCTATACAAAATCGAACTCTTATCACATGACTGTTTAACCTCTTTGACACTAATGCTCAAGCAATATCAGTTTAAACCTTATGCTGAATGGGGTCTCTCTATAATCGATAACCTAATATATGTTACAATCCAATCTATTACTCAGGAACCTTCATGCAATACCATAATCTATTCTTCTTTACCATGTATGTATGCACATGGTGTATATATATACCATGAACTGTTCCATTTATGTTATGTTCCATATATGTTACCATGTATGTATGCACCTTAACGCAATACCATTTGTAATTCTGTTACCCGGAAATGGCAACCGCCATTACGGCAAATGTAAGCCACATTGAGCCTGCAAATTGGTGGGAAAATGTGGGATACAAATGCTACAAATAATAATAATAATAAATAATACTAGCCCATAAGCCAGAAAAACCCCTCCAATCATGGGTACGAATCATAATGCTAATAAATTAGCATAAAACACTCCAGAGCAGGGGCGTAGCTACGGGTGGGCCTGGATGGGCCCAGGCCCACCCAGTTTTGTCTCAGGCCCATCCTCACCTTCTCCCACCCCCGTCGTAGCGCTGCCTCCTCTCCTGCACTTCACGGTCTCTTGTCTCCCACCCTCGCGGCAGTGCTTTCAATTTGCTATCAGCGCTGCCTGCCTGACAGCTGACAGATGCGGCACAACATCCTCCTGCTCCGGGGCCTTCCCTCTGCCGCGTTGATTCAACTTCCTGTTTACGCAGGGCGGATTGCATGCGGCAGAGGGAAGGTCCCGGAGCAGGACGTCATCGCGCCGTGTCTGTCAGCTGTCAGGCAGGCAGCGCCAATAGAGCGCTGCCGCGGGGATGAGAGACGGAGACCATGAAGTGCAGGAGAGGAGGCAGCGCCACGGTGGGAGAAGGTAAGTGGAAGCAGCACCGATAACTTTAAATGTGCTGGACCTTGTGGGGGGGGGGGGGTTGTAGTGCCCACCCATCCAACCCGCTGGCCCACCCAAAAATTGTCTTCTGGCTACGCCACTGCTCCAGAGAACAAATAATTATAGTAGCTAAGAAAAAGGGAAAAATATACAAAACAACAAGGCAAGGTGTATGCAACACTGTACAGGCACATAGAAGAAACAATCCCTGCTCTATCATTCTTACAGTCTAGTCAACAGATGAACATTGAGGGCAGTGCTGCTTTAGGATTGGGGATCTTTACCCTCTAAACTCTAAGGGAGAGAACAGTCAGAGGGGCAGGTGTGGGTCCAAGGAAGGGAAGTAAGTGGGATTATAACAAATTGGAGAAACAATTTCTTCACGCAATGCGTAATTAAACTCTGGAATTTGTTGCCAGAGAATGTGGTAAAAGCAGTTAGCTTAGCATGGTTCGGCCAATTTGCTAAAAGAAAAGTTCATAAGCCATTATTACTTTTATGATAAGCAACATAAAATCTGTTCTACTGTTTTGGGATCTTGCCAGGTAGTTGTGGCCTGGAGAAATCCCCCTCCCAGACAAAACAGCTGTACCCCCACCAGGCTCTCCCCTATCCCACTCCCCAACCCCCTTCCCAGGACCACCTGGGGTGTAGATCAGGCCTGTCAGTGTTCCTGAGTGGCAGTGGTCCCTCTCCGCTGGCACATGAGATGGTGCCAGTATCCAAGATGGCGCCTCTGTGTTCATATGTGATGATCATAAGGTGGCCAAACGGGTAGAAAAGGTGACAATGAAAGCAAGAAGGATGCTTGGATGCATAGGGAGAGGAATGGCCAGTAGGAAAAAGGAGGTCATGATGCCACTCTATAAGACTTTGGTGAGACCTAATTTACAATACTGTGTGCAGTTTTGGAGACTGCACCTTCAAAAAGATATAAACAGGGTCTTCGTCATAAAGTGTACATGGACAGACTTAAAGATCTCAATATGTATACATTGGAAGAAAGGAGGAAGAGGGGAGACATGATAGAGATGTCCCGCTTGATCCCCCTGGCAAGTCCAAAGCCCCTCCTGGCACTGCACCAGGCATCAAAGCATAGGAGGCGAGTCTCTTTCAATTGAAAGGAAGTTCTGGAATGAGGGGGCATAGGATGAATGTGAAAGGGGAAAGACTTAGAAGTAACTTAAGAAAATACTTCTTCATGGAATTCGTGAAATCTCTTCCTGGTGAAGGTGATGGAGATGAAAACTGTACTCAAGAAAGCTTGGGAAAGGTTTATTGGATCTCTTGGGTGTGAGGAAGGGTATATGGGACAGATGGGCAGACTGGATAGGCCATATGGTCTTTATCTGCCTTCATTTTTCTATGTGTCTATGTTAGTAGTGCTGAAAAGCAGAGGCACCATCTTGGATACTGGTGGCAGTAGTCAAGATGGCCCCCCTGCCTTTCAGCAATGCTAGGAGAAAGAGGTGCCTTCTGGTGCCTGGACAAAAACAGAAGGAGACTGCTGCTGCCCAGGAACACTGACATGCCCAATAACATATACCTCACACGATCACATTTCAACCTTGTACTTGTTATCAACCGACTGGGCAAACGCCTTTGACGGTACTATGTAAGTCACATTGAACCTGCCAAATAGGTGGGAAAATGTGGGGTACAAATGCAACAAATAAATAAATAAATATATTCCCTGGGTAGATGTGGGGGGGGAGGGGGGTTGTAGGGGTGGATAGGGCCATGGTTGTTTTATCCAGGATGGGGTTTTCTCTAGGGAGAATCAGAACTCAGTTGGAGGTGTTGGGAGGGGGATTGGCACATAGGGCTCAGGAATTCTTGGTGCAGTGGCAGGATGGGCTTTGGACTTGCCAGGGGGATCAAGCGGGACATTAGTTTGGGGGGTACACCACCACTGCTCTTGGGTTTTTGAGAACTCTTGCTGGAGTTTGTGTGGTAAATGCCCTGTGTAGTACTATGCAGATGCTTGGCACATGATAAATGCATCAGCAGATACCCCTAGGAGTAGAATGAACCAGTAGTAGTAGAACCAGTTGCACTTACCCTAGGTTATCTTTTGCAGTTTCCTAAGAGGGCCCCCTAGACATTCAAATTAGAAGGTCTAACTCCCTATATCCATCTGTTAGGACCTGGACATTCTTTCCTTTTATAAAATGAGGAATGAACGTCTATGTTTCAAAATACGCCCTGACCATTCCACTTTGTCAGATGCACATTCTTCACTTCAGATCTTGGCTTTGTAAAATCAGGATTTGGACGTCCATGCAAGATGGATGCCTAAATGCCAGTTTATGAATGCCTAATACATGGATAGCGCTTCTGTAATAAGCACCGTAGCTCCCTGTTCCTCTGACAGAAGCTAAGCAAAATAAAGAAATGAAATAAAATATTCCAGAAAAAAAAAACCAATTCATGAGGGATCATTTTCTTCTAAATGGCAGATGACGTTTAATGTGAGCAAGTGCAAAGTGATGCATGTGGGAAAGAGGAACCCGAATTATAGCTACGTCATGCAAGGTTCCTCGTTAGGAGTCACAGACCAAGAAAGGGATCTAGGTGTCGTCGTTGATGATACGTTGAAACCTTCTGCTCAGTGTGCTGCTCCGGCTAAGAAAGCAAATAGAATGTTAGGTATTATTAGGAAAGGAATGGAAAACAAAATGAGGATGTTATAATGCCTTTGTATCGCTCCATGGTGCGACCGCACCTCGAATATTGTGTTCAATTCTGGTCGCCACATCTCAAAAAAGATATAGTGTAATTAGAAAAGGTGCAGAGAAGGGCGACGAAAATGATAAAGGGGATGGGATGACTTCCCTATGAGGAAAGGCTAAAGCGGCTAGGGCTCTTCAGCTTGGAGAAAAGGCGGCTGAGGGGAGATATGATAGAAGTCTATAAAATAATGAGTGGAGTTGAATGGGTAGATGTGAAGCGCCTGTTTACACTTTCTAAAAATACTAGGACTAGTGGGCATGTGATGAAGCTACAATGTAGTAAATTTAAAATGAATCAGAGAAAGTTTTCTTCACTCAACATGTAATTAAACTCTGGAATTCATTGCCAGAGAATGTGGTAAAGGCGGTTAGCTTAGCAGAGTTTAAAAAAGGTTTGGCCGGCTTCCTAAAGGAAAAGTTCACCATAGACCATTATTAAATGGACTTGGGGAAAATCCACTATTTCTGGGATAAGCAATATAAAATGTTTTGTACCTTTTTGGGATCTTGCCAGGTATATGTGACCTGGATTGGCCACTGTTGGAAACAGGATGCTGGGCTTGATGGACCTTTGGTCTTTCTCTGTATGGCAATACTTATGTACTTCAAAATTCTAGACCGTTCCAAGTTCATGATGGTACTACAGTCAAACTAACAGAGACAGAAAAAAAAATTAATGAAGGAAACTGAAAACAAAATTAAATTGTCAGCACAACCTTCTGAAACATGCACTGAGTTGATCTCCGTGCTGCTGAGCTGAGTAAGCGTTTTCTTTGGCATCTCCTTCAGAAAAGCTGCTTTTTTTTTTCTGAGAATTGATCTTCTTGACGCAGTATAGCAGAGAACTGGTATAACTCACTAGGGTCTAGCAGTGAGTCAGAGAGATCAGCTCACAACGTCATAGTTCCTTGCCTTCGAGTGCTGTTCCTGCCTAAAATTGTAAATGCAATGTTTGGTGCGGTGGGGAGGGTAAGACTCCGAACAGTCACCTGCCTTTCTCACTACCTTTTCCCAGCAACTTGCTAATTAAATCATTAAAATTTTATCTTCGCTTAACCATGGATAAAAAAAAAACATTGGCAACATTTAATTTGTATTCTAGAGAGGATCACTTATTAGTTGTGAAGGATTTCTGAAGTACTGACTGAGAGAGAATTATGGGCAAACATGGCTACAGTCTACCTACATCTAGGAATCCTCTGATATCTTCTGCAGATGGTGCGTCCAGAGGTTGCCATAGCTGCCATGTTTACCAATAATTCTTACCTTCCAGGCTCAGGTGGGTGAGGGAGAGAAGACCGACTTCAAGGGCCTACGTTTCATTATGTAGCAGCTGCCTCTTGCACTCTGTTCAATCACTCTCCACAGGAAGTCAGATCCAGTCAAGGTTTTGACCATGTACAACAGTTTTTATGAGATTTTTAAGCACTCCGCAAACTTCGTAGAACTGATTTTTATTTTACCACAGCAGTGTTGCTCTGAGACAGCCTGTGCCTCTTAGGTCTTGAACACTATTGGTCCTGTTTATTAAAGCAGCGGGGGCGTAGCCACAGGTGGGCTTGGGTGGGCCAGGGCCCACCCATTTATGGCTCAGGCCCACCCAACAGTAGCACTTTTTTAGTGGTAATCCCAAGCTCTGCCAGCTGAAGATTTCCCCCTGATGGTAACAAAAACGCTACTCTCCACGACACCAACACCTGCGCATGCTCAGTTTTCAGTGCATTCCTGCTGCCAAGGTGGAAAGAAACGTTTTCCCACCAGCTGAGATTTTTTGGGGGGGAGGGAGTGGGGGGAGAACACTTGGTGCCCACCCAATTCTTGCCTAGGCCCACCCAAAATCTGTTGTCAGGGGCGTAGCCAGATTGCAGACTTGAGGTGGGCCTGACTCTGAGCCCATAGTGGGTGGTCATAGAATTCCCCGCACACACATACACTTTCTGCCCCTCCCACTCTCACTGCCACTTCCCCTCCCCTCCCCCACAAACCCAAATGATTAAATATTTGAGTTGGTGGGGATCCCTAAACCTTGCCAGCTGAAGACCTCCTTCTCGAGCAGCCAGCGCTCTTCCAACAGCAGTCAGTTGCAGTATACCTAGGCTGTCACCACCGCTGGCAGGCCACGCATACTCGGCGCTTGCGCTTGTGCAAAAGCTGAGTAGGCACAAAGGGGCCATGGTCAGGGTCAGCATGAGGCAAGTGCTGCCAGCTGCTGCTTGGAAGAGCATTGGCTGCTCAAGGAGAAAGGGGTGTTCAGCTGGCTCAGTTTAGGGTTCCCCACCAGCCATAGGAAGAGTGCCACAACCAGGCCCACCTGTGGCTATGCCACTGCTAAGCAGGTAAAGAGCAATTCTGTGACAGGGCGCATTCAGTTACGAGCCACTTGCACACATAAATGTACAGATACCTGGCACTTGCGTAAGTAAATCGACAGCACTGTTCTATAAGGGTGTGTCTAAGCGGCATAGCATGTAAATACAAGGGGGTGGAGCATGGGAGGGACATGGGTGAGGTATAAATATAGAAAAAAATGTATCTTGTGCCACCCCCCTTTTCTGGCTGGAGGGGGTGGGGCTTCAGGAGTCGGAAAAAACTTCAGACAGCCCAGAACACAACAGCTAGACTTATATTCGGCAAAACAAAATATGAAAGTGCTAAGCCCCTACGAGAAAAATTACACTGGCTCCCACTTAAAGAACGCATCACATTCAAAATTTGCTCCCTAGTTCACAAAATCATTCACGGAGTTGCACCAGCCTACATGTCAGACCTGATAGACTTGCCACTCAGGAATGCCAAAAAAATCATCCCCCACATTCCTTCATCTGTACTTCCCTAACTGCAAAGGTCTAAAATACAAATTAATGCACACGACAAACTTTACCTACTTGAGCACGCAATTTTGGAACGCACTGCCGTGCAACTTAAAAACGATCTACGAACTAACGAACTTCCGCAAACTACTGAAGACCCATCTCTTTAACAAAGCATACCACAAAGACCAACCAACGTGAATATACACAGCTCCTCCACATACATTCAGAACTGTCTTACAATATCGGCTTGCTATACTACTATCACGTTTTTTCATTATCATGTTGCCAAGATCCTTCTATATCACTATCCACCTTATAATCGAAAGAGAAAAACGCCTAGATTTCGACCCAAATCGGGAGATAGACGTTTATCTCACAAAAACGAATAAATCGGTATAATGGAAAGCCGATTTTGGACGTTTTCAACTGCACTCCATTGCGGAAGCGTACAAAGTTGACGGGGGCATGTCGGAGGCGTGGCGAAGGTGGAACTGGGGTGTGGTTATCGGCCGAGAAGAGATGGGCGCCTTTCGCCGATAATGGAAAAAAAGTATGCGTTTGTAGCTAGAATTTAGGGCACTTTTCCTGGACCCTGTTTTTTCACGAATAAGGCCCCAAAAAGTGCCCTAAATGACCAGATTACCACCAGAGGGAATCGGGGATGACCTCCCCTGACTCCCCCAGTGGTCACTAACCCCCTCCTACCACAAAACATGATGTTTCACAACTTTTTATTTTCACCCTCAAATGTCATACCCACCTCCCTGGCAGCAGTATGCAGGTCCCTGGAGCAGTTGTTAGGGGGTGCAGTGGACTTCAGGCAGGTGGACCCAGGCCCATCCCCCCCCTACCTGTTACAATTGTGCTGCTTAATGCTTAGTCGTCCAACCCCCCCCTTCACCCCTTAGGGCTATAGTAATAGTGTAGACTTGTGGGCAGTGGGTTTTGAGGGGGATTTGGGGGGCTCAACACACAAGGGAAGGGTGCTATGCACCTGGGAGCTCTTTTACCTTTTTTTTTGTTTTTGTAAAAGTGCCCCCTAGGGTGCCCGGTTGGTGTCCTGGCATGTGAGGGGGACCAGTGCACTACGAATCCTGGCCCCTCCCACAAACAAATGCCTTGGATTTATTCGTTTTTGAGCTGGGCGCTTTCATTTTCCATTATCACTGAAAAACAAAAACGCCCAGCTCACAAATTGTCGACTAAAACATGGACGTCTATTTTTTTCGAAAATACGGTTCGGTCCGCCCCTTCACGGACCCGTTCTCGGAGATAAACGCCCATGGAGATAGACGTTTTCGTTCAATTATGCCCCTCCATATGTCTACTTTCTAATATATTACCACCACTCATGATGTATTGTAAGCCACATTGAGCCTGCAAAGAAGTGGGAAAATGTGGGATACAAATGCAATAAATAAAAATTAAAAAAATAAAATAAAATGGGGGCATGGAGCCTTATTATTCAGGTTGCTGGCTCTGGGAGGAGCCGGCAGTGAAGAGAGGGAGGCAGGCCTGCAACCCTCGCGAACCCGGAACTGCAGCAGATCGCGACTCACGGCTACAGTCTAGGCCACAGGGAAGGGAACAGACAGGCAGGCTGGAGGCAGGGCGAGTCACGGAACTATCTGTTGCTGCAGAGAAGGTGGGAGGAAGGCCCAGAGGACAGCCATGACACCCAGAAGCGGGCACTGGAAGCTGGGCCAATGACAACTGGAGGGGCAGCGAGGAGCCAATCAGGAGGGGAAGAAGGCGGGAGCCCCAAGCTGGTGCAAAAATTGCCAAAATCAGAAGAGGGGAGGAATGGAGCAACCTCTGAAGCCTGGGTAAAGAAGAGTTCCAGGCAGGAGGACAGAGTAAGTAGGCCTGGGCTGAAGGAGAGAGCCAGGGGCCTAGACAGACAATTTTGGGTGGGCCTGAGCCCAAAATGGATGGGCACAGAATTCAGCTCCTCCTGATCCCCCTTGCTTTCCACATTCTGCCTCTCCCCCTACCCTCAAACGCAAAATATGAAACACCTGAACTGGTGGGGGATCCCCAAACTGCACCAGCTGAAGATTTCCTCCTCTTCGGGCAGCCAGTGCTCTTCAAACAGCGGCTGGCAGCACCTGACTTGAGCTGACGCCACTGAGAGTAGTCCTTACATGCTCAGTGCTTTCACCTGGTGAAAACTGAGCATGTGCAGAGGGGCCAGTGTGTGGTGCCAGCTCCCGTTTGGAAGAGCATTGGCTGCTTGAGGAGGAGGAAATCTTTAGCTGGTGGGGTTTGGGGACTCCCAACAGCCACAGCAAGAGTGCCACAATTTTGGGTGGGCCAGAGTGCAAATTGGGTGGGCCACAGCCCACCCAGGCCCACATGTAGCTATGCCACTGGAGAGAGCTACTGCAGCAGGCAGGCCCAGGCAGGAGAGAGCGAGGCTAAGAACAGAAAGCATACCAGAAAGTTGCTGAAGAGAGAGAGAGAGAGCTGAGAAGCAGAGAAGGCAGAGGTGGAGAGAGACCCAGCAGCAGCAGATACAAGCCCAGGCAAGCCCAGAAGAGGGAAAGAGAGAGCTGCAGGCTTGACTCCCTGCAGTGAGACCAAGATGAGCCCTGGAGAAGTAGGGCAGGGCAGAACAGAGAAATATGGGCAGAGCTTCTGAACCCTGGACAGTGCTGGAGAGAGGCTGGGCTGAACAGAAAGGAACAGAGAACAGAAGAGAGGCAGAGCTGCAAGCAAGCCTGGGAGGAAGGCAAGCAAGTCCGGGCAAAGAAGAGATACAGGCAGGCCTCCAGTGTACGATAAGTAGGCAAGCCTGGGAGAGAGGCAAACAGAAGCGGCAGGCTTGATTCCCTGGGAAGAGAGCGAGACAGCCAGGAATTAGGGATGCGTAAAGGACAAACACATTTAGGGGACCTTTTATTAAGGCACAGTAGGCCTAATGCAGGCCTACTGCATGCTAAGAGGGCAGTACCATGGAACGTGCTGAGGTGTCCCGCAGTAGTTTCCCTCTCAGCAGGCACTAATCCCGCACTGGAAAATATTTTTTAATTTCTAGCATGTGAGGCGTGTCCATGGGCGGAGAATAGGAATGCCTGCGTTAAGTGGCCGCGAAAATAAAGGCTAAAGAGTTGGCGTTCCTGAAATACAGAAAAACTCAAGAAGAGGAGCACGGAGAGGAATACCGGATGAAACTGAAAGAAGCCAAGAGAGAGATACGTCTGGCGAAAGCGCAAGCAGAAGAACAAATGGCTAGAAAGGTAAGGAGGGGTGACAAAAATTTCTTCAGGTATATTAGTGAAAGGAGGAAGACTAAAACGAAATTGTGAGACTGAAAGATGCTGCGAACCGCTATGTAGATAATGATGAAGAAAAAGCAAATTTCCTAAATAGATACTTTTGTTCTGTTTTCATAGAAGAAAATCCTGGAGAAGGACCGCGATTGACTGGCAAAAGCATGAATGAGAATGGAGTGGATAGAGCACCGTTCACAGAAGAGGGTGTGTATGAACAACTTGAAAATCTAAAGGCGAACAAAGCCATGGGACCAGACGGGATCCACCCCAGGATATTGAGGGAGCTCAGACAGGTTCTGGCGGGTCCTTTTAAAGATTTGTTTAATAAATCCTTGGAGACGGGAGAGGTTCCGTGGGATTGGAGAATGGCGGATGTGGTCCCTGTTCACAAAAGTGGTGATAGGGAAGAAGCTGGAAACTACAGGCCGGTAAGCCTCACTTTGGTTATTGGAAAAGTAATGGAAGCGATGCTGAAGGAAAGGATAATGAATTTCCTGGAAGTCAATAAGTTACAAGATCCGAGACAACATGGTTTTACGAAAGGGAAATCGTGCCAAACGAATCTCATTGAATTCTTTGACTGGGTGACCGGAGAATTGAATCATGGACGTGCTATAGATGTAATCTACTTAGATTTCAGCAAAGCTTTTGACACGGTTCCTCACAGGAGGCTCTTGAATAAACTTGACAGGCTGAAGATAGGACCCGACGTGGTGAACTGGATTAGGAACTGGTTGACGGACAGACGCCAGAAGATGTAAGTTTAAAATCTGGACTGGCCAAAAAGTCTCCCTCCAGGAATGGGTAACTTGGCAGCTCTGCCTCAGAGTCACAGTTCTGCTCACACCTTAACTACTACTACAAATCATTTCTATAGCGCTACCAGTCGTACGCAGTGCTTCACAATTGAACATGAAGAAAAGACAGTCCCTGCTCAAAAGAGCCTACAATCTAAATCAGGACAGACAGACAGGACAAATAAGGGATAAGGGTAGGACAGACAGAGAGGACACATAGGGAAAGGACTATTGAAGAGAGGAAGACAAGATAAAGGTTGCGAACAAGTGACAAGTTAGGAGTCAAAAGCAGCATCAAACACGTAGGCCTTTAGCCCGGATTTGAAGGCGGCCAGGGATGGAGCCCATCTCTCTCTGGCTCTCCCCTGCTCTTTTCCAGTCTGTGGCTCTCCCCTGCTCTTTTCCATGTCCCCTCTTTCTCTGCCCATCTCTCTCTGGCTCTCCCTTAAGCCTAGAGGCTACACATTGCCATTGTTAAAGGCTAAACAGCTGCTCAGTTATCTCACTTGCCTTGTTTGTACAGCACTGCAGGCAAAGGAGACATTATTTTCAGGGTTTTTTCTCAAGCTGCCTTTTCTGAGAAATATGTTGTTTGCCATGAATTTGTGTTTGGCCAAAACCACTGAGAAGGGTGATAACCATAACAATTACTTTTGTGCCTTTTAAGCCTCTGAATGACTAGCCTGCGTGAGTGAAAATTCTAACAATGTTTAAACGATACCAGTGTGCGTAATTGTTCTGTCACTGAATGCCAGAGCGTACTGGAAATCTGTGATCGCTAGCTTTCCAGCAAGCTGTCATCGGCTGAAGAAAATAAATCATTTCAAACAAATCACTATATATAAAAAATGTTAAAAAAGAAAATAGGGCCTGGGGTAGCAGCACCAACCGCAGATCTGAAGCCACATTATTTAGGTAATACTGTATAGCTGAAATTCACAACGGACCACTCCAGCATTATTCTCCAGATAGCATCGGGGCAGTCCAGGGGTGGGTATTTAGTGCCCATATCCACGCAAATATCCAGTTTTTTTTATATGGCCTAGGCAAATTCATACTAAACTTACAAATAAACAATGAAATATTTAGACATGCTTTGTTCAGCTGTGAGTTTTAGTGTTCTGTGTGTCACATACATGAATGTTGTCTGTCAGATGTGTCACAGCAGAAGAAAGATTGAGAACCACTGATCTGCACCCAGCGTTGGGCCCATAATAAATTAATTTGTTTGTGTACTCAGTTCCCATTTCATGGTACATGCGCTATGCAGCTGCCTAGGTTCTTTCACCAACCCAGGATTACAATGTTATGTGTCATAAGTTAAAACAAAAAAAAAAAATTGCAAAACCAAAAACCCAAATAACCAACAAAATGATTGTATGTTCCCTTGGGACTGCGGATTGACAGACGCTACTTACTTTCCCAGCTGCTCAGGTAGATAGACAAACTGAACAACAGTGACCAGGTAATAACCATCGCCTAAATGTATTTAGAACTGATACCCCAATTCCTAAAACCAGGTGTGAGATATAAAGTTTCAGCCCGTATTACCAGAACGAGCCAAAACTCATAGCTGGAAAATCTAATTCTGTTGTTAATAGGGCAGCGCTATTTTCAGTTTGATTTTTTTTGTTTAACATATAGTTTCTTTTCCAAGGCAGCTGAAAAAAAATGTATAAATGTCGTCTTTGGAATCCATGGGAAAAAACCTTTCCTGACCTCAGTACTCAAATAACCGATTAACTTAGCTGAAAGGCCTTGGTTTTGTTCGTGCATATTGTCAGTATTGAATTACTTAGCTTTATTTCTCCTACAATTCACCTGTAGCCAGCTATTTTCTGCAGGTCTTTGTCCAGCTGGGTTCTCAATTGCCCAGAATTCCTCAAGCACAATTACCCATAAGATCTCATATCACAGATGGCAAGAGAGCTAATTCCCCAAGCATTTAAAACCCAAGTTGTTTAATTACTACCTCTACTTTGTGAGTAGCATTGATAAACAGAGATTTATTTTATTTTACTTGTCTTTAGGATTCAATAATTATGGGATCCTTTTACAAAGGCGCGTTGAAAAATGGCTTGCGGTAGTGTAGGTGCGAGTTTTGGGCGCACGCTGAACCATTTTTTAGCGCACCTATAAAAAAGGCCTCTTTTTTTTGCCAAAAACGGACGTGCGGCAAAATCAAAATCGCAGCGCATCCATTTTGGGTCTGACACCTTACCACCAGCCGTCGACCTAGCGGTAAAGAATCCGGGCGGTAATGACCTACGCGTGCCAAATGCCACTTGACATGTGTCCGTTACGCGCGCCCAAAAATAAAAAAAAATATTTCTCAGATGCGCGTATCGGACATGCACCAAAAATGAAATTACCACAAGAGCCATGCGGTATCTGGGCGGTAACTCCATTTTGGCACGCGATGGGCACGCATAAACGCTTATGCGGCTTAGTAAAAGGGTCCCCTATTTGTTTTAGGCTACCTGAAAGGCTCTGCCTTTTAGATCATTACATCTAGTGCTCTGATGAAGATTATTCAAAGCTCTCACTTTTTACGTGCATACGAATCAAAAGGACCAGTCTTATTCCAAAAGGGTCCTTTTCTTATTCTGTGTCTACAGAAAAAAAAGAATCTACTGTATATTCAATAAAAAACCAGACAGTCTACTCTTGCCTGCCAGCTAAAAATCAGACCCAGAATGTTCTTATGTACTAAGCCTAATGCTTAAATCATTTCTCAGTGAAGTCTGAGAATTATAATTTGGATTTTGTGATAGAAAAGAACAACTGAATTTCAAATGAAAGAGTGAGTTGAGATTGGACTAAAAGAACTCGCTGGTGACTAGAAGTCATAGAGCAGATAAATTACTGGCATTAATATATTACGGAAGTCATAAAGATAATCGGGGGAGGGGAGAAATGAGAGCAGGGGAGCGAATGTTGAGATTGGTTGCATGGGGGATGGGGAGAGAAAAGAGAAAAGGCAAGAAAAAACAGGGAGATTTGCTATATGGGGGGGGGGGGGGGTAAGGAGGAGAAAAGAGAAAAGGCAAGAGAGAAGGGAGATTGAATGTATGGGGTAAGAGGGGGATGGAGAGGAGAGGGGAAGAAAACCTCTCTCAGATGGTGGTCACAAAAAGATGTTTATTCAAATTAATAAAATAAGCGACCCGACACAAGTCGTGTTTTGGCCTAGCCTGCCTGCCTCAGGGGTCTAGAAATCCACATTGTGGACAGCATTACAGAGAATCACCATGGATCCTTTCCTGTCAGATCCGCTTTCAATCTTACATACCATATGAGTTTGGCTGCAATCTTATTGCTCTAGGAAAACACATTGTTTTTACAGATTCCTAGACCCCTGAGGCAGGCCGTTTAGGCCGAAACATGACTCGTGTCGGGTCCCTTATTTTATTAATTTGAATAAACATCTTTTTGTGAACACCATCTGAGAGAGGTTTTCTTTGCTCCACTTTTCTTTGCTTGTCATTGGATCTTCAGTGGAGAACTTACCTTCTGTCGGTTTTTGGCTTCGCTTGGGAGGAGAGGAGAAGGCAGGGAGAGAGAACAGGCAAGATAGAATGGGGAAATTGGATGTAAAGTGGTAAGAGGGATGGAAGGAGAGAAAAGGTAAGATAGAATGGGGAGACCGGATGTACGTTGAAGCCTAGAGTGCTATAAATGTTTGAGGTTTTCATTGAAATAGTATAGTATGGGGGGAAATCCTGGGCTGGACACATCTTGTTAATGGATGTGTGTTTGTATACTCTGGAGCAAGAGAGGACACTTGATTGTTCCATAAAGCACTAGAAGAGGTTACAAACGTATCTTCCCAGGTTAATATCTTCACATGGATACTGTGGATACCATGTGCAAAAAAAACCCACAGAAAGTGGAAAGAACACAAAGATCCCACAGAGTAGACACAGTCTAAAAACGAGGAACTGGATTAGGGTCTTCAAAAACAGACTCACAGAAGCGAAGCCCGCCCTTGCAGATCCGCGCCGGAGAACAGGACTTGTTCGGCTGGCGGCGCCAGCAAAGGTACCAGCAGCGGCAGGGGAGGATTGGCGGTGGGAGGGGGGGTCGAAGGCGTTGGCTGTAGGGGGGTCCAGGGCCAAATCTAGGGGGGCCAGGCCCCCGTGGCCCCACGCAGATACGCCCCTGTGTTGCACTACTGCTGAGTAATAAAGGAGTCCGTCCAATGTACTTGGTCAGGATAGAACCACCAAAGCTGTTTTCAAATCTTCTGAATGCATACCTTGGTAAATATTGTGTTTCATTTTAACTCAATGGGGCCAAACATCTCATTAAAAGGAAGGAAATAGCTTTTGGTAATTTGAAAGATGTAATGGGCATTCAGTACAGGGAAGACAAAAGGTGGTGCCTTTAAGTGCAAAAGGTTTGTTCAGTAAAAAGCACCTTTCCTGGGGTGCCATGCTGCTCAAGCATTCAATAACCTTCATTTGAAACATGAGCTGTGCTTTTGCAAATGTGGCATTGCTTATTCATTAACTGGAAAGTGCAGTCAATGGCAAAACAGGAGGCAGCAAAATAATCAGGTTCAGGGTTTTGTCCCTTCATGGTTTTTTTTTTTTCTCATTTACTGATCAGCATTAAAGGTTATTTGCTATATGCATTCAATCGTGGGCAAGATTTTGCCCTTCAGTGATTTTTTTTTTTTTTTCAAATCCAGCTTTCTTTCAGAAGTAATGCACGGAGATCCGAAAGCACAGGATCGGAAGTTTACCAGAAGTATGCATCCACTTGTGTTAAACGTGCACAAATCATTTACAGGAAACACACCAATCCAGATAAACCTTGGATCCCTTGGTAGGTGATGCTCCACTTGTCGCCCCCATCACCTGCGAGAAAATCCAGGTCAGTTTCATTCCTCAAAGGCCTACGTATACTGTCATTAATCCCGGTTTAGTATTCTTGACTAGGTAAACGGGGCTGGTGGTTGGGAGGCGGGGCTAGTGCTGGGCAGACTTCTACGGTCTGTGCCCTGAAAATGGCAAGGTAAGGTATACACAAAAAGTAGCACATATGAGTTTATCTTGTTGGGCAGACTGGATGGACCGTGCAGGACTTTTTCTGCCATCATCTACTATGTTACATGTTACCATGTCATCCCCTTCCATTTCAAACTCTACTGGAAGAGTTATTTCTGAACTGAAGAAGGAGGGTTACCTTCAAAAGCTAATCGAAAAATGTATTAAGTTACTCCAATATCATTTTATTTTATTTCTATTTATTAAACTCTACTGGCCAATTTTGAATACATATTTCCTGAGTTTCAGTACTAGTTCTGAATTATTATCATACAGAAAAGATGATTTCTTTATTAGTATCTCCTAAGACTTAGGAAACTTACATTCATTTGTAAAATTATTATTTCAAACTTGTACTTGGTTTGTGCCTTTTCGGTAGTAACTGAAGACGAGTTACGTTCAGGTACACTAGGAAATCTAGACTGCCCCTATTTGACTGACTACATTTGTCCTTTAGATTATAAGCTCCTTTGAGCAGGGACTGTCCTTCTATGTTAAATTGTACAGCGCTGCGTAACCCTAGTAGCGCTTTAGAAATGTCAAGTAGTAGCAGTAGTAGTAGTAGTAGTAGTGTTTCGCTGTCCCTGGAGGGCTCCTCTTACAAAGCTGCGCTACCGATTAGTCAATGGGAGTGGAATGTGCTTCTTTGCATTCAGCGCACCGCTAATTATTAGGTGAGCTTTGGAAAAGGAGCCCTATGCTTGTACCATGGAAAATTAACCCCGGATTCTATACATGGTGTCCATTTGGTCACACTGTGCCACATTTGGCTGTGCATTATTCTATAACGCCAAGTGCGTAAATCCCATAGCGAGAAACCCAAAGGGCACATGATCATGGGAGGGTCAGAATGATGGGTCTCTGTGCCCAACTAGGGTCAGGGATTTACACAGGTTTCAGCAGGCATAAGTCTGGCGTGGGAATCGGTGCTAAGCACTATTATATAAAAGGTGTGCAACCTTTAATAGTACTACTTATCATTTCTATAGCGCTACTAAACGTACACAGAGCTGTACACTGAACATGTGAGAGACAGTCCCTGCTCGACAGAGCTTGCAATCTAATCAAGACAGACAAAAAGGACAAAGAAGGGATAAGGATAAAGAGTAACATAGTAAATGATGGCAGATAAAGACCTGTATGGTCCATCCAGTCTGCCCAACAAGATAAACTCATTTTACATGGTTTGTGATAATTTATATGTATACCCGAGTCTGATTTTTCCTTGCCTTTTCAGGGCACAGACCGTAAAAGTCTGCCCAGCACTGTTCTTGAACTTTCCATATCTATTCAGTTACAATCAGGGCGTAGACCGTAGAAGTCTGCCCAGCACTGGTTTTGTTTCCCAATTATCGGTGTCGCCACCCAATTTCTGCTAAGATCCTGTAGACCCGTTCCTTCTAAACAGGATTCCGTTGTGTTTATCCCATGTATGTTTAAATTCCATTACCATTTTCATCTCCACCACCTCCCGTAGGAGGGCATTCCATGTATCTACCACCCTTTCCGTGAAAAAATACTTCCTGACACTACTCCTGAGTCTGCCCCCCTTCAACTTCAACCTCAATTCATGTCCTCTAGTTCTATCGCCTTCCCATCTCCGGAAAAGATTAATACCTTTCAAATATTTGAACGTCTATATCATGTCACCCCTGATTCCGGAATCCCAAAGAGTAGAAAGATACCGGAATCCCAAAGGGTAGCAAGATTCTGTGCAGAATCCCAAAGAGCAGCAAGATTCCGGAATCCCAAAGACTACTACTGCTTATAATTTCTCTAACGCTAGTAGATGTACGCAGCACTGTACACTGAACATGTAAGAGTTAGTCCCTGCTTGACAGAACTTACAATCTAAACAGGACAAATAAGGGATAAGGACAAAGAGTAGCAAGATTCCGTGCAGAATCCCAAAGAGTAGCACGATTTCAGAATCCCAAAGACGACTACTACTACTACTGCTTATCATTTCTATAACGCTACTAGATGTACACTGAACATGTAAGAGACAGTCCCCGCTAGACAGAACTTACAATCTAATCAAGACAAACAAACAGGACAAATAAGGGATAAGGACAAAGAGTAGCAAGATTGTGGAATCCCAAAGAATAGCAGGACAGTTCAGAGTGAGAGAAAGTACCAGTGCAGTCACAGGCACCCTATGAGTGCCACTGCTGCCACCCAGAGAAGACTGGAGCACAGGTGATTTGAAGGTACGGATAGAGGAAGGGCAGGGGAGCACACCTCCTGTGAAAAATTCCTGGGTACACTGGTGAACCCATCCTTACTTATATGAAAGAGTATTGATCAATCATACACCAAAGACAAACTCCATCTGTACAGTATGTGGCTGTTAGAGCTGCCAGGAAGCCACAGGGAGTCCTTTTCTAGGGAACTTGAAACATAAAGCTGCATCGGGTTTGTTTAGAGGAAGATCACTTCAGAGTTTGAAAATGTTGAAGATAGGGTTGTTTCAGAATGGCTTTGGGGATGATGAGGGTGGTTAGTGATCGAGTTCATACCACCAGATAGGAAAATTCGTTTTGTGAGTGGAGGAGTGGCCTAGTGGTTAGGGTGGTGGACTTTGGTCCTGGGGAACTGAGTTTGATTCCTACTTCAGGCACAGGCAGCTCTTTGTGACTCTGGGCAAGTCACTTAACCCTCCATTGCCCCATGTAAGCCGCATTGAGCCTGCCATGAGTGGGAAAGTGCGGGGTACAAATGTAACAACAACAAAAAAAAGGAGGGAGGCTGGCTATTTTAATTGCCAGTTTGTCATTTTTCTTATTGTTATCTGCCCTGAACATGAAAATAACTAGGCGGATTATAAATTAATAATAGGAAAGGACGTAATAGAGTAGAGTAAGCGTTTTGACTAGTCCTCTATTAATCATAACCTCACCCATCCATTCTAAAAGCAATCCCAAGCCTCTAATTGAATTATCTTTTCGAAAACAGGGGGGAGCAAGAATATTATCACCGGAGAGCTTTGGTGCAGGCACTTTGGTCATTTTCAAAGCCTCTTTTTCACCCGATTCACTTTGCTGCCCAAAGCAGTATCTTTCCTGCAGTTGAAGTGCCTGACAGAGGATGCAAAGAGCTAGACTGGCAATAATTAGGTCAATATATCATATTCAGTTGTACATATATTTTACCTTCAGTTTGTCCTGTCTATATAGCACAGCTGCACTTTCCCCCTTATCCACCTATTAAGATGTTTCATTGTACTGTTCGAACAGCATTAGCATCATATCTATATTATTTAAATGTTCTAATGTGTGCTATTAAGATGTTTCATTTGTATTGTGCTGACATTGTGAGTATCATATCTACGTTATATGAATGTCTTTCCATGCTGCCTATTATAGTATCATTTGTATTCTGCTGACAATTATCATATTTCTGCTATATGATTGTTTTACGGTGTTGCTAAATGTGTATATTTCTGATTCTGTAACAGATTAGTTCTGTTACTAGGATTCAATTTGCCATCTTCAAGTTTAGCTCGTTAAGGGGCCCTTTTATGAAACGGCGATAAGCCCAATGCAGGCTTACCGCTCGCTAAAGGGGAAGTACTGGGCTTCGACGTTAGCTTCAGAACTTAGTACAAGAACAGTACCGGGCAGACTTCTATGGTCTGTGCCCTGAGAAAGGCAAGGACAAATCAAACTCGGGTATAAAGTATCACATACCATGTAAAATGAGTTTATCTCGTTGGACAGACTGGATGGATCGTACAGGTCTTGATCTGCCATCATTTACTATGTTACTCTTTGGGGTTCAAAATAAAAAAGGTGGGAATATGAGCCAGGCTATCCAAAGAATGGAACCAAATTATGTTTAAAAGAACAAAGTTTAATAATTATTAAACTTTGTTCTTTTAAACATAATTTGGTTCCATTCTTTGGATAGCCTGGCTCATATTCCCACCTTTTTTATTTTTCACTTCACGCACCGTGGGATCTATTGAGTTCTCCACTTTTTTGTGGTTTCTCTTTACTCTTTGGGGTTCTACATGGAATGTTGCTACTAATTGGGATTCCGGAATCTTGTAATTCTTTAGGATTCCAGAATTTTCAGAACTTTTAGTACAAGAACAGTGCTGGGCAGACTTCTATGGTCTGTGCCCTGAGAAAGGCAAGGACAAATCAAACTCGGGTATAAAGTATCACATACCATGTAAAATGAGTTTATCTTGTTGGGCAGACTGGATGGACTGTACAGGTCTTTATCTGCCGTCACTTACTATGTTACTATATGTTACTATGCTACTCTTTGGGGTTCTACATGGAATGTTGCTACTAATTGGGATTGTGGAATCTTGTAACTCCCTGTGTCCCGCCCTCATCTGATGTAACTTCCTGTTTCCATGAGGGCGGGACACAGGGAGGGAAGGCCCGAAGGGAGGCGATCTGCCGCTGCGCTTTCACATGGTGGTGAGGAGCTGTGATTTGAATGCAGGGGGCCCAGCCCGGTGGCGGACGGAGGGGGGCTGTCGACGGGCCTGAGGGTGGGTGGGTGGAGACTGGGGACTGCGGTGCGGCGGCCTCATGGGGGGGTGGCAAGGGCGGGTCCCGGGGGCAGCCCTGCCCCAGGCCGGGCCCAGTTTTGGCGGCCCTGTGTGGCAGTAATGGTGGGTGGGGAGATTGGGGTCTCAAAGCAGCAGGAAATGATGTTTTACAAGGTGTCTCCTGCTGTCCCTGGAAACGGAGCCGTTCAGC
Organism: Microcaecilia unicolor; assembly: GCF_901765095.1. Lineage (NCBI taxonomy): Eukaryota > Metazoa > Chordata > Amphibia > Gymnophiona > Siphonopidae > Microcaecilia > Microcaecilia unicolor. The sequence continues at coordinate 15,149,557 of NC_044038.1, read as the reverse complement.
GGGAGGTCCCGGCACTCCGGGAAAAGCGGGAGACTTGGTAGGTCTGTCTACAGTGCCCACTGTTTATGAGGCCCTGTATGCTCATGACCTAAGTTTAATTGTTGAGCAGATAAAGGTATTCAGGCAGCCATCTGTGCTACAATGAGAATGCATATAAATTTTGAATAAATCTCTTCTAAAGCTGCTGTCAATATTTTTAAGGATCGCATTGAAAGCATTCAGTTGCAATATCTACTGACACAGTCTCATGACAGCAGTTCTAGAAATAGAACCCCAAATAATTAGAGCAGCCACAAATAAAACGGAATAATTTTATGACTGCAACCTACTTCCACATGCTGGTTAGAAAATAAAGAGACAAAAAAAAAATCAGCTTGGATGCCAGGCAGCAATTAATTATTTATGTCTAATTTATGCATATAGAGGCGTGAAGACTACAGAGAGCGGATACTGTTTTTATAAATCCAACGATATTTAGTAACTTCTTTTCTGAAGTGCTACCATCTCTTTTACCATGCATGTGTTTGGCTACAGCTTTGTATCTACACTAGGAGAGCTTTTTCAAGGGGGAGGGACAAATGAGCTATTAGACTTTCACAGAAATGGCTGCACTTTATTGTAGAGATCAGCTGAAACTGTTTTGGGTTTGTTTTTTTTTTAATTTGTGCTAAAACCAAATTTGTGGTCAAAATTCTTCAGGGATCACCCCATCCCTGAAGGGTGGCTTGGCATTGAGTACCAGCCCCTTTTCCATTGTCTGCTAAAATTGACCCATGGTCCCCAAGTTTTAATGAAAGAGCTCAGGCTCTACACACCAATTCTGCCTTGTCATAGGTTCTGTGACTGGTTGCAAGGGGGCTGGCTATTGTGGGTTGAGTCCCTCAATGATCGCCCCTCCTCTGAAGGGTGGCCCGGAATTCGAGTACCGACACCTTTCTCGCTAGAAAAAAACGCACTGTTTCTAACCTATAGCCCTGATTGTTTAACAATGATACCCACTCAGGGACTACTGGACCCTGCCAGAGACCCATATGCCAACTCTGTCGCCATATTCACCCTAGTAACACTACCACAGGACCCAGCAACAGCAACAACGTCATATGGGGTTCTTTCGCCATCTGCCAGCAATTTCTTTCTCCTGTCTACATAGGACAAACAGGTTAATTCCTAAGAAAAACAATAAATCAATACAAATCTGATGTTTATCTACTCTTGATTAGCGCTTGTTATGATGTATTCTTGTAAGCCACATTGAGTCTGCAAACAGGTGGAAAAATGTGGGATACAAATGCAATAAATACAATAAAATAAATGTTAGAAATGGCAACATTCAAAACTAGTAGAGGAATATTTCTATCCAGGAAACTCTCTGGCTTGCCTTAAAGGTTGACATACTCCTTCAAAGGAGCAATGCAAACTGCTGAACTGGAACTCATCAAAAAGCTTGACACCATCACCCTAGTCCTGAACAGGGCCAATGGATTCATGGCTCAGTACAAGTGGAAAATGAACTTAATCTTTCTGAGGTCTCTCCCTCGTGCACCACACTTGTCAGCTATCTGAAGGATGCTGCTATCACTCCAATTCTACACCTTGCCCTGCCCTTGTCAATACTTTCCTTTACTCTGCACCCTACCCTCTTCCCCCTTGGAACTTCATAAGAACATAAAAGTAGCCATACTGGGTCAAACCAATGGTCCATCTAGCCCAGCATCCTGCCTCCAGCAGTGCGCCAATCCAGGCCACAAGTACCTGGCAGAAATCCAAATAGTAGCGCCATTCCATGCTACCAATCCCAGGACAAGCAGCATCTTCCCCCACGTCCATCTCAATAACAGACTATAGACTTTTCCTCCGGGAATTTGTCCAAACCTATTTTAAACCCAGATACACTAATCGCTGTTACCACATCCTCCAGCAACAAGTTCTAGAGAGCATAACTACTCTTTGAGTGAAAAAAATATGTCCTTCTATTTGTTTTAAAAGTATTTCCATGCAATTTCATTGAGCGTCCCCTGGTCTTTGTACTTTTTGAACGAGTGAAAAATTGATTCACCTTTATTGTATATTTATCCATCTGCTGAACATCACTTCCTGCATCTGACCAAGTGGACAGCTTCCTCAAGAGCTACCCGTTTTAAAGTTTGTACCAGAGGAGAAAGGCATTTGGTAGTGAAACAAGCGTAGACCTGTTTCTGTCTTGAAAGGTATCTTGCGGTCTGGACAGTGACATGACATGGAATGTCTTTGAAGTGGCTTTGCTTTGTGCATATGAATTTGTTGACTGATTTTCAGTTCATGAGGAGACAGCTGTTTACGACGTTATTGGAACAGTTTTTGCCTTCAAATAAAATGGCTGAACTGATTTTTCAGCACTTGCTCTTTTTCCAAGGCATTTATTGTATTTTTGCAATGGTTTTCTCCTTGTTATTGACTATATAAGGAGGCTATTCAGCCAGTCACTGGCCATAAATTTTAAATATATAACTTACACGTTTATAGTTATAAGGGGAATTCTATACCCCTGGACCTTCAATTGGAAAAGAATTACTTGACCTTCCAGAAAAAGGATTTGGTTTGGCTATTTGGCCAATCTATAAACATAGTCTACTGTTTATTTGTGGATGATTGTGTGTAGCAGTGTGGATTGTATGTTGGATGGAGTTTGGGGTGTGGTGGCCAGGAGGTCTGGGTTCAATTATGTTAGTGTATGTTTGAAGTATTGTTTTTTTGTAACATGCCACAAACTGTTTTGAAGAGGTATGCTATCAATATAATATATATTATATATATATATATATATATATATATATATATATATATATGGCAAGTGACCGACTCACCCGCAAATGCGCAGTAGAGACTTCCCTCTCTATCCCACCCTCACGTCAAGACGTGATGATGTCAGAGAGCGGAACAGAGCGGGAAACGGAGTCGGACGCTCGCTGCCGCTGGAGCCTGGGAAGTTGAAATGAATCAACATCGCCGGCACACCAACCTCCACCCCCCCATCCCTGACATCGTCGCCGCCGCTCCCGCCCCCCTCCGTATCGGGCCCCCTGCACTGACAATACAGCGCCTCTCACCTCCGTGTGGAAGCGCTGCAGGTAGCAGCAGAGCGATCTGCTGCTGCCTGCAGCGCATTCACACGGAGGTGAGAGGCGCTCTCATGTCAGTGCAGGGGGCCCGATACGGAGGGGGGCGGGAGCGGCGGTGAGGAAGGTAGCTGCACATGGGGGGAGGGCAGGGGGGAGAAAGGAGGGTTGCTGGACATGGGGAGAGAGCAGGGCAGAGAGGAGGGTTGCTGGACATGGGGGGAGGGCAGGGGAGAGAGGAGTGTCGGTGGACAGGCTGAGGCCAGGGGAGAGAGGAGGTTTGCTGGACATGGATGGATGGTGAGAATTATTACATTTTGCACAACACAAATGTCGCCTGTTTTAACGGGCTTAACGGCTAGTGTATATGTATATATATATATATATATATATATATATATTTCAGCAGCAGCAGCTAAATAAGTAAATGGCACTTAAAACAGTCAGGTATGCACTCAAAGTTGAACCTGTACTTAAATGTGGGTAAGAGGCTAATTATATAAAGGTTTGTCCATGTGTAAAATTTGTTTTCTATACAGAAAATGTCGGTCATAAAATTGTGTGACTGTTTATACAGAGCTCGGATATTCAATGCTGGGCCATTTCTGGTGACTGGCATTGAATATCCGTTTTGGTTTTTTTATTTTTGGCAGTTTCAACTTAACCAGCTAAGCCAATATTCAGCGCTGCCAAGTTCAAACCGGCCAAAGATGGCATATGCTACCTGTCAGCACCTTCAGGTCTCCCGAGCTTCTGGTCTCTGGTAGTCACGATCAAGCTCTCCAGCTGTCAGCTACCACAGGTCTCCCAGTCCCCAGGTCTCCGGAAAGTGCTGTTAGAAATCTCCCTCAGTCTGTTGCAAGCTGGCTCCGAGCTCCGACACCAGTCCCCTGCTGCAGACACCACGATTCACCACTCGACAGGCTTATAACCTATTCTTAACTTGGCACACATATTGTTCTCAGTTCAAAACAAAGTCTCAAAGTTCAAGTGTGCCTTTTCTCAAGGATAGCTCACCCAGCTGTCCCGCAGCACAGTTCACCTCCAGGCCAGCCCCTCACTTATGTGAGCTTTAAGTTTCCCTTCACTAACCCTCCTGCAGCCCTATACAGTTTTTCCCCCTTTTTTTTTAAATCAAACTTATCAAGTCCACAAACAAGGTAGCACTAACTACACTCTTCAGACACTGTCCAATCTGTTCCTTTTACTCCCCTCAAAATTATAAGGTAGAAGAAAAGACCCACCTCCCTCACTTGCCAGATAACCATTGCCTGGCAACCACCCACCGGGTTTAGATTGGGCAGCAGCTCCGTGCTAATCTGATACAATAACCCCCAGTCACCCTGAGAATCACCTCTTAATGCTTACTGTGATTCAAACCCTGTCATACTCCTTGAACAGGCACAGAGACTTCCATTTCCTCCAACTCCATTCCCTCCTCTGTTTGTGAGTCCCCTTTTCCCCAGTCCATGGACTCTAACTCCCCTCCCACCAGCAGCTGTTCCTCATCCCCCTTATCAGAGTGCATCTCCCAATCTTCCCCTCCCCCGCCCCGCTCCTGGGAGTTGTAGTCTTCCTCTCTACATACACACCCCTGCTGCAAGGGCCTCTGGGATTCACATTCCTCCCTCCTCCTCCGGTTGTGTGCCCGATTTCTCCCCACCAGAGGGCGAGCTACTAATTCCCGGGGATTCTGGGACTTGTAGTTTGTAGTTCTAACAGGTATTCCTTTCTTTCTTCTATTTGCACCTGCTGGGACCTGATGTCCCCGACTAGGGGCCTTACATACCACACGCCCCGGGCAGTAATTTAATTTTTTATGCGTGTCCAGTACGTGCGCCGGAAAATATATTTTATTTTCCAGTGCGCAGCGCTAACCAGGTAGTAATCGGCATTGTATGTGTGCTGATGATTACTGCCCAGTTAACATGTGAGACCTTACCGCTAAGTCAGTGGGTGGCGGTAAGGTCTCAGGCCCAAAACGAACACGTGCCAATTTTCATTTTGCCACACGCCCATTTTCGGCCAAAACAAAAAGGCCTTTTTTGCAGGTGCGCTGAAAAATGGACCTGAACACGTCCAATACACACGCCTACAACAGCACAGGCCATTTTTCAGCGCAGCTTAGTAAAAGGACCCCTGATTTAGGTGCATGCACTTACACCAGCACTACTTATAGACATATCTTTTTTATATAAAGGAATGTAGGTGTTTATGTTACTTTATAGAACAGACTCCTACCAGGTGCCCAATCATAGAATTACTCCCTACAACACTCAGTTTTCAAAGGGCCAGTTTTCACTTGTTCAGAACCCTTATTTTATCATGCTCACTTTATTATTCCCTTATCTCTCATTTGTCCTGTTTGTCTGTCCTGTTTAGATTGTAAGCTCTGTCGAGCAGGGACTGTCTCTTCATGTTCAAGTGTAAAGCGCTGCGTACGTCTAGTAGCCCTATAGAAATGATAAGTAGTAGTAGTAGTCTTTGGGATTCCGGAATCTTTGCTACTCTTTGGGATTCCGGAATCTTGCTACTCTTTGGGATTCCGGAATCTTGCTACTCTTTGTCCTTATCCCTTGTTTGTCCTGTTTGTCTGTCCTAATTAGATTGTAAGCTCTGTCGAGCAGGGCCTGTCTCTTCATGTTCAAGTGTACAGCGCTGCATACGTCTAGTAGCGCTATAGAAATGATAAGTAGTAGTAGTAGTATTCTTTGGGATTCCGGAATCTTGCTACTCTTTGGGATTCCACATAGAATCTTGCTACGCTTTTGGATTCCGGAATCTTGCTACTCTTTGGGATTCTGCTTGGAATCTTGCTACTCTTTGTCCTTATTGCTTACTTGTCCTGTTTGTTGTCCTAATTAGATTGTAAGCTCTGCCGAGCAGGGACTGTCTCTTCATGTTCAAGTGTACAGCACTGCCTACGTCTAGTAGCACTTTAGAAATGATAAGTAGTAGTAGTAGTAGAGGTATCTGTGCATTTCCTAGTCTGCAAAGAAAATACACATATACTTTAAAAAATTTAAACGCTGGCATTTATTCCTGTTTCATGGTTCACATCAACTAACTGCTCGTTTGGAATTAAGCACTGGAAGAGTCTAAAACCATCTCAAAAATCCCCATATTTGAGTTTTGGAGCTTGGCTTCCTTTCAACATCCAGTTTTATAAAATCCAGAATTTCTGGGTGTTGGTGGCGGAACCTACGTGCATAGGTTGCATAAATCGCCTCTTGCACATGCGGGTACTGTCACACATTGAAGACCCTGAGTGATGCCCCTCTCTTTCCGAACATGTTCCTTGATACAAGGGCTGTTTCTGCTGGGCATGCTGCAACCTGCATGGGTTTTTCTCTCATCTTTGTAGGTATTTTACAGGAAGCTCCAAGATTAGTGGAATATTCTGCAAATCAAGTCAAATTCTATAAATAGTGCCTTAAAAATTGGCACCAGAACACCAAGCCTAAAGTTAGGCATAGTTTATAGAATATGCTTATATGCCATTCTTGAGACTAAAATTTAGGCCCACCCATTTAGGCCAATGGCATAGCTATGGGGTCCAAAGGGGCCTGGGCTGTGCCCCAGGTTTGGCTGGCGGAGGTCCCTGATCCCCACCAGCTGAAGCATTTTTTTCCAGCGCTGATCTCCTGCGCCGCCGCCGCATTTCCTGCCCTGCTCTCTCTTCCCGTCACATCTGGCACACTCGTTTTAGTGAAACTGAGCATGCGTGCATGTTCAATTTCATTAAAATGAGCATGCTGGACATGACATCAGGAGAAGAGAGGACAGGGCAGGTAATGCAGCGGCGCCGAAGACCAGCGCTGGAAAATGCGCTTCAGCTGGCGGGGGTTGGGGACCCCCTCCAGCCAAGGCATGTGCAGTGGCAGCAGTGGCGGTGCTTCAGCTGGCGGGGGTTGGGGACCCCCACCAGCCAAGGTATGTACAGCAGCAGCAGTGGCGGTGGGTGGATGGGTGGGGGCAGCAAGGCAGCGGTGGGGGAATGGTGGGGAGGCAGACCAAAATGTGCCCCCTCACTTTGGGCTCTGGCCCCCTCCCACCTTGAGGTCTGGCTATGCCCCTGATTTAGGCCACCTAAAGCCAGGCCTAAATACCTGAGCCTAAGTTAGGCGTAGATCGGGTGTTCCATAATAGTGCGCATGTTTGTTTGAGACACCCACAACCCATCCATTCCATGCCCGTGGCTGTGCCCCCTTTTTGACTGTGCACATTATTTATTTATTTATTTGTTACATTTGTATCCCACATTTTCCCACCTATTTGCAGGCTCAATGTGGCTTACATAATACCGGAGAGGCGATTGCAGACTCCAGTGTAAACAAATACATAGTGAAGTTGTGGTAAGATAGCGTTCATGTGGTAAAGCCACATAAGGGAATCGTACTCGGAAGGGTTGTGTTATGTCCATTACTTTTTTTTTCTGTTGCAGAGATCAGGCATTTATGTTGGATTGGTAGGGTATGCCTTTTTAAACAGGTAAGTTTTTAGTGTTCTTCGGAAGTGTAGGTGGTCGTACGTAGTTTTCAAGGCTTTTGGTAATGTGTTCCACAGTTGTGTGCTTATGTAGGAAAAACTGGATTCGTAAATTGATTTGTATTTGAGTCCTTTGCAGCTTGGCTAGTGCAGGTTTAGGTACGTTCGTGATGATTGAAATGTGTTTCTAGTTGGTAGGTCGATCAAGTCTGTCATGTATCCCGGGGCTTCACCATAGATTATTTTGTGAATCATAGTGCAGATTTTGAAAGCAATGCGTTCTTTGATTGGCAGCCAGTGTAGTTTTTTGCGGAGGGGTTTTGCACTTTCAAGTCGCGTTTTCCCGAAGATGAGCCTGGCTGCTGTGTTTTGAGTGGTCTGTATTTTCTTTAAGGTTTGTTCTTTGTATCCCGCATTAGAATTTATGCAAACCACATTGTGGAGTACGCCTAGAAAGTTGTGCACATACATTCTAATTAAAACCAATTAGTGCTGCTAATTGGTTGTTAAGCACCAATTATCAGCGCCGATTGGCTTGTTAATTAATTACATTGTGCGTGCAATTTGACCATGTCGCTAAATTATCACCCACAAGTTAAGACACCATATATAGAATTTGGAGGATTTTGAATATGTAGATTTGCATGTCCCTTTTCCTACTGAGATGTCATATGCAAAATTAGGCTTCACATCTCTATTTACCTGGGTAAAGGCTTTAAAAATTGACCTCTCTCTGCTTCACTGTAAAAATTATAGGTACAAGACTAGAGTAAAGTGTCCTCAGGGTTCACTGATCCATTTGGTCAGCCTGTATTGAAACATACTTAAAGGGATTATTCTGCCACTGTTTGATGCAATCTGAATTAAGAATGAAGCAACCTTCTTCACTGAGAAGCATTCCCCAGGCTGCGAATGCAGTTCTCAATGAACACGTGCTCTGTACTGAGGAGGGATAATGTAGCTAATAGAGTGGGGATAGGAGTGGCCTAGTGGTTAGGGTGGTGGACTATGGTCCTGAGGAACTGAGTTCAATTCCCAGCACAGGCAGCTCTTTGTGACTTTGGGCAAATCACTTAACCCTCCATTGCCCACCGCATTGAGTCTGCCATGAGTGGGAAACCGCAGGGTACAAATGTAACAAAAATAATAACAATAGTTTCAGCTGTAAATTTAGGTTTCAGTGGTATCATAAATGTTGTAACTTTTGTACAAACTATATAAAAGTTAGTGGAGGAGTAGCCTAGTGGTTAATACAGTGGACTTTGATCCTGGGGAACTGAGTTCAATTCCTACTGCAGCTCCTTGTGACTCTGGGCAAGTCACTTAACCAACCCTCCATTGCCCCTGGTACAAAATAAGTAGCTGAATATATGTAAACCGCTTTGAATGTAGTTGCAAAAACCTCAGAAAGGTGGTATATCAAGTCCCATTTCCCTTTCCCCCTTTCCCTTATGACATCACAATATCAGAAGTGAGCCAAGTATTGGGCAATCAAGCCATTGTGACATCACTGATAAGGTTGGCTCTTATTGGTGGAATGAGTGGAGGAGTAGCCTAGTGGTTAGTGCAGTGGACTTTGATCCTGGGTAACTGAGTTCAATTCCCACTGCAGCTCCTTGTGACTCTGGGCAAGTCACTTAACCCTCCATTGCCCCTGGTACAAAATAAGTAGCTGAATATATGTAAACCGCTTTTAATGTAGTTGCAAAAACCTCAGAAAGGCAGTATATCAAGTCCCATTTCCCTTACATTCAATTAACCCAGGTTTGGTAAGTTTATTTTCTTGACTCTGTGTAGTGCATATGGTTAGCTTGTGAGCATGTACCTGTGAATTACATTATTCACCTGTAATTCCTGTTTACAACTGAGGTACAGAGGACATGGCATGATGCCAGCTGTGCTCTACGGATGTTCCAGAGGGTTGCTTTTCCTTTTCTTTATTTTTTATTCTCTATTTTCATTGTTGGTGTTGTTGATTTGATTTTTTTGGTTTCAAGAGTATGTAAACATAAATGAATGAAGGTGTTGGTAACATTGTAAACAAATAACAGATAATTTCATGCAAGGTGGCTGGTAGCCAACTTTCTAATTGATTTTTTTTTTCTGTTAATTTCCATATAAACACTGGTCATAGACTGCCATCCCAGTTAATAATTACTGTGCCCTTCCCCACCGTATTACAAAACCAGAGGATGTTTTCTAGAGTTTGACCAGTATCGTTGGATAGATCCTCTATAAAACTCTGAGGAACTTAGCAAAAGTTTTCCTTTTCCATAGATGAAGCAGGACACAGGTGTACTCTTTATATCATTTATTTATATAATTAGACAGATGCTCCACCATAGGCTTCTAATTAGCAACTTTTGCAACTAACATGCAATCCCTTGAACCACTCCATCTAAAGTGCATTTCCTAGACAGGCAATAATATCCCCTAATATTGGCTGCTCTGACTCTCCATGGTACAAATTACAGTCTATGGACTTTAATGAGCCATCAAAGTCTTCCTCTCATCTCCTCAATTACTGTCTGCAGCTCTTCCTTGTCTGCCTCCACATGCCACAGATCTTAGCTTCACAACATTAATCTATCAGGAGAACATTTCACCCTGGAATCCTGTTAAGTAACATCCTCAACCAACAAACAGCCCTCTGGCACAGTTTTAATCAAGAGTATATTTCTCATGGCAATGATGTTACCTCTTATTTATTTATTTATTTTTAAAAATTTATATACCCTCTCCTTGGCATCATAAGACGCCAATCAAGATAGTGTATAGTCTAAAACATTAAAAGTAATTACTAACATAACATGAAGGGAACAGCAAAAATGTCACTGCTTTCCAAAACTGCAAACCTGACTCTCCCCCCCCCCCCCTCAACTTGTTCCACTCCAGCACAGCTCTTATCCTGAATGCCCTCTTTCTCCACACCTCCTTTTTCTTAAGAGTTATATTAGGAAGGGTCATGCTACCTCTAGAGGACCGAAGGGAACATATAGGTACAGAATTCACCAATTGAGAAGCCAGCAATCATGGCCGATCTGTATTCACTACTTTATACGTCATCCAAAGCAATTTAAAAATACATCTACCCGATATTTAAAGTTATTTAACCGCCCATTCACAGCCAATGACCAGTTACGTAACATATTGATGCCTAACTGTGGATATTCAGCAGGAAATAACCGTTTATCTCCTGTTAAATAGCCACGGTTAAGGCCCCTTTTACTAAGGTGCACCAAAAAATGGCCTGCACTAGTGTTTTGGACGCGCACAGGTCCATTTTTCAGCACGCCTGCAAAAAAGGCCTTTTACTTTTTTAGCTGAAGATGGACGTGCGGCAAAATAAAAATTGGTGTGTGTCCATTTTGGGTCTGAGACCTTACCGCCACCCCACTGGCTTAGCAGTAAGGGTTCATGCGTTAACCGGGCAGTAATCGTCAGCGCACGTACACTGCCAATTACCGCTCAATTAGCGCTGCGCGCCAGAAAATAAAAAATATTTCCCAGCATGCGTATCGGATGCACGTAAAAATTAGAATTACCGCCCGGGGCACGCAGTAGCTGGGCGGTAGTTCTAATTTGATGCACGTTGTACATACATAGGTGTCTACGCACCCTAGTAAAAGGGCCCCTTAGTGACTAGCCACTAAATGGCCATACTGCGTGACATAGCCGATTAGGCACGGATATTCAGCACTTAACCGGCTATGTTCAGCTGTTAAAATAGTCCGCATAAATAGCAGGTTTATCTGTAAGCAGGGGCGTAGCTATGTGGGGCCACTGGGGCCTGAACCCCCCTGCCAACGACCCTCTTGACCCCCCTCCCAATGCCAACCCTTCCCCGCCGCAGCCGTCAGCTACCTTTGCTGGCGGGGGACCCCAACCCCCGCCAGCCGAGGTCCTCTTCTTCCGGCGCGGCCGCATTGCTGGCTGATCTGCAAAGCTTCATTCTGGTTCTGTGAGTCTGACGTCCTGCATGTACAACGTGCAGGACGTCAGACTCATAGAACCAGAATGAAGCCTTGCAGATCAGTCAGCGGCCACGTTGCTGGCTGATGTGCAAGGCTTAGTGTATAAGGAGAGGAGAAGGGTGGGTTGAAAGTGGAGCAGATCTTTAGTGTTTAAGGGGGGGATCAGGGCTAATGTGGGCGTGGTGGCTACAGACCCCACTCTCCACTGGACTTGCTGCAGGTTCTTCCCGTGCAGTTCTGTTGCAGCCGACCGACACTCCGCCCCCCGGAGCTTCTGGAGCGCCGCCAGCAAGCTCAGGACCCGGCGGAGGTTATGAGTGATGGGCCAGGGTGAGCGAAGCAGAGGCTCACTGCAGCTGACCCATGATGGAAAGCAACAGGACGGTGGTGGAAAGCCCCAGAGCCGGTGGCCGAGAAGTCAAGGTCATGATCGTGGGCGACGGGGGCTGTGGGAAAACGTCTCTGCTCATGGTCTACACTAAAGGATCCTTCCCCAAGGTGAGCATCTTGCTCGTGTCATAGGACACATGTTCTGTCACTGCGCCCAGTGGCGCTCTTAAGTCTGCGCGCGTTAAATACAGGGACTGTTCAGTGCTGATGCTGCATAGGTTTTTAGTAATGTATTACATTTTTAACATTATAAATGCAGACAGTGCTGATCCCTCACGTTAGCACAGCAGGGGCGTAGCTACGTGGGGGGTAAAAATGGTGGGGGTGGGTCAGCGGCGCCGGGGGGCGGGGCTAAAATGTGCCCCCTCATCTCGGGCTCTGGACCCCCCTCCCGCCGAATTCTGGCTACACCCCTGTCTTTAAGCACTAAAAAGTTAACTGGTTAACGCTGAATATCAGCCTAACCAGTTAACTTTATAGCAGCTTTAAAAAACCCAGATATTCAATGCCAGTCACCGGAAACAGACCGACATTGAATATCGGGGTTTACCACCGGCAGCAGACAGCAAAAGCACTGCCCACCGCCAGCTGAATATTGTGCTCATCGTTTTCTCATTGGTAATCCATGCAACTGATGAAACAGAGGAGCAACTCTGTGCCTTACATAAAAACCTGGCTGACAAATTTTGAGCGTCTTGAAGTTTCCTTAATAATACATTTGGCAAACCTACATACAAAACACTACAATAGGCCAACATACTCCCCACCACCAGCTATACGACCGACAGAAATATTTTTTTCCCTGAAGTTAGGTTTCAACTTTCACATCACCTTCAACTTTCCATAAAACTGATGTAATACATTCATAACCTGCTTTTGTCCCACTCCACTTTCTTCCAACCAAACCTCCAGCACCTTAACAGGATCTACTACTGGCAAACATTCTCCGTGCACCTTTACCCTAAGCCTCTTCCAGCCAGCCTGTCTGTTCTCAACACAGGCTTCATATCCAGGTACTTTAAACTACAAGATGGATGCTTCACCGTGGCTTCGAATCAGGACCATTCACAGCCAACACATTGCTTTCCTGTCAGCTTTCCAAAGCACTGACAGTTCTTTAATAAAACCTGTAACAGATTAGCTGGTAGAAGCTTTGATGGGACTGCCTGTAGGCCCTGATAGAGACCTTTAATTTTGTTGGCAAAATAAGTGGCAAAATTTTTGCTGGTTAGTTGTGACTGGGAAGGCTGGTTCTGTTGTGGGGTTTGCAGTAGGCTGTTTACTGTTTTAAATAGCTGCTTGGTTGAATTTGCAGCTTGTTCCATGTGTTGAGAAAAATATTGTTTTTTGGCTGTTGTTACAGCCTGGCGGTGCATTGTCATGTGTTTCTTACAGTTGAGCCTGTCTTCATCTAGATGAGATTTTCTTCATTTTCTTTCAAGCTGACATCCTTGATGCTTAAAGATCCGCAGTTCTGGGGAGAACCACAGGGAATGTTTGTTTCTTGAGCATAGGACCTTTTTTAGAGGGGCCGTTTTTTTCTAATGCCATTGCTAAGCATGTGTGACAGAACAGTGTGTTTTAAACCTGTAAAATTGCCTTTATTAACTCGAAGTGCATTTCTCTAGTTTGGCCAGCAGGTGATTCATGTTTTATATTAAAGCTGTTATAGAAAAGTGCATGCCCTCTTTTAGTTTCACTTAGTGAAGAAGTGAATCTACAGTACTGTGAGCAGTACATTTTTAAAACTTGTTGACTCGGCTCTGAATGGCCTGAAGTTTGAAATTACCCAGCAGTTGTTGCTGGCTGTTGCTTCAGTCTTAGCCCGGGAGAAAAGAGAGACAGATCTATGCTGAGGCTCAGTGAATTATATGTCCTGATCTTCCCAGGTACTGTTTAGACAGTATACAAATGTTTAGTTAGTGTTATAATTGATCCATATTTCAATTACCTGTTATTGTTTGCTGACTGCACTATTTTGTTCCACTGTTTGATTTTTTAAAAGACAATAAACAATATTTAGTTATTGCCTCTCTGTCTGGACTGAAAAAGAATGAGTTGGGTCTGTGAGTGCTTTCTGGGAACTGTGGGACCACTGTGACCCAGTCAGTGTGAGGAGGGTGCTAGTGTAGAGCATAAGCGGCAGGAGCAGGCAGACCTGAGTTATGCTGAGGATAAACCCTCTAAGTGGCTATGGAGTAACCCCAGGGGGGTGGCTAGGCATTTCATGACAGAATGCATTCCAGATATCAACACAACCTGTTCTGACTAAATCTCCTAGACTGCCCAATATGAGCTCACAGTTCAGGACTCTCAAAGACTACATTTCCCGGAATTACCATAAACTAATTTCCTTTCTGAGCTTTCATATGCTCTCTTGAGCTCTCTGTGGTGCCCAGCTATTGTATAACATTAAGACACTGCCCTGCATATCACAGTGCCAAGGTCAAGAAGGCTCAAGACTTTAATACCTGCATGCCAGCACACCTGAAATATTCCTTACATTTCAGATGTCAATCAGACAATTGTTAACAGAACCATAAGGATAAACCATTAAGATCTTTCAAACTTCTGGTTTTTAAGACTACATAGTAGCTTGAATGTTTAACTCTTCTCAGTATTTTGTCCACCCAATGTTTTATATTATTGTAATCTAACTACCCTATTCCATTACAGGAATGAATTATCTCTTAGGAAAATACTATGGGGCTGATATTCAAACCATGGGAATTAGCCTATCTAATTCCCGCGATCAGCACTGAGCCCAGATATTCAATGCTGGGCTGTTTCCAGTGACCAGCATTGAATATCTGGTTTATTTTTGGCTAGTCCAAAAATAGGCTGCTAAGTCAATATTCAGACTTAGCTGGTTATCTTTAAACCGGCCAAAGATATCCCATGTTTTCACGTGGCCAAATATGGCCACTAAACCAGCTTTAAAAACCAACGGATAGCCGGTTATATCGGGGATATAACTAGCTATCTATTAGCTGCTAACTGGGGATAGCTGGTTATTCCCCGCTGAATATTGATGGATAGCCAGTTAAGCGCTATTTAACAAGTCAACAGACATTCTGTCCTGTTAAATAGTGCGGAATGTCAGGAAGTATATCAATACAGTGAATTCTTCTAATCCAGAGGTTCTCAACTGAGTCCTCAGGGCACACCTAGCCCATCAGGTTTTCAGGATACCCACAATGAATATGCATGACATAAATCTGCATGCACTACCTCCATTCTGTGTAAATCTATCTCATGCATATTCATTGCTCCAAATTGCAGGGGTAAATCTACAATAATTAGTCCTCGCACATTTAATTATCCATACCAAGGGACTAATAAATCAGTCATTTATATCAAAAACCTGATATATACTTATTCATTGAATTATGAATAAGTATATATCAGGCTTTTGATATAAATGACTGATTTATTAGTCCCTTGGTATGGATAATGCATATTCATTGTGGATATCCTGAAACCTGATTGGCTAGGTGTGACCCGAGGACTAGGTTGAGAAACCCTGTTCTAATCAGAACTGCCATCTAATTAAAACTGATCAATATTCTACAACTATATTTTTTTCACGGAGAGAGTGGTGGATACTTGGAATGCCCTCCCGCAGGAGTTGGTGGAGACGAAAACGGTAACGGAATTTTAAAAATGCGCGGGATAAACATAAAGGAATTCTGTTCAGAAGAAATGGATCCTCAGAAGCTTAGCGGAGAGCGGAGATTGGGTGGCAGCACCAGTGGTGGGAGGTGGGGCTAGTGCTGGGGAGATTTCTACGGTCTGTGCCCTGAAAATGGCAGATACAAATCAAGGTCAGGTATACACATAAAGTAGCACATATGAGTTTATCTTGTTGGGCAGACTGGATGGACCATACAGGTCGTTCTCTGCGTCATCTACTATGTTACCATGTAACTATTTGAACAGTTTCAATAACCACAAGATAGGATTGTTACTTGTGGTTTAAGCAAGAGAAATCATGTGGCTGGGTTAAAGGGAAAGCTGTCTATTCTCCTTTCCCTGAGGAATGATAGAATATATTTATAGGGAAAGGGAAGGGAGAGGGTGAATGGAAACATTTACTTGATGTAATTCCGTAGCCCAAACCACAAGCGGCTTGAAGCATTATAGTCAGGTAAAATAATATTACAACATAAGAGTCAGGCTAACACAATTAGGCTAATGTCACTGTGTTGCAATTGTGTACTTCAAAGGTTAAAGTTAGCTAGCACGGTCTTTTCTTGCCATTTCAGTGTATACATTGTATCGATGTTCTGTGTTAAATCAATGTACCTGTAAAATGACCTAAACAAACTAACAAGCTCAGCTCAATATATTGTGCAGAAATCTCTTCTTAAAAATAACTTTGCTGTATACTTGAGCAGGAGGTCAGAGGGTCCTATGAATCTGCTATGTTCTAGGCATAATTATGACCTCAGTCTAGTTAGATACGGTAAAATGTGTCTGCTCAAGATGAGCATGTACTTTGCTTGCTTGCTCCAAGCTGTGCCGCTCTATAAAATATCAACATTACGGAAACCAAACACTGATTCTTTTCCTGCAGGAAACCTGATGCCAGATATCTGAAACTCATGTATTGCAATGGTACAGTTAATGAGAGCCCTGAGCTTGCTTCCAGACCAAGGATTCTCATGACTAAATGTACTTATTTTAAACACTTGTACCCCGCTGAAACCTAAGTGGCTAACAAAAAAAAGATACATAATAATAATTGTAATCACAAACATGCAAACAACAAATGAACTGATTTCTCAAAAACAATAGCTGCTACTACCTGCCAAAATCAAAGAATAAGAAAAGCTTGGACGAAAAAGTGAGTCTTTAATAAATTCCTAAATTGTCCTACACAGGGCCGGCGGAACACGATAAGCAGGGTATAAATGGTTGGAGGGTGGGGGAGGTGCCAGAAACTGCCAATGCTTTGCTTACCCGTTGCGCTCCACTGGCTGCCGCCTCTGCACACCACAGCCCTGCCAAGTCCTATCTTGAAGGATCCTCCCTGGTGGTGTAGTGACCTCTGTGGCTGCGGGGGCAGGAAAGAGTCCCACTCTTTCCTGCCCGCTACTGCTACCCTGTCTCTGCTCTGCTCTTCTGCGCCGCCGCCGTGTTTTAAACATGGCTGCTGAGGCTTCCAGTCTTGGCAGCCATTTTGAAAACATGAGCGGCACTGGGGACAGTAGCAACATTGGGCAGGAAAGAGTGGGGTTCTTTCCTTCCTCCAAAGAACCCACTAGACCACCAGAGCCTTTCAAAGTAAGACTGGGGAGGACTTTAGTGTGTGGGAGGGGGGAAGCAACTGCGGCAGTAGGGGGATTGTAGTATGTGGGAGGGGGTGAAATTACCCAGCAGTTGTTGCTGGCTGTTGCTTCAGTCTTAGCCCGGGAGAAAAGAGAGACAGATCTAGGTGGTGGCGGCAACTGCGGTGGTGGGGGGCTGTAGTGTGCATGAGGGGATGGTGGGCAGGTTTTTGGCACAGTATAAGTCACACTCATCACAATGACAAAATATAACAAAACCAATGGACTGCATTAGGGGTTTATAGACCGTTTAGTTATGTTTAACCAAATGAGAGATCTGCATGAAAGAAAATATTTATTTTTATCATTTATGAATACCACTTGTCCCTAAACAATGCTCAAAACAGAATAATCCATTTGTACAAAAGAAATGAGGTGAAGATGTGATTCCATGTGCCCCAATTAAAGGAGAGTTTAATTTTAATTGACTTTAATTTCACAGTATATTCCCTCCTAACAGTCAAGGAGAACCCATCGGTAAACAGGATATCCTCACTGTATTACTGTATTGTATGGAACAGTGTAGAAAAATGAGCACAAAATACAGACTTTATTAGTGCTGTTTTTACCAGCTCCAATCATTTTTTAAGCAGTTTTTAGTGATATTCAGTTTTATTTCATTATATTTATATCTGCACATGGGAAACTTTCAAATAAATTAAAAAGCTGTCAAATAAGTAAAAAAAAAAAAAGAAGCTTTTTGTTCTCCGCCTTTTAAGGCAAAGGGCTGAAAAAGGGGGCAGGGTGGGAGAAAAGGGGAGGGGGAAGAGAGATGCTGGACCGGGGGTGGGGGCTACAGAAACTCTAGCACCGGGCCCTTGTCCTACTTTAGCAGGAAGACACAAATAGCCAAACAGAGCATTTCTACATTACTGGACCTGCTCTTGAGAATGCTGCAGCCCTCGTCAGAGCATAATGTTTGGTCACCAACAAATCAACTGCTAACTTCTTCGCAGAATCAGATCTCAAACCCTTGCCAGATGCACACAACTTTACAACAGAATGCAAGTACCACGGAGTCCTCCCATAAACAATGTAATGGAGAAGATACAATACTTTAAACTGGATTCTAACTCTCACAGGCGTCCAATATAGCTGTTTCAAAGTGGGAGTGATATGATCCCACTTCAAAACACCTACAACCACCCTCATGGCCGCATTCCGCATCATCTGCAATGATTTGACCCTAACACTAGACACTCCAAAATAAAGAGAATTACAATAGTCCGCCTTCCTTAGGACCATACTTTGTACAACATTCCAGCCAGCCTGTGCCTGTCCTGCCTTCCTCCAGCATTCTGGCCAGCCTGTGTCCTGGACTTTGTCAGGCATCTGTGTCAGCAGCCATTAGCGAGGACCTGTGCTATGCTTGCGCCGCACAGGTGAAGCCAACCTCACTACAGCCCAAGGACTCATTTTCCTCAAATTGTGACACTGTCACACCCCTCAGCTATTCTCTGTGACTTCCAGCAACATTCCGTGCCAAGAAGAACCTGTTTACTTCCTGGAAGCCCAGCACTTCCTTTATAGCCCTGAAAGAGGCGCTGGCTGATGTCATCACTTCCTGTTCGGTAGTGTATATGGAAGTTCCTGACTCCCAGCCAGTGCCTTTGCAACAGGTCTCCTAGAGTTGTCTAGTGTGTATTGTAGCCTTGTTCCAGTTTGTCTCCTGTTCCTGCCTGTGTCTTGTTCTAGTCCTGCTCCTGCCTCTGCCTTGTTCCAGCTCTGTCTTCAGGCTCCAGCACTGTTGTCAAGCTCCAGCCTTGTCTTCAGTCCAGCCTTACCCAGGTGTCTCACCCAACGCCAGTCAGTTCCTAGGCAGCCCTCGGGTTGGCTAGGTAGCGTCAACTCATCTGCGGCCCAAGGGCTCACCCCGAGTCTTGATAGGCACAAGGGTATAAAGTATAAACGGTTATATGAAAGGTAGCTGAGGCTTGGAATTTGTTAGGCATTGGCTTAATTACTTCTTATACACTCTTTCAAAAGATAGTCAAGGCATTGCTCTTTGAAAATTTTTGACATGACATGTTGGATTTGATGGGATGTATCATGTATGTATGTATCTTGAATTTATGTAACCCACTTTCAACCTGAATGAAGGGATATAGCGGAATATAAATTCCTGGCATAGCTTAGCATATTCTATCATTTTACTGTGCAAACGGCGCTTATATTTAGACGTTAAAGGTTATAGAATTAGGGGGGAAATGTGAACCAGATTTCTCCTGTGATTGAGACACTTGTTAAAGATAATACAGCATTGAAGAGAAAGGTGGAAAACTGGGATAAATTCTCTGAGATTCAAATGGTGTGGTAGCCATGTTAGTCCACTTTTAAAGGAAATAAATAGAAATAAATCAAAACAGAACAAATAAAATACTTTTTTTTATTGGACTAACAATACATTTTTTGATTAGCTTTCAAAGGTAATGCTTCTTCTTCAGATATCATCTTATTTTCTTTTCTGTGTTCTGAGATTCAAGAAACTCAGTTGTGAACTTTCCTAATGTAACATTTCTGTTCAGGTTTGAACTTGTTCTAAACTGTTTGATGGCATTGCCGACGTATTTCTGTGGAAAACCCTTCCTCCATTAACAAAGACGTTTTCTCTACCAGCTTTGGATTTTAGCAGTGAGTCTCTGAATTTTGAGTTTGAAAAAGTGGTGTGGTAGCTGTGTTAGTCCACTTTAGCAAAGAAAATAAGATGATACCTTTTTTATTGGACTAGCTTAATACAATTTTTGACTTAGCTTTCAAATGCAACGCTTTGCTCCTCAGATCAGAAATGAGCAAATGTTGCCAGAAATAGATCTATTTCTTCACGAACTTATCTGAACCTACACCTTCCCAATTGCAGAGGAATTAAATACAAGACCTACTATGCATCCAGTTTCTTCTTTTTGGGCAGCCAGCTTTGGAATGTTCTACCAAGACCTATACGATTAATTAACGACTACTTGCCCTTTAGAAAAATGTTGAAACCTCACCTCTTTAAGCAAGCCTACTCTAATGTCCCAACCTAATCTTACCAACCTCCATTCCCAATTCTGTTCTGACTTAAATACTGACCTCATCATTGGTTTTACTTATCCCTCCTCCCCATTCCCTCTCTACACATCCCATCCTTCTCTTCTCCATCTCCCCTTTATTATATCCTTCCTTACCCTTTTTCCCCCAACTTATACTATCCTATCCTGTCTACCCTAATCCTAATCATACATTATCAAACTCAACTTCATAAAGGTATTAATCCGCAAACAAACCTTTTCCGGAGATGGGAAGGTGGAAGAACGAGAGGGCATGAAATGAGATTGAAGGGGGGCAGACTCAAGAAGAATGTCAGGAAGTATTTTTTCACGGAGAGGGTGGTGGATGCTTGGAATGCCCTCCCGCGGGAGGTGGTGGAGATGAAAACGGTAACGGAATTCAAACATGCGTGGGATAAACATAAAGGAATCCTGTGCAGAAGGAAGGGATCCTCAGGAGCTTAGCCTAGAATGGGTGGCAGAGCTGGTGGTTGGGAGGTGGGGCTAGTGCTGGGCAGACTTATACGGTCTGTGCCGGGGCTGGTGGTTGGGCGGCAGGGATAGTGTTGGGCAGACTTATACGGTCTGTGCCAGAGCCGGTGGTGGGAGGCGGGGATAGTGCTGGGCAGACATACGATTTGTGCCAGAGCTGGTGGCGGGAGGCGGGACTGGTAGTTGGGAGGCGAGGATAGTGCTGGGCAGACTTATTCAGTCTGTGCCAGAGCTGGTGGTAGGAGGCGGGGTTGGTGGTTGGGAGGCGGGGATAGGGCTGGCCAGACTTATACGGTCTGTGCCCTGAAGAGGACAGTACAAATAAATTCATATGTGCTACTTTTTTATCTTCTTGGGCAGATTGGATGGACCGTGCAGGTCTTTTTCTGCCGTCATCTACTATGTTACTATAATGTTTCACTACTGTTTTGAAATTTCTGTTATAAGACTTTGTATTTCGAATTACTATGTAAGCCGCATTGAGCCTGCATTGTGTGGGAAAGCGCGGGGTACAAATGTAATAAATAAATAAATAAATAAATAAAATATCAGAATATATAAGTGAAACACAAACGCATTCCAATGACAGTCTCACAGGAAGAGGGAGGGGTGGGTTAGGTGAGAAACAGGGAGAACTGGGCAGGTGATAAGAGGGTGACAAGGCAACATAATTTTATGGTTTCTAGTGGGATGGAAAACCCAGTTTGAAAAAGCTACCCTGCTTGTCTTCTGTTCCCTTCACATAGGGTGAATGTTGTCTTCTTGAGGAATAAGATCAGATTATATCTGGATGTTTCCTGAAAGGCACAGGAAGAAGAAAAAATTCCTGACCCTAAAAGAGAAGGTGGTAGCTCTGGCTGCAGACTTAAAGGTCTGTGTTGGCTTTGTAAACAGGGGGGGGGGGGGGGTTAGTGTTCTAGTTAAAGAGTTTTGGAGGAGTAGGTTAGTGCAGTGGAATTTGATGCTGGGGAACTGGGTTCCATTCCCACTGCAGTTCCTTGTGACTCTGGGCAAGTCACTTAACCCTCCATTGCCCCTGGTTACAAAATAAGTACCTGAGTATATGTAAACTGCTTTGAATGTAGTTGCAAAAGGTGGTATATCAAGTCCCATTTCCCTTTCCCTATTTGAGATTCTACATGTAATGTTGCTACTATTGGAGATTCTAGATGGAATGTTGAGATTCTGTTGCTACTATTTGAGATTCCACATGGAATGTTGAGATTCTGTTGCTACTATTTGAGATTCTACATGGAATGTTGCTGTTCCACTAGCAATGTTCCATGTAGAAGCCTGCCCTTGCAGATTAGCAACGCAGCCGCGCAGGCTTCTGCTTCTGTGAGTCTGACGTCCTGCACGTACATGCAGGACCTCAGACTCACAGAAACAGAAGCCTGCGCGGCCGCATTGTTGATCTGCAAGGGCAGGCTTCTACATGGAATGTTGCTAGTGGAGGAGTAGCCTAGTGGTTAGTGCAGTGGACTTTGATCCTGGGGAACTGAGTTCAATTCCCACTGCAGCTCCTTGTGACTCTGAACAAATCACTTAACCTTCCATCGTCCCAGGTTCAAATATTTCTCTACATTGTTAAAAATGAGTATTAAAAATAAAATTAAACAAAACAAAATGGGACATATGTACCTGGTTCCATAGGAGCAGATCTCTCAGGACCCAGCATTTTCCAGATGCAGCTTATCAATAGAAATCAAACAAAATAAAACATGGAAAAGAAAATAAGATGATACCTTTTTTATTGGACATAACTTAATACATTTCTTGATTAGCTTACGAAGGTTGCCAGATGCAGCTGAAAGTGAGAGTGCAAAAACCAAACCAATAAAGGACATTGTAAGTTTTATTGATACATTTGCTGACAAGTTACATGTGACAAGTATATTGGATTTTCTAAGGATTCACATACCCCAAGCAACTCTTTGGAAGTGCTCAGGCATGAAGTTACAGATACTAAAAGGCTCTAGCTGAATCTACATCTATCTTAAAGCAAGTTAATGCTGATTGTCATTAAAGGGCAGATGCAGGAAACTTACCGGGCCAGCAATATGAGTATTTGACTGGTTCAGGCCGGTTTAGCCAGCAGGTAATCCAGCGATGAATGCACAAAAGGGATCTGCAAGTTCTTTTCCGTTCGCGGTAGCAGCCAACAAGAACAGTATGTAAAACTATTTAAATGAGCATTGCGACTGATGCACAGAATGCCACCCCAAAGTTTTAGGAGCAAATTTTAACAGCAGGTCAGGAGCCGTCATAGTGCTAGGCAGGTTAAAGAAATAGCCCAGTACTGACATCCGTTGAGTAAAACTCCAAACATTTTACAGTAATAAGCAGTTGCTGCAGTTCACCGCTGCGTTTTCCTCCCTATGCGTGCCCTGAAGCTTCAGCTCCCTCTCCTTCCCTACTCAACGTGTAATTAAACTCTGGAATTCGTTGCCAGAGAATGTGGTAAAGGCGGTTAGCTTAGCAGAGTTTTAAAAAGGTTTGGACAGCTTCCTAAAAGAAAAGTCCATAGACCATTATTAAATGGACTTGGGGAAAATCCACTATTTCTGGGATAAGCAGTATAAAATGTTTTGTACTTTTTTTTGGGGGGGGGGGGGATCTTGCCAGGTATTTGTGACCTGGATTGGCCACTGCTGGAAACAGGATGCTGGGCTTGATGGACCTTTGGTCTTTCCCAGTATGGCAATACTTATGTAATATTTGGTATATTTGCATGCGTATTTTCAAAGCACTTATCCTATGGAACTTTGTAAGGCTAAGTGCTTTGAAAATGAGCCCCGTAGTCTCCCACCAGACTCAATGGATGCAAAAATAACAGGGGTCTGAAGCACTGAAACAAGAAATGAACTGAGCAGACTATGTGGCCAGACAGTCTTCACTTCCTGTCCCAGTCTATATTTCAACAGAAGTGTCCTGTCTGGTGAGTTTCAATTCCCAAGCAGGAACACAAACAGCTCATTAGTTAGCCATATCAAATGTACTAGTTCCTGCAAAATAACAAAAGCTTACAAGCTGTCACACTAGCATATCAAGGTACAGAGCTTTCTTTTCTTGCAAAGCTAGTCTTGTGTACATGAGCAGGACAGTAACACAGTAACATAATAAATTTTTATTTTTATTTATTTATTTGTAGCATTTGTATCCCACATTTTCCCACCAATTTGCAGGCTCAATGTGGCTTACATTTGCCGTAATGGAAAATAAACATATAATTGGTCCATCAAATCTGCCCAGTTAAGATTCATCCACTTTGGGTACATGTGAATATAAAATCTCAAATGCAGCTCTCCTCTGCCTTTATTTCCCCTCTTCTCAACCCTAGCATGGTCAGTAGGGTCAGGTCTTTTAGCTGTGCCCATCAGTACAGCTGCCCTTCATTCTTTACCTAGAACCATAAGTACATAAGTATTGCCATACTGGGACAGACTAAAAGTCCATCTAGCCCATCATCCTGTTTCCAACAGTGGCCAATCCAGGTCACAAATACTTGGCAAGATCCCAAAAAAGTACAATATATTTTATGCTGCTTATCCAGTGGCGTAGCCAAGGGTGGGCTTGGATGGGCCCAGGCCCACCCACTTTGAGTTCAGGCCCACCCTGTAGCAGCATACCTATGATGTGGCTGGCAGGGATCCCCAAGCCCCACCAGCCGAAAACTTCCAACAAGTGTCCCTCCTGCATACCTTGTAAGTAGCAGATCTTCGCCTGCAGTGAGCAGTGACATACATACTGCTTGCATCGGCCCCACAGCCTTCCCTCTGATGTATTTCTGCCTAGGCGGAAACAGGAAGTTACATCAGAGGGAAGGGTGTGGGGCCAACATGAGCAGTGTGTATTAGTTGATCCTCGCTGCTGGTGAAAATCTGTTATTTAAAAGGTATGTAGGAGAGGGGGGTTGTTTGAGAAACCATATGGCATGCAGGCGAGAGAAGGAGAGACCAAATCACCTGTGGGACGAGGCGAGGTTCTTCTGCCCACCCATCTTGGGCCCAGGCCCACCCAAAATTGGGTGTCTGGCTACGCCCCTGTGCTTATCCCAGAAATAAGCAGTGGATTTTCCCCAAGTCCATTTTAATAATGGTCTATGGACTTTTCCTTTAGGAAGCCGTCCAAACCTTTTTTAAACCCCAATAAGCTAACCGCCTTTACCACATTCTCTGGCAACAAATTCCAGAATTTAATTACATGCTGTGTGAAGAAAAAGTTTCTCTGATTCATTTTAAATTTACTACTTTGTAGCTTCATTCCATGCCCCCAGGCCTAGTATTTTTGGAAAGAGTAAACAAACGACTCACGTCTACCCGTTCCACTCCACTCAGTATTTTATATACCTTTATCATATCTCCCCTCAGCCGTCTTTTCTCCAAGCTGAAGAGCCAGGTTTTTGGCAATTATTAGTCTGCTGTTAAGTAATGCTTTACAGAGTGAATTGCAATTAGAAACAGATTTTTTTTAACTTTCTGAAAGATGGTCAAACGTATCCTGCTTAGATAAGCAATTGTGGATGGTTAAACTGAGGTTTAAGGCCTACTTGGGTGAATTTTGTATTATGTGGTCTTATTTGCAGTTTTGTAACTGTATTGCTTATAATGTCTGGTGTTTCTTGTATTCTGCATAGAATGTATGACGGGTGGATTTATAAATGATTATAAAATAAGGAACTCCTAACCATGCACAAAATCTATTTCAGTGATGGCCTCACCTCTACACATAGGTTATTTCAGGCCTAGTCATTGTTAGCTTTGATAGTTAAAGATCAAATTTTGGGTTACTCAAGTGTGTGTATTATGATAAGTGGACCTTGGAAGTGAAGCAATTGTACATCGTTTCACTTAAACTAAATAATAGTCCAGAGTCTTTCAAATCCACCTCAAGCTGATAGTTACATAAAATAATTTTGAGGCCTTGAGTTGCAGAGGAGAGTTGATCATATCACAAGAAGACCGTGCTTACAACTTGCTTCTAATTGTCACCCTTGTTGGCAGTCTTCACTGAGGGACCAACCACTGAAGAGATCTAGAGACAGAATTATTCTGTCAGCCTTAGAAGTATGCCCCCTAGAGTTAAGCTGAGGCGTGTACTGCCACTGCTTCTGCTGTGCCTATTCATTGGTTGTGGAAGACTTTGGCTTCCAGTAATATTAATCCAGTACCTTTCCAAAGCACTAGGGGGTCCTTTTACAAAGGCATGCTGAAAAATGACTTGTGGTAGTGTAGGGGTGTGCGCCAATCCATTTTTTAGCGCGCCTGTAAAAAAAGCCTTTTAAAAATTTTTGTTGAAAATGGATGTGCAGCAAAATGAAAATTGACACGCATCCATATTGGGTCTGAGACCTTACCACCAGCCATTGACCTAGCGGTAAAGACTCACGCGGTAACCGGGTGGTAATGACCTACGCGCATCAAATGCCACTTGGCACGCATCCGAAAATAAAAAATATTTTTCAGATGTGTTTATGGGATGCACACCATAAAAGAAGTTTATTTATTTAGATTTTGCTCACACCTTTGACAGTAGTAGCTCAAGGTGAGTTACATTCAGGTAGACTGGGCATTTCCCTGTCCCTGGCGGGCTCACAATCTAAGTCTGTACCTGAGGCAATGGAGGGTAAGTGACTTGCCCAAGATCACAAGGAGCAGCAGTGGGATTTAAACTGGTTACCTCTGGATTGCAAGGCTGGTGCTCTAACCACTAGGCCACTCCTCTACTAGCAACATTCCATCTAGAATCTCAAATAGTAGCAACATTCCAGAATCTCAAAATGTGGCAACATTCCATGTAGAATCTTCAATAGTAGCAACATTCCATATATTTATTTATATTTTGTTCACACCTTTTTCAGTAGTAGCTGAAGGTGAGTTACATTCAGGTACTCTGGATATTTCTCTGTCCCAGGAGGGCTCACAATCTAAGTTTGTATCTGAGGCCAAGGTGGGTTGAGTGACTTGCCCAACATCACAAAGAGCAGCAGTGGGATGTGAACCAGCCACCTCTGGATTGCAAGACCAGTGCTCTAACCACTAGGCCACTCCTCCACTCCAGTTACTGTAAGAGCCACATGGTAGTCGGGTGTTAACTCCATTTTGGTGCACATTGGGTGCACGTAGACACTTACGTGGCTTAGTAAAAGGGCTCTTCGATTTACTAGAAAAATCAAAATAGATATAAACAGATAAATGTCAATACAACTTTTAAGTATAAATTTTGGTGACTGCTATTGCTTGCAAGTGATGATTTATGATATTATTTAACACAGTTTGAGCACAAAGACAGATATAACTCACCTGCTGTCCTCTCACCTAAATTTCATTTCTACAACTCACGAGAGACATCTCTCATACCACATTTTTATATCTTGTTCACAGAATGTTCTCTCTTTGGGCTGATTCTCACAAACCATTCAGCGTTTGCCTTGTGTGCCTAATTTAAAAAGAGGGAAAGAAACAGAACTTTAAACGCCTGCTCCTCTATTTTGCAAAATGTAGGTGTGCAAAACAATTATGCAAACAATGCATCTCTGTGAATTGATGAGTCAGCCCAAATATCTTGTTAGCAGCTTGAGAAAAAGATGTTAACAGACTGAATACCTTTGGGATGTCTCAAGTTCTGCAAGTATCTTACAACAGGATCTGCTAACATGGAGCCTGGTTACGTGCAGCGTGAACATCCATTTTAGAAAAATAAACATCTCAGTGGCCCTTTTTCTAAAGACCGTGACTGTGTTAAGGGGTTTTGCAATAGTCTACCTGTTTCCATACGTTAAAACTGTGCGTTATTGAATTTTTCTGTCAGAGGGCATGGCATGGGTGGACAGTGCGATGTAAACACACAAGAACACAGTCTTCGCAAACTGAAAACCACAAAGAACACAGTGAAGATGACACAAAGATATGGTCTTTAGACGATGTATAAAAAGTCCAAATTTATTGGTGGGTCCATATAAATAATGTACATCAAAAAGACTATCTGTTTTTATCTCACCTAGAATGTAAACCGCACTGAACCCTGGAAAGGGGATATTAGTGGTATACAAGAATTGAATTGAGAAGATCAGTGCAATACCCAAAAGAACATTTTTAAATCCAGAGTTCCATATTTAAAAAACATCCAGGAATGTCAGACATTTCCAGCTCTATTTACAAAGCCTTGTTACTAGAATGTAACCTACCTTGAGCTACCACTGAAAAGGTATGAGCTAAATGAAACAAATGCAGCAGTTAATACCTTAACAGCAGTGGCGTTCCTAGGGTGGTTGACACCCGGGGCGGATCGCTGATGCGCCCCCCCCCCCCGGGTGCAGCGCGACCCCTCCACCCCCGGCGAAAGGACACCCCCCCCGGGTGCATTTTTACCTGCTGGGGGGGCGGGGGTGCCGCACGCCTGTCGGCTTCACTCGTTCCATGCTCCCTCTGCCCCGGAACAGGAAGTATTCCGGGGCAGAGGGAGCACGGAACGAGCGGAGCCGACAGGCGCGCGGCACCCCCCCCCCCCAGCGGCGTGCACCTGGGGCGTACCGCCCCCACCGCCCCCCCTTGGTACGCCACCGCTTAACAGACAGATGTTTAACACAGAAATACTATAAGAATGCACTAACGTGAAAGGAGGTAGGGAACGGGTAGAGAATGAGCCCCTACAGTTGACATGGAGGGAGGTATCGTGCATTGCAGATAATATAGCCCAGTTAAGGCTACCTCAATAGGTGTAATGAACTGCATCGTGTTATCTGCAATGCAGTTAATTTTATTTATTTATTATATTTCATAAATTGCTAATCGCCAAAAAGGCGGTTAACAGTTAAATGCTGAGAGGAGCAAAGAGGAAAATAGGATTGCTGCTAAGAGAGGGGAAGAGAAGGAGGGAAGAATACAGGAGTAATAGAGGCTGGGAAGGGAAGAAAGTAAGCTAAACAGAGAAACAAAGTTACATTTTCCTCTGCATTAGCTAAATGAAATACTGCTGGTTTTGCAAGTATCATGGTTAGTGCAGCAGCCCCAGAACCGGGGGGAACTGGGTTCAATTCCCACTGCAGGTCCTTGTGACTCTGGGAAAGTCACTTAACCCTCCATTGCCCCATGTACAAAATAAGTGCCTGTATATAATATGTAAACAACTTTGAATGTAGTTGCAAAACCCACAGGTGTTATATCAAGTCCTATTTCCATTTCCCTATTTGAGATTCTACATGGAATGCTGCTCGGTTTCAAAACTGAGCATGCGTGGCCTGAGGGTCCAGCAGCTGCTTGGCAGGCAATATAAGGGGGGCCCAGCGCTGGAGTTTTCTCTCTCCTGCTCTCCTGTCGGGATGCGATCATCCAGGTCCCTTCAGGAGCAGGTAAGAGAGAGAGAGACCCCGGTGTCAGGCCCCCCTTGGAGGCCCAGGCCTGGGGAATTTTGGCCCCCTTGCCCCCCCCCTCTCGGTGGCCCTGGCTGGCGGGGCAGGACTTGCGGATCCCTACCACCCACACCAGTGGAGCACTGATTTTGGGTGGAGGCCCACCCGTAGCTATGCCGCTGGTACATAATAATTTACATTCTTTATTCAAGGCAGGATTCATTGGTGACTAGAGAGGGAATTCAGTCCAATTTCTTATGCTATAAAGGAGTCTCACTACTAAGCCTGTCGTATAATTGTAAGGGGGTACTTAAATGGTTAACATTGGCCAGCATCATATTTCCATTTGTTCTTTCATACCAAGTGATGTCTTTTCTACCTGCGAGTGTTCACTGTGTTGCTGTACTGTGTCAAGTCAGTGTGCCTACAAAATGCCCTGGGTCATGAACACATTGTAAACAAGCTAACGAGCTCAGCTGAGGTATCCTTTAGAAAACAGTTTAACGATAAAGAAAATAAAGTTGATGGTTATTTGGAAAGTAGGCTACCTATCAGCTTTATGGGTAACAGCCACGTTAATGACTGTATAGCTATGAGATTTGCTTAAGAAAAACAGAAGTGGATAAAAATAAGAAATGTAGGGTATCTGTAAAAAGCTCCTCAGCGTCAAATGGGAAATGCATTCTCGGTCGTTAAGAGGTTGATAATCCAAAACTGGCAAAGCAAAAAAGATTTTAAAAAAGGTGAACAAAGAGTTGGCTATGAACACCAAAGAAGCACCACAGGATTCGGCTGTAATATCTCACAGCAGATCACACTGAGTTGTTCAATAAAATCGGCTGTGAGATATTACAACTGAATCCTGTGATGCTTCTTTTGGTGTCCATGGCCAACTCCTTACTCTCCTTTTATTGTGAACATAATGTTTTTCCTCTCTGTTTGGACAGAAGATAAAAATAATACAAATGGAAAAGGTTTTCAGTCAATATCAGCTGGTAACGGTCAGCAATTTCTTTTTTTTAATGCTGAGCTCCACAGGAAGAAGTAGGCATGAATATTCAATGCAGGGCCATATCCGGACATCAGGTTTGAATACCCAGGTCCATACTAGCATGTGTTAGCTACTAGGTCTTATGCGGGTCTCGGCCAATATTCAGCTTGGACCTACTGCGGACACTTATGTAGACCCCAGCTGAATATTGGCGAAGGCCCACATAAGGGAAGTGTGTAAACTCACCACCTCCCCTCCCCTGCAATCCAGATCTCCCGTCCCCAAAGACAGGAAGGCCCCAACCAAGTTCCACAATCCCCCCACTTCCGTAGACCCCCCCCCCCAACTCCTGCCCATTGTGGCTCTGGTCACAAAATGGCCACGTGACCTCTAATGAGTACTGCAAGAGTGCAGCTAGGGGTTAGAGCAGCCATTTTGTGACTGGAGCCGGACCAGCAGGAGCGAGTGGGCATCTTTCCTACTCATAGGACCCCCTAGAACACCAAGGATATGTAAAGGTAGGCCCAGGGGGTCCTACTGGGGAGGTTGGGGCTTGTCAGGGCCCTCCTGTCATTAGAAGTGGGAGCAGTGGCGTAGCCACAGGTGGGCCTGGGTGGGACAGGGCCCACCCACTTAGGGCTCAGGCCCATCCAACAGTAGCACATGGTAATGAAAATGCTGCTCTCCACAATACTGGCACCTTCGTATGCTCAGTTTTCAGCGCATGCCTGCTGCAGACTACCAAGGTGGAAACTGGAGAGAAGCATTTTCCCACCAGCTGAGATATTGTTTTGGTGTGGGGGTGGGGGAGAGAACATTTGGTGCCCACCCACTTCTTGCACAGGCCCACCCAAAATCTGCTGTCTGGCTACGCCCCTGAGTGGGAGGGAGGGTGGATCCTTATTATGGGGGGGGAGGGGCATCAGAAACCCTGATGTTGCTACCCAGAAGCTAACTGGGCACTGGACAATATTCAGACTGGTGCCCAGTTAGCTCGGCATCTAAAGTTAGGACAGCCTTTTTGTGTTAGGACAGCCTTTTTGTTGTCCTAACTTTAGCCAGTTACTTAAATGGTTAACAGTCTGACTATCACCACTAACCAATTAAGTACTGGCTCTGCCCAAGCACCAACCATGTACTGGGCTCACCTGCCTGGTTAAATTGCTTTGAATATTGACTGGGATTTTTTTTTTCTTCCTTATGGGTTACTTTTCACTTTACATACATAGTAACATAGTAAGTGACGGCAGAAAAAGACCAGTACGGTTCATCCAGTCTGCCCAACAAGACATGTTTCTGTTGTTCTACTGGCACATGCTAAATTGCTTTAGCGCATGCTAAAATAATTTAGGGATGAAGTTATCAGTGCAAGCTACTGTTAAGAGGCATTATATTAGCACTAACTCAGGCGATTTAATACAGGTCCCATTTTATGCAATGAGACTTGGGGGGGAGGTTATCAATGTGGGCTACCTTTAAGATGTGTTGTCTTACCATTAACTCGTAGTATTTAAGCACAGGTCCCATTTTATACATTGAGACCTAGTTACTAATAACTGGGGTTAACAGTGAAATAACATGTCTTAATTGTAGCCCAGTTTCATAATTTTTCCCCTTAGTGTGCACCAACCCTCCCAACCCCCCAGTTTACAAAGCCACGCAGCAATGCCAACACAGCCCATTCAAAGTGATTGGCATTAGCGTACCAGCAGCTGCTAGCACGGCTTTGTAAACGGGGGGGGGGGGGGGGGGGGTAAATTAACAAAAGCAAAAGAAATGTTTATGTGTGTTACTTCACGATTAAAACAGCTCTTATTATTCCATCATTCTAACATGACAGTACATTTCTATAAGATAAATGAGAAAATGTACCCAGTTATATTTGAAAAGATATTCAGTATCAGTTACCCAATTAACTGGCTGAATATCGCATCTGTCAGCAAGGGAAAAGTAGAGTATCCAACATAACTCTTCCAAAAACCAAGGAGTTGAAGTCAAGCAATAGGTCTTTATTGAATCTTAAACACCAAAAAATAAGACATTACACGACATAGACATAATTGAAATCTTATCACTTGACTGATCAACCTCCTTACCACTAATGAATAAGCATAACCACTTCAATTGTTATGTTACATGTATGTTACTATGTATGTATGCAACTTAACACATTACCATTTGTAATTCTGTTACCCGGAAATGGCAACCATTACGGCAAATGTAAGCCACATTGAGCCTGCAAATTGTTGGGAAAATGTGGGATACAAATGCTACAAATAAATCAATAAATCAAAGACTCGACACGGCACCATGTTTCGGCTATGCACCCGCCTTAGGAGTCTATAAGTAAATACAGTAATTAACTATTAAAAACAATAATGTTGTAAAGATTAAAACTGAATACACAAAGCACTTAGGAAACCAGCCTATGAAATAATCACCAACCACCCTGGCTGTCTATTGAGCCACTAGTGTCACTACGTTTGGGTAGGTTGCCAGGTGCCCTTGACCTGGATTGGCCGCTGTCGGGGACAGGATCCTGGGCTCGATGGACCTTTGGTCTTTTCCCAGTATGGCATTACTTATGTACTTATGTAATTCTTGTATACCACTAATATCCCCTTTCCAGGGTTCAGTGCGGTTTACATTCTAGGTGAGACAAAAACAGATAGTGTTGGGTGATCATCTTCTGATCATTAAAAAAAAAACATAGGTATCAAACATACTGACGTTCTTTGGAAAATATTTCTGCAGACCAAACCTAATATTATTTGTGTGTTCCTTTGTTCTAAAAAGATCTGACTAAAAAGCCATATCGTATAGTTGTGCAGGAAATCCAAAGATACTAAAAACCTGTACTGTACTGTTCTTCGGTTTGTTATTCAGGTTGACATATTTTTTATCATGTAATTTGTGGTTTAGTAAAACTAAATGCAGAAAAATGAATTATGAAACCAGGTAATCCTTATCTAATAAGAGCAGCTGAAATACCAGTATCAGAAATGGTTTGTTACTGCACACAGTTACAAGCTAATTAAAAGACGTACCCATAACGCAAAAGAAAAAAAAAACAACTTAATGAAAATGAATGCCTGGTAATGCCATCCACAGATCACAAGCTTGGTCCTTTTCATTAGCCGTTGCTTTAGAATGGAAGGTTTTTGTTCATCTAATTGTATTCAGCCTCCCTCGTTATAAAGCTATTTTCTGAAGCCATGCATTATAGTGCATTTTGAATTTAAACAGAAGCAGTATAATGGCATTTACTACAGTTGAGTGCTAAAACATAACAGTCTCTGTAACACAGAAATTTGTAATGAAAGACAAGAGCGTACTAATATAGCTGTTCGGTTGTCTTTTATTGACGTGAAATTTGAAACCAAGACACTGAAAAGAACATGCCTGGGGGACAAGTTTGACTGCCAGAACAGCAAGACATAAGCCCTAGGATTCTATATAGCATGACAAGTTGCATGCGCAAATCCGGTCGTATTCTGTATTTGTGTGCATAACTTAATTAGTTAACAAGCCAATCAGTGCTGATAATTGCCACTTAACAAGCAATTAATTGGCATTAATTAGAATTTACACACAGAACTATCTAAGCCAGTGGTTCCCAAACCTGGTCCTGGAGGCTCCCCAGCCAGTCAGGTTTGGGAACCATTGATCTAAGCGTATTCTATAAAGTGATGTACATAAATTCTACGTCACATAGTTGAAAAGGGGGCGTGGCCATGGGCATTTCTCAAATCTATTTGCGTCGTTATAGAATACACCCGGGCTGTTCGTAATTTAGGCGTTGGGATTACTTGGCATAACTGCCCACGACTAAATGTAGTCATGCAGACAGGCACTCGGCTTATTCTATGATCTGGATGGAAATATAGGCTTATTCTATAAAGTACGCCTAGGCGTATTTTGTTTTTCGGCACGGATTTTTCAGATGCCATATATAGAATCTAGCCCAAGATGGGTTCATGGAACTTCCATCCTGAACTCTGTTTGCATTTTTTTCATAGAGGTAGAATGGGGTTTTCTTATATTTAGAAGTTTCTCTGAAGACATATGTAAAGTATCTTGAGAACAGTATGGTTAAACGTGACCAGAAAAGGTTGGTTTAAGCAAGCTTAATAATGAACGGTTAAGTCATACTCAGGTGCTACTTCAGAAAGACTAATGCTCTCGGGCTTCTACTCACTAGGTCCAGCCACTCATTAGGCATGACTAGGCCGGGCATCAGCTTCTTGGGAGCAGCAGTCAAAGCAAAATAATAGGTTGTAACGTACACAAGCACAGCACATACTTTAACCTGGATTTTTCATAGGATGTTTGTGTGATGATCAAGTTTGTTGAGTTTAATTTGCCAAATGTTGGGGGTGGGGTGCAGGCTAGGGGCTAAAAGTTAATCGAGGGGGTAGTATGAGGCTGAAGGTTCACCTGGGGTGACCACCACCCTTGCACTGGCTCTACTACTCACTGTCATCAAGTAAACCTGGTAGATATTAAAATGTATCAGATGAAGGACCTGCATGAGAAATTTCTTAAGAAATTAAGGTCATGGGACAGGAGGCAATGCCCTTTTCGGGACTGAAAAATGGGTAAAAGATAGGAAACAGAGCGTAGGACTTTATGTTCAGCTATTCATATAGGAGGTCTTTTACTAAGCCGCGGTTTCATTTTTGGCTCGTGGTAGAAATCAGCTGCCGTAAAAATGCTGAGACGCCCATGGCATTTACCGCCAGCTGATTTTTTACCGCAAGCTAAAAACCACCACAGCTACCAAAAAGCAAATAGAATGTTAGGGATTATTTCAAAAGGACCAGAGAACGAAACTGAGAATATCATGACTCAACACACCCTGAAAAGGTAACAGACCCTCCTCCCCCCGATCCCCCTCCTCCAACAGTTACTGGGGTTGCTCTGGTTCAGTGGAGGGGTAGAAGCAATCCCCTGGCAATCCTACCCCATTTTTCTCAGTTAGACCCCTAGTGGTTGTATTGCAAGATTACCACTAAAGATCACAGCTGCTTCGACTTGCTCATTAGAAGAATGTGGTATGGCAAATTCTAAATAAACAATAAACGTAAACATGCTAATCATGGACCAAAATAGGATCTTCTAGGGATCAGTCCTGCCTGTCCACTAAACTACCAGGACAATCCCAGATACATGCTGGGAAATTGTGGGAGGGGGAGAGGGTTGGTTCTTTTTCAAGAGGTGTCAGGTGCATTTGGGGGGGGGGCTACAGAGTGGACAAACAATGCTCAGCTGGATCAGATGACTCATGGGGGTTGTGGTGGGATAATACCTAAATTACAAGACCCCAAAATGATTCTTACCAGAGGAAGGATTGATAATGAAACTTTTTTGGAAACATATCTACGCTAATAATTGGTCAGCGCAACCCAATTCTGACCTCTTCCTTACAGTCTGGGATGAAAGGTGCAAAATGATCTTAAAAATTGCACCACTTTGCACCAAAAGTTTATGTATATGCAACCCTTCTCCGTGGTTTGGGTGACAGAGCCGGTGGTGGGAGGCGGGGCTGGAGGTTGGGAGGCTGGGATAGTGCTGGGCAGACTTATACGGTCTGTGCCGGGGCTGGTGGTTGGGCAGCGGGGATAGTGCTGGGCAGACTTATACGGTCTGTGCCAGAGCCGGTGGTGGGAGGCGGGGCTGGTAGTTGGGAGGCGGGGATAGTGCTGGGCAGACTTGTACGGTCTGTGCCCTGAAAATGCCAGTTACAAATCAAGGTAAAATATACACAAAAGTAGTACACATGAGTTTGTCTTGTTGGGCAACCTGGATGGACCGTGCAGGTCTTTTTCTGCCGTCATCTACTATGTTACTTTGTTACTCAGGCACATTAAATGCTTCATGGAGGTGTAAGGGTGGACGGATTATGCTTAGCTGGATTGCGGATCAGAAGGAGGGGGAGGGGTTAAGTGGGGATGCTCCAGGTTCCTTTTTATGCACTGGCAAGTCGCAGAGATGTACTTCCCACCCTATCTGCTGATGTGTTTATCTCATCTCATTGCACCTCATTCAAAAATGAACAGGAAAAACATGACATTTTATGTTTTATGGCTGTCAATGAGAGTGAACACTCTTTGCAAATAGTGATCACTCTATAGAAAGAGTGGGTTCTCTTTGCAAAGACTGCACACTCTCGATGACACACTTCCAATGACGAACAAATGCCTGGGAAAAAAAATAAACATTCCCAGAAATGTAGGGTTACCATATGGCTCCAGAAAAAGGAGGACGGATTGAGCCAGCCGGGTTTTACTTCCATTGCTTTCAATGGAAAGCAATTGCAGTAAAACCCGGCTGGCTCAATTACTTCCATTGAAAGCAATGGAAGTAAAACCCGGCTGGCTCAATCCGTCCTCCTTTTTCTGGAGCCATATGGTAACCCTACAGAAATGACACAACATTTTCTGGCTGCCCATCCCTACTCTTTTCTCCAATCTCATCGGGAACTGCTTTGCTCATACTTCAGCCAGTTGTAAGCTCTAGGCTCTACTGGTCAGTTCCAGGGCCTCTAGAACTTTGGGTAGTCTCGCTGCCTCCTGCCCTCTAAAGAGAAAATCTAGAGAGAAAATCTCCATCTTGGCTTCACTACAGCAAGGAAAGTCTCACAAGCCTCTTTCAACCTGGAAAATCCATCACCTCTTTTTACTGGTTCAACATTCATCAATTGCAGCATTCTCCTCCATTCATTTCCCACAGAGGTCATTCAATCAATCACAAGCCCATCCTGTAAATGGCTGCTAAACTGGGACAATTAATTCATACAGGCTCTGCCACACTCTGGCTTCAACAATCTTCATGCAGTAAGCTTCTTGTTTTCATTTCTCTCTTAAA
Source organism: Microcaecilia unicolor (assembly GCF_901765095.1). Lineage (NCBI taxonomy): Eukaryota > Metazoa > Chordata > Amphibia > Gymnophiona > Siphonopidae > Microcaecilia > Microcaecilia unicolor. The sequence goes on along the minus strand of NC_044038.1, from coordinate 15,112,554 downwards.
GCATTAGAAAGTAAGACTTTGAGTTTCTTCTATGAATGTTGGATTGGTTTAGCTCTCTATCTAATATTCCACTGGAGAAATGTGGTGTGAGGACAGAAATGTAAATGCAGAGCAGGTGCTGGCCACACTGATAGCATTTATCACCAAGGCTTTGCACTTTTCACATGTTAAATTTTGCAACTAATATGTTGTACGTGCAAAACTTTACTACACTTTGAAAATACATGGATAGGCAAGTTATATGTTAACCAGCTGCCAGTCAGCATATAATTTGCTTTGACTATGAGACTTCTAAATTTTTCAAACACCTTCTGATAAAAAGGTGAAGTTCAGTGACCTTCAGTAGTACTTTTCAATTTATACGCAAATAATCTCCCAGTTACTCAGTCCAGAAAATTCATTTATGCAAATGACATATGCCTTGGCTTGCAATCAGAAAGCTTTTCAAACTTGGAAGGTGGTCTAAACACTGATACGGCTGCAATTCAGCAGTACAGTCAATCCTGGCGACCCACTCCAAGTTCCAGTACAACAGTCTCCTTGGAGTTCCATCTACGTCCTTCAAATACAGCAAAGAATGTAAACATTTTTCTTATTTGTCAAAGACTGCAACATGAACCAAATCCGTTGTATGATGATGGGGTCACTTGACTGCACCCTCACTTGTAAAACAGCTGGCAAACTAAAGTGGTGTAGCAACCTGATTTCAAAGTTGGCTGGAAGAAACTGGGAAACACATGTGACGACCTTGAGAATGATTACTCTGTGGTGGAATACTGTGCACCAGTCTGGTCCCAACCTACATATGTGTAATGGGTCGACACACAGCTAAATTCTACAGTGTGGACCATTAGTGGCACACTGTGACTGACAGACGTTCAATAACTATCAGTGCTGAGTAATATTGCCCCACCATACCTTCATTACAGTGGCACCGCAGCAAGTTTACTCACTAGAATCCGAGAAATCCCAGAGTTTCTACTTCACCACTACATTTACAGGATGTCCTTCTCCAAAATTACTGCTATTTAGAAATTCCTCTATCTCCATCCCTGCCACCGGCTCTTCGTGTTTTGGACAGGGAGTCAGGTACAGGAGAAGCCTGAAACGTCAGTCCTGATCCTGCAGGAGATCCCCAGTCGAGTGGCTGAATCGGAACCACGGGGATTGGGGGAGACAATTGATCCTCCTGAACTGAGAGTTGGAGGCATAGGTGAGACTTCTTTGTCAACATTTGCTGTTCCTCCTTTGCTCAAGCCACCTGCGGTCACTCTTGAAGATCTATGGAAGGCATTGGAATCTATCCAGAAGCTCTGTGAAATGTCTGCACAAACTGCTTCTCAATCTTTGGCTAAATCACAGTTGACTGAGTCTGAAATTAATACTTTGAAAAGAAACGTTGATTTGGATCAAGATGTAAAACTTATTAAGAGCACTTAATCCTCTCTGGTGGTGGACCAGATGGTTATCCATCGAAGGCTAGAACTTATGGAGAACAAAGCTAGGTCTTTAAACTTACATATTTTGAATTTCCTTCGTATAATCTCAATGGCACCTAGAGAGGCTTTCTATACTTAAAAGACATTTTAAAATTTCCAGAAAATACTATGCCCCCTTTAAATAATATATATTATGTCCCACTCGCTGGGAAAGATCATGGAGGGCCTACACAACTGAATCCTCTGAATTAGATGTTACTGGCCTGTTGGAGCTTCTGGAGAATTTGTGACTGGGACTGTTTCCTTTGTTTTTGCTCAGGTTAGAGATTCAGTGATGTGTTTGCATTTCCATTTTTAAAATGTAGAATTTCTTGGATATAAGATTAGAATTTTCCGGATGTAATAAAAAAAACCAGGAGCGTAGGAAACAGTTTCTTGCTATGAAGCAGGAAATCCTGATTCTTAAGTTTTAAATTTTTCTTATGGTTTCCAAATAAATGTAAGAATTAAATGCATGAAGCATCATATGGGATAAGCAGTATAAAATGTTTTGTACATTTTTAGGATCTTGCCAGGTATTTGTGACCTTGACTGGCCACTGTTAGAAACAGGATGCTGGACTCGATGGACCTTTGGTCCTTCTCAGTATGGCAATACTTATGTACTTATGTATGTATTTATGATCCAACACAGTTGCAAACTTTCAACCTAGGAATCAAGTGTAGATGTGATTACAGTGAAAGTATGAAGTTAATGGAATATTATAAATATGTGGATTGGGGTTTTCAGTGCCTGAATGTTAGATCTAATAATTGTTATTTTCCTCATTAAGAGTTAACAAAGAACTATTAATAACAATTTTCCTTCTATTCTTGGAATCCTCCCAATTTTGGTCCCTGCAATTTTCATTTTACATTCTTTTTGTTGTTTTATTCCTTTGCTTTCTGTAAGAATTCCTTTTCAATATGAAAAATTTCTATTCAAGATTGTTTCTTGATGTATAATTTTGAAATTTATAAATAAAATAATAAAAAAGAATAAACCAATTGATGAATCAAAATTAAAACTTTAAACAGCACTTGGAATTTAACAGGTAGCCGGTGAAGCTTCTTTAAAACAGGTGTCATGTGATCTGATCTCTGTGCACCAGTAATTAAACGAGCTACATCATTTTACATAACCTGCAGTGCCTGGATTCTAGCAGCTGATATTCCCAAGTATAATGAGTTACAATAATCTAATCTTGTTATAGCCAGGCTCTGCATAATTATTCGAAGATCATAATTACATATCATCCCCTTTAACTTACTGAGAAAATGTAATTGGAAAAAAATTAATTGAGATCACATGATCAACTTGATTCTGCTACTGTCTAGCAATACTCCCAAATTCCGAAGAGAAGGTTTCACCTTAAAATCTACTCCTTGATACTTCAAAATTGACGGCAAAGAAGGTTTCAGTTGCACCCATGATATTGGGAGCTAAGGGAAATGGGACTTGATATACTGCCTCTCTGTGGTATTTTGCAACTACATTCATATTTACAGGTACTTATTTTGTAACTGGGGCAATGGAGGGTTAAGTGACTTGCCCATAGTCACAAGGAGCTGCAGTGGGACTTGAACCCAGTTCCCCAGGATCAAAGTCCACTGCACTAACCACTAGGATACTCCTAGCTGCTTGATCTTCCACCAAATTCCTCTACCATTACACTAGTTACCTATTGATATTCAAGCCTAATGTTGACTTCTCATGAGCAGCAAAGCACACCCAACAGCTCTAGGCAGTAAATTGTTAGGTGCACAAATCATTACAGAACTGGTTAATTTTTTTTGTTTGGCAGTTTCCTCCGACTCATCTGAGCTTCCAGCTCAATTATAACCAGCCTCTGTTGAGTGATTTATTTTTTGTTACATTTGTATCCCATGCTTTTCCCACTCATGGCAGGCTTATTGCGGCTTACATGGGGCAATGGAGGGTTAAGTGACACAAGGAGCTGCCTGTGCCTGAAGTGGGAATCGAACTCAGTTCCTCAGGACCAAAGTCCACCACCCTAACCACTAGGCCACTCCTCCATTGTTGCTACTATTTGAGATTCTACATGGAATGTTGCTATTCCACTAGCAACATTCCATGTAGAAGTCGGCCCTTGCAGATCACCAATGTGGCCGTGCAGGCTTCTGCATGGAATGTTGCTAGTGGAATAGCAACATTCCATGTAGAATCTCCAATAGTATCTATTTTATTTTTGTTACATTTGTACCCCGCGCTTTCCCACTCATGGCAGGCTCAATGTGGCTTACATGGGGCAATGGAGGTTTAAGTGACTTGCCCAGAGTCACAAGGAGCTGCCTGTGCCTGTGTGATGGTGCTATGAGCTTTTATTTGCAATGACCTGAGGATTTTTCAGTTTTATTTTTATACCTCCCTCTCAGCTCTGTTTAACCACCTCAGTAACAGCTCTAAGCCAGGGGCCACAAATTGCACAGCCCCGTGGAACATAGGTAACACGGAACCTAAATCTTACCGCTAGGCTGGTGATCCATTCCGCATTCAAGCAATAGGTACTGTACCTAGACTAGTTTGCTCAGGGACATTAGAACAGCTGCTTCTCATGCTGCTTTCAGACCTCAGTTGAAAGCTTTTCTATTTGATAAACTAATGAATGCTTAGTTTCTATTTAATTATTATATTATCTGCTGTTCTGATTATTTTTTAATTGTTACTCTCCCAGCAGAAGGCTAGTTTTCTTTGTTATTCGGGATCCGCTATGAACCCTGATTTGGGGAAGTTGGCGGAATATAAAAACAATGATTGGATTGAACAAGTATACAGTTAAAGATCCTGCACATCTACAATAATAAAACTCACCCTCAACGTTCTGAAGACAACGTTCTGAAGTCACTCAGTCACTCCCTGAAGGGTTCATGGATTCATGGTGGTGAAGCCACAACACTGACCATGTCTCTCTGCCCCGCCCTCGCATGACGGACCAATCAGAAAAACACCCTCAACATTCTGAAACACAAAGGACCATCACAACACCGTTCCCAGGCAACACTAGGCAACGTAAGATGGACCAATCAGAGGAAACTACGTGACAATAAGGGAGGAGCATTCCCCAGCAGAATGGCTCATTATCTGTGCAGCAAGGAGATCACAGAACCACCGCTGGAAAAAACAAAACAAAACAAAACAAAAAAAGACACACATCAACAACCTGCACACACACCGCACCCTCACACACTCACACACACACACACACACACACACACAAAATAACTCTGTGACACATACACACACACAAAAAAAAAGCCACATGCTAGCGCCCGTTTCATTGGTTTTGGAAACGGGCCTTTTTTACTAGTGAATTATAAAAGATTAACACGCAGCCTCCTACCCACTTGTTTTTTCTATTGAACATTATGCCCAGCAAGAATTTTATGCTTCTCAAGACAGTCTCTCCCAGGGATGTAACCAGACCTCAATGTTCAGGGGGTCCGGAGCCCAAGTGGAGAGAGGGCACAGTTTGGCCTGCCTCCCAGCCACAACCTCCACCCCACCGCAACACCCTCATACTTTGGCTGGTGGGAGTCCCCAACCCCCACCTGCTGAAGCTTTTCTCCAGCACTGTTCTCTGCACATTGCCCACCCTGCTTCCTCTCACGTCATGTGCATGAGAGGAAGCAGGACAGGCAATGCGCAGAGAACAGTGCTGGAGCAAGGCTTCAGCTAGCAGGGGTTGGGGACCCCCCCATCAGCCAGGCCAGGGGCCCCGGATCCAATTTGGGGAGCCCAGGCCCCCAAGGCTCATGTAGCCACACCACTGGTCTCTCCTCAAAGTGTCCAATGCTTTGCAAGCAACAACAGTGCTAAAGAGCTTTTCTGATGCTGGCCCTACCCTCTGGTACTCTAAGCTGTTCTGCTGATGATCTTTGCAATTTTTGCAAACTGTGGAAGGCATGAATGCTTACATCAGTTTTACAAAGATAAAATATCACCAGTCTCAAAGGATATTCCTGCTGTGGTCTGATTTTTCTTTATCATTTAGGGATGCAGCCTCAAATTTTATTGGTTTTATGATTTTTGCCTAGGTTGTTTTGCTGTAAATTGCTTTCTAGTCACTAAGGAGAGGCAGGGGCGTAGCTATATGGGGCTACGGGGGCCTGGGCCCCCCAGATTTGGCCCTGCCCCTGTCGCCAACCCTCCCCCACCACCGCTGGGTACCTGTGCTGGCAGGGGTCCCCCAACCCAGCCGAAGTCCTCTTCAGCCAGTCTCCGGGCCGGCGGGTTGCTGCAGGTGATGTCCACACCTGTCCACACCCACCCTGTTAGAATACCAATGATATACTTTGATGTCCCCATGCATACCTCCGACCCACCCCCATCCTCCCACCCTGTCAGACTGTCATAGTAATGCTTGAATGTTTTTCACTTATATACACTGTCAGCTAGCACATTTGCTTATTTCCGATCTGATGAAGAAGGGCAACCTTGAAAGCTAATCAAGAAATGTATTAAGTTATGTCCAATAAAAAAGGTATCATCTTATTTTCTTTTCCATGTTTTATTTGGTTTGATTTCTATAGATTCTACATGGAATGTTGCTATTCCACTAGCAACATTCCATGTAGAAGTCGGCCCTTGTAGATCACCAATGTGGCTGCGCAGGCTTCTGCTTCTGTGAGTCTGACGTCCGGACGTCAGACTCACAGAAACAGAAGCCTGCGCAGCCTTCTACATGGAATGTTGCTAGTGGAATAGCAACATTCCATGTAGAATCTCCAATAGTAGCAACATTCCATGTAGAATCTCCAATGGTATCTATTTTACTGTCATAGTAATGCTTGAATGTTTTCACTTATATACACTGTCAGCTAGCACATTTGCTTATTTCCGATCTGAGGAAGAAGGGCAACCTTCGAAAGCTAATCAAGAAATGTATTAAGTTATGTCCAATAAAAAAGGTGGTATCTTATTTTCTTTTCCATGTTTTATTTGGTTTGATTTCTATAGATTCTACATGGAATGTTGCTATTCCACTAGCAACATTCCATGTAGAAGTCGGCCCTTGTAGATCACCAATGTGGCCGCGCAGGCTTCTGCTTCTGTGAGTCTGACGTCCGGACGTCAGACTCACAGGAAACAGAAGCCTGCGCAGCCTTCTACATGGAATGTTGCTAGTGGAATAGCAACATTCCATGTAGAATCTCCAATAGTAGCAACATTCCATGTAGAATCTCCAATGGTATCTATTTTACTGTCATAGTAATGCTTGAATGTTTCACTTATATACACTGTCAGCTAGCACATTTGCTTATTTCCGATCTGAGGAAGAAGGGCAACCTTCGAAAGCTAATCAAGAAATGTATTAAGTTATGTCCAATAAAAAGGTATCATCTTATTTTCTTTTCCATGTTTTATTTGGTTTGATTTCTATTGATAACCTTAAGTGGACTAACACGGCTACCACACTCCTCTACTGCAGGTGATGTGAAAGCCTAGGATTCTGTTCTGTGTGAGTCGTCCTGACGTCCTGCACGGAGAGGCAGTCAATATAATAAATAAATTACCTCAAATATCTGGAGAGCTATATTCTACATAATTATAGTCTAAACAATAACCAACCAAGTAGGATGCATCAAAGAAGTGAAACATGATTGCGCATGTCAGCATGAACAGAGGTTTTACATGGCAGTTATAATATAACAAAACTACCTGATCTCACTTCACTTATTACAAGCCAACATTTGTAATTCGCATGTGAATTCATCCTTTTATAGTGAAAGCCTCTATTCAGATCATTTTAAACAAAATAAACACTTATCCTTTAACTTTTTCTAAGAAAATATGTCTTTCATATGATGCCAGCATTTAACTTAGCTCCACCAAGACACAGCTATCGCTGGAGGCTCAGATTAAAAGCCACCAGCTTTAGTGAAATTTTGGCATTTGATGAAGTCCCTCATGAGAGACTCTTAAAGAAATTAAAAGTAATGAATGGTCATTATTCTCGATGGAGAAGGGTAGTTAGTGGGGTCCCTCAGGGGTCTGTGCTGGGACCGCTGCTTTTAACATATTTATAAATGACCTTGAGATGGGAGTAACTAGTGAGGTAATTAAATTCGCAGATGACACAAAGTTATCCAGGGTCGTCTCGTCACGGGAGGAGTGTGAAAGATTACAAGAGGACCTCGTGAGACTGGGGGATTGGGCGTCCAAATGGCAGATGAAGTTCAAACGTTGACAAGTGCAAAGTGATGCATGTGGGAAGGAGGAATCCGAATTACAGCTATGTCATGCAAGGTTCCACTTTAGGAGTTACGGACCGAGAAAGGGATCTGGGAGTCATCGTGGATAGGACGTTTGAAATCTTCAGCTCAATGTACTGCGGCGGCTAAGAAGGCAAACAGAATGTTGAATTATTATTAGAAAAGGGATGGAAAACAAGCATGAGGATGTAATAATGCTGTTATATCACTCCATGGTGCGACTGCACCTGGAGTATTGGTGTTCAGTTCTGGTCGCCTCATCTCAAAAAAGATATAAAGGAATTGGAGAAGGTGCAGAGAAGGGCGATGAAAATGATAAAAAGGGATGGGACGACTACACTATGAGGAGAGGTTAAGACGGCTAGGACTCTTTAGCCTGGAGAAAAGGCGGCTGAGGGGTGATATGATAGAGGTCTACAAAATAATGAGTGGGGTAGAGTGGACGGATGTGAAGCGTTTGTTTACCGCTTTCTAACAATAATAGAACCAGGGGACACAAGATGAAATTAGAATGTGGTAGGTTTTAAAAACAAATTGGAGAAAGTTTTTCTTTACTCAGCGCGTGGTTAGACTCTGGAACTCATTGCTGGAGAAGGTAGTGACGGCAGCTGGCCTTGCTGAGTTTAAAGGGGTCTGGACAGATTCCTGAAGGAAAAGTCCATTGATCGTTATTAAATTTGGGTTTTTGCCAGGTTCTTGGGGCCTGGATTGGCCGCTGTCGGAGACAGAGTGCTGGGCTTGATGGACCTTTGGTCTTTTCCCAGCGTGGCAGTGCTTATGTACTTATGTACTTATGATATGAGGCAATGCTTCGCCGTGAACTGGACACTGGCTAAAAGACAAGAAACAGAGCAGGACTAAATGGTCAGTATACCAGATTAGAAAGGGTCAATAGTGGAGTGTCCAGGATCTATCCTGGGACCTGCACTCTTAACATATTCATAAATGACCGGAAGAAAGGGAGAAATGAGCAAGGTAATCAAAATTGCAGATGGCACCATTATTCAAAGCTATTAAAAGAGCAGAGGATTTGCAGAAGAATCTTCTGAGGCTAGAATAAATGGTGCCGAAACTTAGGTGTCAGAAAAATCCAGTGCTATCCGATATTCTAGAAAGGCCACGTGCACAAATCCCATGCCTTTTGGGTTCCGGACTTATGCCTGCTGAAACCTGGTGTAAATGCCCGGCTCCCAAGTTAGATGTGGTTAGGCGATATTCTCTAATTCCACGCCTAACTTTTCAGAATGGCCCCTGATGTATCCATGGCCACACCCTCTTCTGGGATATGTGCCATAGGAGTTAGGCACCGGGCCTTATAGAATAACGCACATCCGGATGCATGTGCAAATTTTAATGAGTGTCCATTGACATGAGTAAGTGGTTGTTAGCACCCAATTATTGATGGTTCAGAGCTCATTATCCAATTCATTTGCGCACACCAAAGTTGGATGCAGAACTTTGGGTACCATATATAGAGTCCAGGGATGAGTGTCTAAATGGCAGCTGGTGTAGAAGTAACCTAGTGGTGAAAGCACTTGCGGATGCTCTTTGTGAGACACTTCTCCATTCGTTCCTTCAGGTGCAAACCTAGGACTAGATTTACTAAAAGGTGATCATGTGCATGAGCTACCGCAGGTCCCCATTTAATGTGTAACCCTGGTTTGCCCCTCTGAAACAGCTACCTAGGACCAGGGTCCATAAAGCAGGTTGTACTTCAGTTGATTTGGGCGCAGGCTGGGGCTGGGCTAAACCTGGTAGGTCAAAGGGCTCTTTACCCCTGGAATATTCAAAAGTTCGCTCTCAGAAAAGATGACCAGCAGTCTTAGTAAGTAACTTCAACTTTTCTTTACTGAACAACCAACTTGAAATAAGTCCATAAAAAAAAAAAAAACAACACACACACACACAGTCTATATTAGGTGCATATAGAGGTCTCAAATCAAGATCAGGGAAGATCCATTTTTCTCATTGTCCATCCCAGCTTACTATACACTGGCAGCATCCCACCAGGAATGAGGCTCCTCTACTCCCATTCCTCTCCTGCCTGTGGTGTCCTTTCCCACTAGACAATCCTCCCCTTAAGGCTCCCCACACCGAAGAACCAACTGCAGGCACCCTCTACCCTTGGGCAGAGGATTCCACCCACCAGTCATCACAGATTGGATAATCCCCTTCAGTGCTCAGGGTCTTGGTAGGGGTGGGCAACTAAAGACCTAATTCCCAAAACGTAACTCCTTTTATTTCTTCCACACCTGGCCCACTAGGGCTGGGCCTCTCCATCTTCACCCACAAGGATGGTAATTCCATCTCCCATTGCCATAGTGACCCGCAGAAATCCTTCTACCTCCTGCCTGTGGCAGAGCACTTTTTTTTTTTTTTGGGGGGGGGGGGGGGTAGCTGGTTTATGTCCAGGCAATAATTTTGACTTCCAGCACTCCTGACGACAGGGGTCACTTATGCAATGGGACCTATTACTAATAATGTGCATTATCTGCATTAGCACACACTAACATGGTAGCACACATTAGTAACTCGAGCTTTAGGGGGACAGGGATGTATCTACCTTGAGCTACCACTGAAGAGATGCAAGTTAAATAAAAATCCAGAAATCATCAAAGCACATTTTCTTAATAGAACCAGGGGACCTAAGATGAAGCTAGAATGTGGTAGATTTAAAACAATAGGAGAAAGATTTCTTTATTCAGCCGTGTAGTTGGACTCTGGAACTCGTTGCCGGAGAATGTAGTGACAGCAGTTGGCCTTGCTGAGTTTAAAGGGGGTTTGGACAGATTCCTGAAGGAAAAGTCCATTGAGCATTATTAATTTTAATTTTTATTTTGTTTTTGGGTTTTTGCTGGGTTCTTGAGGCCTGGATTGGCCACTATCAGAGACAGGATGCTGGGCTTGGTGGACCCTTGGTCTTTTCCCAGTATGGCGGTGCTTATGTTCTTATATTTTGCAACAGTTACTCAGGACTTTACCGTTAAGTAATCCTTTTCATATGTGCAATCACTGAGAGGAACATCTCATGCTATACACATGTTTCAATAAGCAGTTCCAGCTGTGACATCATCACATGAACACAACCATTCTGAGCCCATTTTCCATAAAACCATCAACAAAAAAATGCATCGCACAAGTTTCAGCCATGTGGAAAACAGTCTGTAACTGATAAATCCATCTTTATCATGTTGTAGGAACTCGAAAGCCCAATTGCTACATCAAGGTGATTGAACCACACAATTAATGATCACAGATCTAAGCTGTTCAAAAAAATGAGTATGCTTCATGCAATGAGCCATTAAGGGCATCTCCTCTCGATGATTATGAATGCAGCTCCCATGCTCCATCATGCAAGTCCAAATCACTCTTTTAGACTTTCTGATGTACAGCATTTCGCATGGGTAAATGATAGTATAAATGACTGATGCTGTAGTACAATCAGATGGAAATTTGAATGAAAAAAGTACAACATGTAAGTATCAACCAATTTACCTTGAGTGGCCTGAGGGGCAAAAAGAACAAACACCACAGAGATGAAATTGACGGAGGCAGGTGGTACTTATAGAATAATTTATTGAGGCTACCCCTTTTTAAGTTTTTACCACAGAGATGCAATCCTACAGTTCTAGTATTCTCTACCAGTGATACTGGTGAATAAAAATGGATTGTTTAAATCCTCAGGCTCAGAACTCTTTTTAAACGCAAATATAAGTATCTGATTGAAACTTTATAGTGTTGCAAAACCTGCCAATACTGCAAAATAATGGTCTGTACTTTATTAAAGAGGTTGCAGAAAGGCAGTACATCATACGATCCTGTGATGTTTTCTAGGATGATACAAGTAAAAACTGATGGTTAGCAAATAAAGGTCTTTTAAATGCTTATTTGTTGAAGAATTCGGGAAAATAAACCACTAAAGCTAAGTCTTAGTTTCATGTCCAAATTCTTCAACGTATAAGCTCAAGCAATGCAGCTTAAGAAACTATCCTCATAAATAAATTCTCCTTAAGATGTTATGAATGGTAATTAGTAACTTAAAGAAGAGTATTATTATCCTTGATTAGTGAGTGACTCTCTCACCCATAATCAGAATCAGCAGAAGTGTGCGCCCTGGACGCTGGTACTGTAGCCCCCTGGGCACAGTCACTTACAGTGTGCCAGTCTTTACTAACTAGAGATAATCCCCTCCCCCCCCCGGATTCTATAGATGGCACTCAAATTGTGCATGGAAATTGGGGCATGCATCCAATTCTGCACACCAATTTAATTGAATAACAAACCAATTAGCGGATAATTGGGCGCAATTAGAATTTACATGCGTATCTTGCTAGTTGTAGATGCATACGTAATTCTAGTGCATGCATCTGAAAAGAGGGAATGGTCATAGGAGAGGCATGGGCATTCCAGGAATTTGCATGCACTGTTACAAAATATGCCTGATCCACGCCTAATTTAGGTGCAGGGATTTACACCAGGTTTCAGTTGGTGTTCATCTTCACACCTAAAAGTTAGGTGCAGATCCCAGTGCTAGGCGTTAAAAATAATGCTTAGCGCTCATTTCTTCAGCATTTTTTGCACCATATATAGAATTTTGACCCTTGTGTAATACGCCTTTTGTCCTGCTTGTCCTTGCCCTGTCTCTGTCAAGCTTCTGTTCTTTCACAATCAAGCCCTTCATTATAGTTTAAGTTTCATACCTTATACACATACCATCAAGATGGCTTACAATGTAAACAAAATAGAAATGCATATAAAAAGAGTGAACTACAATTCACATATAGGAAAGAAAAAATAAGCATTCGCTCTGCCAATGTATCTCTCAAGCCTCAAAACATCTGCATCCATATTCCCCCAGCAAATGTTTATGGGCTTCTTTTACAAAGTGGCAGTAAGCCCAACGCAGGACAATCAAGCCATTGTGACATCACTGATGAGGTTGGCCGTTAGGTGTTGGTGGGAATGAGGCATTATGACATCACAATATCAGCTCTGGTTACCAGAGACACTCTTCACACTAAGGGAAGAAGTTAATTTTACGTGGGCCACAGTTAAGACATGTATTTTACCACTACCGATGCTATTTTAGCACAGGTCCTATTTTATGCAATGAGACCTAGTTACTAATAACTGGGGTTAACAATAAAATAACACATCACAATGGAGTCCATGTTGATATCTGCCCCTCCCCTCTTCAAGGTAAAAATGATAAGTAATCTAAGATTTGTAACCACTAGCAGGAAAGGGCAAACTAGTGAGTGTATGACTATATGTTTACTACTATATGGCCTCTTTCATGTGGCTTCTGTTCCAATTCATGTATTTCTTTTCATGGCTGGATTTCAAATAAAAGCTATAGCAACATTCACCGATATTGCACTTCTTTGCAGAAAGGTATTCAGAGTTATGTTTATTATTTTTTGTCTCAGTGCAAAATCTAATAAAAACGCACTTTATAATTAATGGTATTTTGCCATTAGGGAAATAAGACACTTACCAATTACTTCCAGTTTTGTCCATAAAGAATAATGTGGATTTAAACATGGCTCTGAGTAATTTCAAAATCATTTGATGAAAAAGAAATTACACAGTTGAATTTTAGATATTGCTTACATGGGTATCAAAACACCCCCCTCCCCCCCCCAACCCCCCCCCCCCCCACATTCCAACTGAAATTATTGACTCTTTCCTGCAAAGTGAATCTGAAAAGTACAATTTATCTTAAGGCTTTTGAAAGAGAAGTAATCACTTAAAGCCACCCTGGCCCCCAAAAGATGATTGTCTGAGATAGTTTTGATCCATTGATGAGCACTATCTAATAAGTTCCCCAAGGTACTGTTTCCCTTAATCTATTAGATTTTCACAATCTTTCAGAAGTACAGGCTGCAATGCTTTATCACCCTGCGCTACCTGACAAGGTAATGTGCTTCAATTTTTTATTTTCATAGAAAGCACCATTTTTGACCTTGAAACTACAGAAAAGAATTTATTATCCCTTCTTACCCACTCTATCTATAAGACTTTTCTTTGGCTGTTGTTGCTCTGCATCGGACGCCAACACATGTATGTATTTTTAGCATTGGGCACGTTCCCGTGTCACAGCTGTGTTCTGATCCTTTGTCACCCTGACTACTGGCTAAGGTCCAAAATAGATTGCAAAGATCTCATGTAGACAGCAAAATCTGTCATACGCAGGTAGAAATTTGCCACGTAGCTTTATAAATTCAGACACGATCACTGGGAAGATGGGAGGTAAATGGAAAAATCTCTTAAAGGTTCCGGCGAACTTTAATTTCTTATAAAGTAGAATGGAACAGAGGAAGACAGATTGCTCTCAGGATGAAGTCTGACTAATGTAAACAGCAAGACCAAGAAGTACCAGAACAATATGAATAAATAGAGAAACAGAGTATGTGCCAGAACATATCTTGTGACTGGGAATTTTTAGTGGCTTGTATCTAGTGCATGGAGACAGCCATGAGCATGGCGCCCATAATCTGGCGGCCTACCCTACCCCCTTCCTTCTTTCCATTCGTTTAGGCTTCATGCCAGTGTGGAAGCTTTCCACTGGGGTGCACGGGGCTGAAGGCATTTTGAAAGGGTGAATGATGGGGGTAAGTAAACCCAAAAGGTATTTTCAGTAGCTGCTTCCTCTCTGCGGCGTGTGCTGGATAGCAATAGTAAACTAGCTTGTTTATACAACTTCTTATAACCTGGTGGTAAGAGAAGTGGGCTAAGAACCAGGTAAACTATGATTCAGATCCAGCTTCTTCCACAGATGATTCTTGTAACCTTACAAAATAGGGGCCATGTTTATTAAGCAGCGCTAAGGGTGTGTTAACATTTTAGCGTGCGCTAATGACTCTAGCATTTAGTGCATAGCTTAGTAAACAAGGGCCCTAAGGGTCCACTTTACTAACCTACATTAACATTCTAACGGCATTAATACACATTAACGCATGTGAATGCAAGTTATGAATTTAGGGGCCCCTTTAGAACATAAGAATATAACGATAGCCATACTGGGTCAGACCAATGGTCTATCTAGCTCAGTATCCTATTTCCAACAGTAGCTAATTCAGGTCACAAGTACCTGACAGAAACCCAAATAGTAGTAACATTCCGTGTAGAATCTCAAAGAGTAGCAAGATTCCAGAATCCTAAAGAGAAACAAGATTCCGGAACCCCCAAAGAGAAGCAACATTCCATTCTACCAATCCCAGGGCAAGCAGTGGCTTCCCTATGTGTATCTCAATAGCAGACTGTGGACTTTTCCTCCAGGAACTTATCCAAACCTTTTTTTAAACCCCAGATACACTAACCACTGTTATTACATCCTCCAGCAATGAGTTCTAGACCTAAGCTATTTGTTGAGTGAAAAAATATTTCCTCCTATTTGTTTTAAAAATATTTCCATGTAACTTCCTTGAGTGTCCCCCAGTCTTTGTACTTTTTGAAAGACTGAAGAATCAATTCACTTCTTAGACCACAATCATCTCTCCCTTCAGCCATCTCTTTTCTAAGCTGAAGAGCCCTAACCTCTTTAGCCTTTCCTCATATTGCATGGACATTCAAATCTCAATTTTATAAAGACAGAATATGGATGTGTAAAACTGCAGTACATCCATATGGAAGGGGGGTATGGTTTAAGCATGTTTTGGGTGGGACTGAGGAGAGGAGCAAAAGATGGACTTCCAGCTCTGATTGCAGAAGGGGAAAGGGCATCAATGCCCAAAAAGTTGGACGTCCGTATTTAGACCTGGTATTTGGCACTTCAAGGTTATAGAAAGGTGTTCTGATTAAGCGGTTCTCCACTGGAGGGAATAAGGGAAGTCACAGTAGGCATTATGACACTTCTCCACATGGCTGTCTCAATAGCCATTTTATAATATCAATGTTTCTATGTCGTTATTTATTCATTTATTTATTACATTTGTATCCCACATTTTCCCACCTATTTGCAGGTCCCATGTCCTTTGGTTTGCCCTGTTTATAGTTTGGACATTTCAGTTTGTAAAATGGATGTTCATGCTCGACGTAGCCAGCAGTGGCGTTCCTAGGGGGGCTGACACCTGGGGCGGATCGCCAATGCGTCCCGCCCCCTGGGTGCAGCGTGACCCCCCAGTGAAAGGTCACACCCCCCGGCGAAGGACTCCCCCCGGGTGCACGCCGCTGGGGGGGGGGTGCCGCGCGCCTGTCCGCTTCATTCGATTCCATGCTCCCTCTGCCCCAGAACAGGAAGTAACCTGCTCCGGGGCAGAGGGAGCACAGAACGAACGTAGCGGACAGCGCGCGGCACACCCCCCCAGCGGCGTGCACCCGGGGTGGACCGCACCCACCGCCCCCCCCCATAGGAACGCCACTGGTAGCCAGCACTCGGGCGTCCATTTTTCATGTTCAGGCTAGATGTCAGCAGATCCTGTTCTAAAATACCTGAGAAATGGACGTCCATATCTGATGTACAGACGTGGACATCCGTTTTCTGAATTGGACGTCCTTTTCTAAAATTCCTCTTTATGCTTTAAGTTTGTCTGTTTCTCACTGAACTATACATCGTTGAGTAGAATAAATCCGTTGCTGATGAACATATCCTAGGGTTACAAATTTCTCTCTTGTCCTTTAACTTTTAATAATTCACTATAAATTAAGATGGTTTGGTTTTTAAATTTGTAGTTAACTCACACTTTTTTTTTGTCAGTTGTAGCTCAAGGAGAGTTATATTCAGATAAATAGGCGTGGAGGGCTCACGATGTGCCTGGAGTGGGCGGGACTAAGGGGGTAGGTGGGAAAGAAGACAAAACTAGGGCAAAAGAATTTAGACCTGATGAGTGATCAATTGCCTTTTTCTGGAGACTGATCACAGCAATAGACATCACATCAGCGTGCCATGACCATTGCTATTTCTCCTTGTGTCAGTATGGGGATTCCGTATCAATGGTCACACCACCCACCACCACTTCGGTTTTCACTCCACGCATGCTGCTCGTCCTGCTCCCAGCATTCAACAAGGCTCAATTCTGTCCTCTTCAATACTTAGAACCCTTATCTGACATGATTTGGAAATTAGTTTGCAGTTCTACTTATATGCAGATGATCTTCAATTTTGTATTTTACAGGGGAAAGATTGTTCACAAGATAGACTTCACAGGCTCAATATTTAGACAGGATTTTAAAACAGAATGATTGCTAACAAATTGATGCTACTGACTGCTTAAACAGATGTGCTCCGTTCCAGTAAAAGCACAGATTCAGAAGCCCCAATGATTTATTTCTTTATCACATTTATACCCCACATTTTCCCACATGTTTGCAGGCTCAATGTGGCTTACAATAGACCGAAAAGGCTATTGCCAGTCCAGTAGTTATATAAACACAATAGATTGTGGTGGTCAGAGTGGATAGAAAGAACAGGGTATAAAGGGAAAAAGGGTAAAGGTAAGAGGTCCAAAATGGTCCATTTATATGCTGTTTTGAAGGACTTTGGGTTTTATGTTGGAGCCTGGGGGTAGGCCTTCCGGAATAGGCTGGTCTTGAGTAATTGCCTAAAGTTGAGATGGTTTTGGGTAGTTTTGACAGTTTTTGGCAGTGCATAATCAGAAGCAAACGCAGGTACTAGAGGCCATTAGCGTCAGACTAGCACCCGCGTTTGCCAAAGCGTGGTGATTAAAAGCCCTTACCGCAGGAAAAAAGAGTTTGCCAGTGTTAGCACTAATCAGATGCTAATGTAGGCAAATGAGGTTGTAATGCATTCCCTCCTCCCGGTGATCAGAAAATAGCGCCGTGAAGAAGGGTGCCCTTACCTTGCCAAAACCTACGCGTTGGTGTTAGTTTACAGGATGACCGGGCAAGGCACAGACCTACTGT